>NC_091307.1:8861288-8923788 GCF_038502225.1 Cherax quadricarinatus
GATTTCCATTATTTCTTAAGGGGAAAATTAATTCGCTCTCCGATAATTTTGCTTTACGATGAGCTCTCAGGAACGGATTAATAACGTGAACCGGGGGTCCACTGTACCTGCAACATCTACCACATTGCTCCCCTATCCACTATCATATGCCTTTTCTAAATCCATAAATGCAATAAAAACTTCCCTGTCTTTATCTAAATACTGTTCACATTTATGCTTCAATGCAAACACTTGATCTACACATCCCCTACCCACTCTAAAACCTCCTTGCTCATCTGCAATTCTACATTCTGTCTTACCTCTAATTCTTTCAATAATAACCCTTCCGTACAATTTTCCTGGTATACTCAGTAAACTTATTCCTCTATAATTTTTACAATCTCTTTTGTCCCCCTTCTCTTTATATAAAGGGACTATACATGCTCTCTGCCAATCCCTAGGTACCTTCCCATCTTTCATACATTTATTAAACAAAAAGAGCAACCACTCCAACACTATACACCCCCCCTGCTTTTAACATTTGTCATGATCCCATCAGTTCCAGCTGCTTTACCCCCTTTCATTCTACGTAATGCCTCATGCACCTCCCCCACACTCACATCCTGCTCTTCCCTTCACTCCTAAAAGATGGTATATACCTCCCTGGCCAGTGCATGAAATTACCGTCTCCCTTTCTTCGTCGACATTCAAAAGTTCCTCAAAATATTTCTGCCATCTACCCAATACCTCCACCTCCCCATCTACTAACTGCCCTACTCTGTTTTTAACTGACAAATCCATTTGTTCCCTAGGCTTTCTTAAGTTGTTTAAATCACTCCAAAAATTTTTCTTATTTTCATTAAAATTTCTTGACAGTGCCTCTCCCACTCTATCATCTGCTCTCCTTTTGCACTCTCTCACCACTCTCTTCACCTTTCTTTTACTCTCCATATACTCTGCTCTTCTTATAACACTTCTGCTTTGTAAAAACCTCTCATAAGCTAACTTTTTCTCTTTTATCACACCCTTTACTTCATCATTCCACCAATCACTCCTCTTTCCTAATCCACTTGGCCATACAATCCATAAGGATCGTATGGTCCAGTGGATTTGGGCGTCATGTGTTTTCGCCCACCATGAGGCAGGCAAAAGCAGCATGGGTTCGAGTCCTTGGTTAGTGCAGTGTTGTTACTGATCAATACCACTCATTCATGGTCACAATTATATATATTTATATATACACACACATACATACATATATACATACATGCATACATACATGCATGCATACACACATTTACATGCATGTATGCATATATACATGCATGCATGCATACATATGCAATTCCCACTAAAATTCAAAGCTAAGCTTGTTATTTTTTTAGTAGCATATTGTGTATGTAGTCAAAATATTGCAGGCTACCTTAGCAATCCATATACAGTGGTACCTCGGGATATAAACAGCTCAAAACTCTAACAATTATGCAAGTTTATTTATGTAAGCCCTTTTGTAAGTGTATTCTTGGGGGTCTGAAACGGATTAATCTAATTTATATTATTCCTTATGGGAACAAATTCGCTCGGTATCGGCACTCGAACAGCCTTCTGGAACAAATTAAATTCGTATCTCAAGGTACCACTGTATTTTCTGTAACATAATCCTGTCAGAATCCTGTAATAATTTCTATGGGAGAATAAAACTTAAAAAGTAATCTTTAGGCTCAGATACCTTATCAACAAGAACTGTTATCCATTTCAGCATTATACTTGTTACTTTTTTAATGTAAATGAATTTACACCCTAGAAGCTGTTATCCTAGTTCAACTCATTTCAAATCTCAGCCCTATCTAAAGAATTGGGGTTGAACAGTAATGCGACTAATCAGCTGATTTACAATGGTCAGGTCAGCCATTTGGATATGACTGTGCTAACTGGTATTGATAACTCATGTGATAATGTGATTAGCTCATGATTAAAATCATTAATGGTGAACAGCATCTACTGCAACACTGGAAATAATGTCAGTGGCAAGTAGATTGAGCTGTTAGGAAAAACAATGTGTGCTTTATAGCAAAAGCAGATCTTTTATAAAATGCAAAAAAATTAAAAGATACATACAAAACTGCTAATAAATGTGAAAAAACTAGGCCATCCACTAAGTGCCGTATAGTTGGAGTGTCTTCTGGCAGCAATTCAAGAGCATTTACCTGAAATAAAATAACATTTCAGTAGACATTTATTGAGTACGGTACATAAAAATAATGCAGTATTATGCTGAGCCTTAACCCTTTCAGGGTCCAGAGACCAAATTTCAAAGTGTGCACCAATGTCCAAGAATTTTCAAAAAAAATAATTTTTTTATTTTTTCTTATGAAATGGTAGGGAATCTTTTTCTGAAGGTAATAAAACAAAAAGTACAAAATTTGATGGAAAATTGACGAAATTATGCACTCGCGAATTTTGATGTGTCAGAGATATTTACGCATCAGCGATTTTCCCGACCTTGACTCCCATTTTAGGCCAATTACATTATTCCAGTCGACCAAATTCTTAGCTATTTCACTAGTATTACTTCTATTCTATCGACTGAACACAAGAATTCGCCAAGTCAACTGTTTCAACTACAAAATAAAGTGATTGGAAATTGGTAATTTGGCCAATTTAATGCAAAGTTCAAAATACTCCAATTTCAAAATAGGGTCCAGAATAAACAATGCAGGCATTCCTGGCACTAAACTAACATTTCCTCTGTTCATTAGTTATGTTTTCAGGCTTTACTAATGAATTCCATTTTGATTTTTTATTCACATAATGAATTTTCATTCAAACCAAAAAAATAGAAGATTGACTGTTGTGCAATATTGTAATAATTGTATAAATAATATCACCACATTTGTGAACGTATATTAGACCCACCAGCAGGCATGTATTAGACGTGTGAGGTCATTTGTTTACTCTTGAACATCGGCAAAAATTTAACATTTCCATTACTTTGAGCTCAGTTTCAAGCCATTTCCAGTACTAAAACCAATCAAAATCATCTCTATTTCTGTAATATATCTTCCATTCTATCAAATGCGACCAAGAAATCGCAAATACAACTATAAAAAAAACATACGAAAAAACACTGCAAAATCAGTTTTAATCGAAAATTACGGTCTCAGTTTTTTTTCTCATTATGCACTATGTGCTGAAGGATTTGTTTTATGTGGTGCATACATACCACATAGATGTATTCTCTCATATCTAGGCCAAAATTTACCGCTCACAGCTTATCAGAGTGAGCTGAGCTCATGACGTAGATCTACGGTTTGGACCCTCAACGTAAAACCGTAGATCTATGGCACGGACCCTCAAAGGGTTAAAAGGGTATATTAAAGGTCAATTATTTCTACATATTGTATAGGGAAGACTAGCTAATTACTGTACAGTAGTAAACTTGCACAATAATTTGTAAAATTATATGGAGAAATAACATTTGCACCTACCATAGTGTTATTTTTTTTACTTCTAATTAGTTATATGAATATTGAGGCATAATATCAATCATGACTGGTCTAAGTCCTTGCAGCCTGGTCCCAGGCCAGGCCACAGGAAAACTGGCCCTCAAAACACTCTCCAGGTAGGTATATGAGCAGTCAATTTCATGCAAAAATATACACGAGTTTAGCAGTCTAGATCAAGTTGCTGTGCATAATCTGAGAAATTTAGTTTTACATTATCTGTTTGGGTGCCACTTATTCTGAGGTTCATTTGATTGCTAATTTCCAAATACAGCCTCTCCTCACTTAGCAACATACTGTACTCGTTTACCGACAATTCGGACTTACAATGGGCTCTCTGACCAGTATGCATACCTAAATAACATACATTAGAGCTGATTTCCTCTAATCCGTTTATTACAATATACAGTACACTACTGTATAAACATTTAAAAATACACTAAAAATGTTGTAAATGGTGCAAAGGTGACATAAAACACTATCAAAGATGGTCGACACAGTTTACCAAAGTGGTCTTTGGAGCAGAGCTCCGTCGTTAAGTGAGGAGAGGCTGTACAGTAGTATGTAGTAGGTTTTTCTTCATTTAACATTTCTTTGTATTATTCCAAGTGAGGATTCTTTTAGTTATTGTTTTTCAGTGCAGAGAGGAAAGTGCATTTTGAGATGACAAAAGTGGCTGAGTTGTATGGCCAATAAAGCACTGGAACTCTTTATATGTTCAGTGCTCCTAAAAAAGGTTCACTAATGTCATTAAAAGTTTTCACTGCAATAATTATAAGTTTTTTAACTAAAGTACTATTACAATCTGCTATCAATTCCAATTCCTGGATATTCCAGTTTGATTACTTTCTTTCTTTTCATTAGATTTTATTAAAAAATCTAAATTTACTGACAGAGGATAGCATTGGCTTAGTGACAATCATAGGTAAATGAAAAGAAAAAACTCAAGCAAATGAAAATATCACACTATTTGTGTTGTAGGTTATCCTAATTTAAGTATGTTTTTATTTAGGTAATGCACATAGGAAAATTTTTACTATGGTATAATATGTACATGTAACGTCATTGGGTTATCCTAGGTTAAATCTATGTAACGTACATTTTATATGCCCATAATGCTTGTGTGACCTTAAGACCACTAAAATTTTTGGTAAGAAGTCAATTGCTCTGTGGTGAATTTTGACCATTAATTATAGTTTGAATTGTACAATATTATTATTGTTTTACATCTGAGATGTTATTTTGTTGTGCAAAGGGTTAAAAATGTAATCTTAACCTTATACATGTATAATCTAACCTTACTCTGCCATCAATAGATATGAGTCTTTATTTAAATATGGGAAGATGCATGACAATAATATTAAGTGTAGATTGGCTCAGATGTGCTATATGACTAAAGAGGGAGCTTAACAGATATTTAAAGTCGGTGCCGGATCAGCGGGGCTGTGGTTCACATGTTGGACTGCGTGGAGCCAGCAGTAACAGCCTGGTCGATCAGACCCTGATCCACCGGGTGGCCTGGTTATGGAGCGGGCCGGGGGGGGGGGGGGGTTGATCCCCGGAAATCTCTCCAGGTAGACTGCACTATTTTCACTAATACCTTGTAAAATAACAATTTGCTCAAGAAATATTTATTACAGTTTACATAGATTGTAAGTATTGAAAAAATAAAACTTATGCCAAAGTTTGAGTAGTCAATAATTATTGCCCCCCCCCCCCAAAAGTATGGGGATAAGATCTAGGCATATAAATGGAAGACAGGCATAAACAAAGAGGATAAAATAATGTGCTAAAAATATCCAAGCAAAACAGGACTTGCAGCAATGGGCTCAAGTTAGTGTGACTTGGACTTGCCTAGTACGGCCCAGTAGGCCTGCTGCAGTGTGCTCCTCCTTTCTTGTTTGGTAGCCAAAGACTAAATAAATACCAGCTTTTTTACTTTACTGAATAGTCAAACGTTATTTTTTTCAACGAGATCCCGGATAATGCAACATACTACTGGAATTTACCACCTATGTATTCTTTCAGCAATTTTTATTGCAACATAAATGAATAATTTGTTGTACCCAATGTAATGAACGTGAATAAACCTTATTGTATCTATCCGAGACAAATGAGTTAGAATGGCTAGGTAAGTGGGATCAAATCATTAATGATATATAACAATAAGTTGGTGTCCTAGACATGTGCAACACCAGGATATATTTGTTTACCTGGAGAGTTTACCTGGAGAGAGTTCCGGGGGTCAACGCCCCCGCGGCCCGGTCTTTGACCAGGCCTCCTTAGGTCAGTGTCCCAGGATGCGACCCACACCAGTCGACTAACACCCAGGTACCCATTTTACTGATGGGGAACATAGACAGCAGGTTGAAAGAAACACGTCCAATGTTTCTACTCTGGCTGGGAATCGAACCCAGGCCCTCGCCGTGTGAAGCGAGAGCGTTAACCACCAGGCCACCAGATGTTTTGCCAGTCCATTTAAGTTTTATGTGCAGGTACACATTAGTACAATTATCATACATAGTTTAACGTGTGTAAATTACCTAGGATAACTAAAAAAGTCTGACTTATTTTTTATTAGTTTAATAGTTGCCTTCAGATATTCACCACCTACTGGCTTACCATGGCCTAGGCCTACTGCCCTGGCATGGCCTACCACGGTCTAGGCCTACTAGTCTACAAGATTAGGCATAGTGGCCTAAGCCTACTGGAGTGCTTCCTGTACTAGTGAATCCTGGCATGGCCTACTGGCCCAGCATGGCCTAGGCCTATTGGTTTAGCAGACTAGTGGCCTAGAATGGCCTTACCCTACTGGCCCATCCTAATGCATCCTTCCTGCACTAGTGAATCCCAAGACAATACATGAGCATTAACACCTTACTACAATCAGAAAACATCAAAAACATACACATTTCAAAACTACTTGTTCGGCAGTCTCTTCCTCCATTGTTGCTCTTCTGGACACACCATATGTCAATTTTAATGCTCCTGGCACATCCACCTCTTCTCAATCTCCTCGCACACACGAAACAGCAATCTTCGGTTAAAAATATGCAGCACAAAGTTGAAAATATCAATGAGAATAGTGATTTTCCAGTAATAAAATAAGAGTGGTGGTGCGAGAGCAGCCGCCGCAACGTTCAAAAACATCAACACGCTGATGCATTCTGGGACACAACCTCCACACTGCCTGGAAATTCATATATTTACCATCTATAGTCGATTTTTACAACAATAGGCTCTAAATTTCAATGTTACTAATTGGGGAAAGCTTGAAAAGAAGCATTGTGGGAAGTTTCATTTCATCATTTAAGATTTTTATTTGTAATTATGGACGTTATTGTGTGGGAGGGAACATTTGAACTTCTCAGAGTCAGTTATAAACAGTAATGTATACAATAATAATCACATTAGGTTATATACATCGAGAGATGTGTATTCGTATATATACACTGAGAGTGTATATATACTTATGTGATTAAGACGCAACTGCAGTATTAGCTGCATTTTAAAGAATTCACACAAGGCTTCAGTGACAAGCTAAGAAACATGATAATAAGCAATAAACTTAATAAAAAAATCACCTGATAATTGCTGGTGACTTTAAAATAATCCTATGACAAGTAAATAACCACCAAGTGTCGAGTTTTCTAAACAACATGTCTTCACTCCTGCCCAAAATCCCTAGGCATGCTAGTGGCCTTTTTTGTAATTATTGTTTTATAATACATAAGCCACCTATTGTAATCTTTACAGAGAAATAAACATCTCAATTTGAATTTGATACCATCAATCACTAAAAACTCGAGAATCTATCCTCGATCATATATCACACGGCGAGGGCCTGGGTTCGATTCCCAGCCAGAGTAGAAACATTGGGAGTGTTTCTTTCCACCTGTTGTCTATGTTCCCCATCAGTAAAATGGGTACCTGGGTGTTAGTCGACTGGTGTGGGTAGCATCCTGGGACACTGACCTAATTTGTCCGAAATGCTGAGCATAACAAGGGGCTTTCTATATAGTAGTATGGCATTGATGTCAGCTAGGACAGTGTACCATGTACATGCACTTGTAGTAAAATGAAGATATTATTATTATTATTATTACATCTGGACCAATATAACAGCACCCTAAAGTACAGTAATAATAACAAACAGGACCACGGACCACTATCCTACTTGTCTATCAAGTAAAACCACACAGACCATTCAAAACAAAAATTACCTTTCGATTCCATAATGATGTTTCAATTAACAAATTTATTGATGCCATTAAACATACTAACTGCAAAAGAAAGCTGAATATCAATCAGAATGTAAATTCTGGAGTAAAAAGAAAAACTTTCCTAAAATTACTAAACATTCCTGTGATATACGCTGCCCACCAATGGTAAAGCAAAAAGGCAAAAATAACCCATGACTCATAAAAGGCTTAGATATAAACTATGTTCACAAGGAGCTAAGATTTAGTATCCATATCCGATACATTAAAATAATCTAAGACGGTAGGGGCTACTCCTCATAATTCGCTATAAAGTTTCGTAAGCCATATTTGTACCCATATTTGGAATATGTGCCGGTGGCGTCACTGACTACACACGTCAAACGAATTATGTAACTCAACAAAAGGCAGCCCTCGGAACAATCATAAACGCTAGCAATAGGCTAGACACTGTCTTTATTCAAATATCTAAAAAGCTACTAAATATAACTGCAATTCATTCTTACTACCGTTTAATCCAGGTGTTCAGAACATTGCATTGTAATGATGATAATGAACTCAAACAATTCCCAGAAAAATATAACAGAACATGTAGGTATCACACCAGAAACAAATTCTTCTTTTGATATACCTCGTATTCAAATGTGGAATACCATACCAGGTAAACTAAAAAAAAAAAAAAACTGCAACAATCTTACTCAATTCAAAACTAAACTAAAGCAGGCATTGTGTGCTTAGACACTGTAGTCAAATAATTAATTTACCCCATCTCTATTTGTAATTACCTAAAATACCCCAATGGAAATAAGTCACTGTCTAACTTTTTTTTTGGGTTATCTTAGGTTCTCTACACATATGCTGCTATGTATGATAATTCTGTGTAACTGTATTTGTGTATACCTGAAAACTTACTTACCGTTTACTGTTTTCCAGTTTCGCTTGTGTCAGGCGCCAGACACAGGTATGGTAGTATTGTGGACAGTGGAGTCAGAGTGCCCATGATGTGGATTCCGTTCATATTGGTCTTCAGATGCATGACAGAACTGATAAATTGGTTAAGTTGTGCTTGCAAAGAGAGAGTAGATTACAATCTTGGCTTGTCAGTTAGCAGTTTGAGAACAATAATACGAAAGAACTTCAACTGAATTTTATTGACTTAAGACTGAGGGAGACTGACACCGGTCAGTCCATCTATCATCATTCTATCATGCAGGAGCCACATGTCTATCATGCAGCAGGAGCCACATGTCTATCATGCAGCAGGAGCCACATGTCCATCATGCAGCAGGAGCCACATGTCTATCATGCAGCAGGAGCCACATGTCTATCATGCAGCAGGAGCCACATGTCTATGGTACATCCAACAAGACAAGCAGACTCTTGGATGTCACTACTGCCCGGCTCCAGCTGTTACAAGTATCTTCGGCAGGTTAAATCACCACCACCAGATGTAGACCAAACGAAATGTAAACTTTGCCAGATGGACTGTTGTCATACCCTGCGTCATTATATACTGGTGTGCGTCATACCCTGCGTCATTATGTACTGGAGTGCGTCACACCCTGCGTCATGTACTGGAGTGCGTCACATCCTGCGTCATTATATACTGGTGTGCGTCATACCCTGCGTCATTATGTACTGGAGTGCGTCACACCCTGCGTCATGTACTGGAGTGCGTCACACCCTGCGTCATTATGTACCTGGAGGTTACCTGGAGGTTATTCCGGGGATCAACGCCCCCACGGCCCGGTCCATGACCAGGCCTCCCGATGGATCAGGGCCTGATCAACTAGGCTGTTACTGCTACCCGCACGCAGTCCAACGTACGAGCCACAGCCCGGCTGATCCGGCACTGACTTTAGGTATCTGTCCAGCTCTCTCTTGAAGGCACCCAGGGGTTTATTGGCAATTCCCCCAATGCTTGATGGGAGGCTGTTGAACAGTCTTGGGCCCCGGACACTTATGGTGTTTTCCCTTAGTGTACCAATGGCGCCCCTACTTTTTATTGGGGGCATTTTGCATCGCCTGCCCAGTCTTTTACTTTCGTAGGGAGTGATTTCTGTGTGCAGATTTGGGACCATTCCTTCCAAGATTTTCAAAGTGTAGATTATGATATATCTCTCCCTCCTGCGTTCCAACGAGTACAAGTCAAGTGCTTCCAAGCGTTCCCAGAACTTATACGTGCAGTAAAGGATCTCTGTACACTCTCTAGATCTGCGATTTCACCTGCTTTGAATGGAGATGTTAATGTACAGCAGTATTCCAGCCTAGAGAGAACAAGTGATTTGAAAAGGATCATCAATGGCTTGGCATCTCTCGTTTTGAACGTTCTCATTATCCATCCTATCATTTTCTTTGCACGTGCAATCGTGGCACTGTTGTGATCCTTGAAAGTGAGATCCTCAGACATTACTACTCCCAGGTCCCTTACATTATTTTTCCGCTCTATTGTATGGCCGGAGTCAGTAGTATACTCTGTTCTAGTTATTATCTCCTCCAGTTTTCCATAACGGAGTAGTTGGAATTTGTCCTTATTGAACATCATATTGTTTACCGTTGCCCACTGGAAAACTTTGTTTATATCTTCTTGGAGGTTAACCGCGTCCTCAGCAGATGACAGCCTCATGCAGATCCTAGTATCATCCGCAAAGGATGATACGGTGCTGTGATGTATATCTCTGTCTATGTCTGATATGAGGATAAGGAATAAGATGGGGGCGAGTACTGTGCCTTGTGGAACAGAGCTCTTCACTATGGCAGCCTCCGATTTAACTCTGTTGACCACTACTCTTTGTGTTCGATTTGTTAGGAAGTTGAAGATCCATCTCCCCACTTTCCCAGTTATTCCTTTAGCACGTATTTTATGGGCTATTACACCATGATCGCATTTGTCAAATGCTTTTGCAAAGTCTGTGTATATTACATCTGCATTCTGATTTTCTTCCAGTGCATGTACTGGAGTGCGATAAAATGAATGAATTCAGAGACAACTCTCTCAGAATTGTTCAAGATATGTCAAAATATTTTATCCAGTGGTATATTACAGACCAATCTGGAAAAATACCCTGACTTTGCTAGCTGCAAATAAAGCATTACCACGTGTGTGTGTGTGTGTGTGTGTGTGTGTGTGTGTGTATGTGTGACCCAACAATTAATATTTGCACCAATAACTCATTACAGTTGTGACCGGGTGTGGACGTGTGAATTGCTCATTACTTTATAATTTGTTCATTATTGTAACCATGTATAAACGTAAGTAAGTAAATTTATTTACTGACATGATTCATTACCTTTGTAACTTGTGACTTCATTACCTTTGTTCAGCTATCAAAACTTTGGGGCCCAGTCCCTGGACCCATTATGTACCTCTGTAATCTCTTGACTACCGCCCACATGATGGGTATGGGGTGCATAATAAACATATTAAACTAACTAACTAACCAGTTTCTCCGTAAGAACACTAATGCTACAGTTTACTGTACTGGGCCTTATTACTCGGAATACCCATTAAATCTAGAATCTTCAGTTATTTTACCGAATATCTAATGTTAATGTCCATTTCGTCTCAGGTATAAGATTGATCGAAATGCTCCAAATAACCACGGGTTTTCCATGTGTAATATTAAAGATCATCTATTTTTCGTACAAAATATGTATCATGTGGAAATAAAGAATTTGAATTTACCAAGGACGTTGTCAATCCACTGCAGATAAGCCATTGTGGTGGTGGTTTATTCGCCAGGAAGCATCGGAAGTATATCCTAACAAGGGTATTAATCGGAATATTGTCAATGGTTACGAATCTGTTGGCCTGCCTCAGCTAGGTTTCATTCTCCACAAAATATCACTTCCTTGTGTACATAAGATAAAACCCAGAGGGGTATCAAGATGGGTATTCAAAGTTTTACGATGTATGTGTGGACGGGTGTACTCAATGATTTGTGTTTGTAGGTTCCTTGGCCCACCTTTCAAGCTTCAATGTACACATTGATTTCTTGACTCTTCTTACATGTCATATTCCTTAGTTAATTTTGCCTTCATCTGATCCGATTAAAGTGAATATTAAATCTAGTTTTACGGGCTTATCTCTACCTCTCATTTTCTGTAGTTACCTTCACATGTTGGCTCATAAAGATTTCAGCTGCTGCCTCCATGACTTGTTCTACAAGTTCTTGGCCCTTATTGTGGGTCTCAGTTGTCCTAATCAACTTCCTTGACCAAAATATTCTATAATAAGTAGTTTTTTTTTCAGATTATTCATATACTGTACTGGTTTTATTGTAAACTCAGACTTGTATCATTCGAGTTCTGTAGTCCAAATTCTTGCACATTTATTTTTATTATTTTTATTATCACACTGGCCGATTCCCACCAAGGCAGGGTGGCCCGAAAAAGAAAAACTTTCACCATCATTCACTCCATCACTGTCTTGCCAGAAGGGTGCTTTACACTACAGTTTTTAAACTGCAACATTAACACCCCTCCTTCAGAGTGCAGGCACTGTACTTCCCATCTCCAGGACTCAAGTCCGGCCTGCCGGTTTCCCTGAACCCCTTCATAAATGTTACTTTGCTCACACTCCAACAGCACGTCAAGTATTAAAAACCATTTGTCTCCATTCATTCCTATCAAACACGCTCACGCATGCCTGCTGGAAGTCCAAGCCCCTCGCACACAAAACCTCCTTTACCCCCTCCCTCCAACCTTTCCTTTCAAATTTTCATCAAAGATGAGACTCACAAGAAAAATAAGTCATCAGTGTAAAGACAGACTCATAGCTCTCAGAAGTATTGAATTATGATGCTAATGTCTGAATTTATGGAATGATGATGCCTCTAACTTATAAAAGATCACTGACAGTATCATGCACCAGCACGTCTTGATAAACAGAAAATTACTGAAAGAAAACTTGAAGAAAATGCAACGTGAAGCACTAAGAATTACTTTTTCTTGAAAACAGACACAAGTAACAGTCGGGTGCCAGTAGAAAGATAATCTGCGAGTAAACAAATCACTAGTTGGGAAGTGTGAGAGAAGTGTAGGTTGAGGGTGAGCGAGGCAGGACAGGGTACACTTGCAGACTCACACAGCAGTCGTCAGGCAGCAGCTCTACCACAGGTTAGTACATCATATTTTTATTTACAAACTTCGTTCGTTCACACGTGCAAATTCTAATATATTTAACTTGATTGTTTAATCATGAACCCCAGTCAAAAGATTCTCGAGACTCGATGGGCTTAGGGACTGAACCCTAATATCCTCCGGGTTTAGCGCTTCCCCTTGATTATAATAATAATGAACCCTAATATTCTGCGATTAGCAAAATAGTAAGTACAGTAGCAACAAATTTACAATTTTTTTTCAAGTTAGAGCAAGGGCTAAAGATGTTAACATAGTGCAACAGTAAAATGAGGCTGTGTTGGTGTGTCAGGGACAACACTGCGTAAACAAAGCAGCCTCTGAGGGATGGATCATTCTTCATGATGACTGCTGCAGTTTATATGAAACTTCACCCTGAAACTATAACAAGGCATTCTATGTGGTGATGGATTTTTGACTGGCGTTCAGTGGTCAGTCGTCACGTGAGGTCACAGACCCTGAGCTGCCTTGGGGATTAGTGTGGACGGTTACAAAGCATGGCTTGCTTCTGCAGTGTTTTAAAAATTGAGGTTGGAGAGTTGAAGGAGGAGGTCTTGCTTCTCCAGGAGGAGATTAGGAGGCTGAAGGTCCACCTCAATGGGTCTGGGAGAGAGTGTGAGGTGGCTGGAGTTGTGGGGAATGAGGCTTCTAGCAGCGAGGTGCAGTCTGTCTCTCGCTGTGAGGAGGCTGTAGTTGGGGAGGCAGCAACGGCTACCAGCAGTGAGGTGCAGCCCAGCACCTGCTACAAGTGGCGAGTAGTTCACAGTAATGGAAGGCGCATCAGAGTAAGGAAAGTTAAGAGTGAAGATCTGAAGGTAGGAAATCGCTTCTCTGTTCTTCAGGATGAATGTACTTCAGTGGCCAGTGAAGGTAAGGGTACTACTGCCCCTGCTAATGGAGGTAAGCGCATTCTTGTGGTTGGTGACTCTCAGGTAAGATACATTGACCGTGCTTTTTGTAATAGGAATAAGAAGATGAGAGATAGAGTGTGCTTCCCTGGAGCTGGTGTTGGGGACATTGTCAACAGGCTGGATAATATCATGTCAGGTAATGGGAGCAAGCCCATTATCTGTCTCAGTGCTGGTGGAAATGATATTGGGAAGGGTAGGAGAGAAGAGCTGCTAGATAAGTACAGGTCAGCTATAGATTTCATTAAGTCTAAGGGAGGGATCCCAATCATATGTAGCATCTTGCCTAGAAGGGGAGTAGGAAATGAATGGTTGTCTAGGGCAATTGGTGTAAATTGCTGGCTAGACAGATACTGCAAGGAACTTGCAATCCCATTCATTGACAACTGGAACAACTTTTATGGCAAACATGATATGTATGCAAGGGATGGGGTACATCTCTCTGGGGCTGGGGTGGTAGCACTTGCAGACTCGATTGAGAAGGCCATTGGTGAAATGCCTATGATTTTAAACTGATGGAAGATAGAGGTATGGGTGTGTGTGGGAAACAAGCAGGTTGCAACACTTGGGTTGGAAACAGTAAATGTATAAAAGGCATTCAGCATGAAGTTATAAATAAAGACAATAGATCAGGTCAGCAAACAAAGGGGGACAGCAGAGGGCAGCAAGGGACTAGCTCCCTTAAGGTTTACTATACTAATAGCAGGAGTGTAAGAAATAAGATAGATGAGCTAAGATTAATTGCAAGTGCAAGAGACATAGATATTATTGCTATAACAGAGACCTGGCTCAATCTGAAAGATAGAGAGATGCCCTCTGAATGTCACATACAAGGCTATAAATTATTCCACACTGACAGGGTCAACAGGAAAGGTGGTGGAGTAGCGATGTATGTCAGAGACAATTTAAATTGTTGTGTTAGACAAGATATTAAATTAGAAGCGTCAGCCACTGAATCTGTTTGGTTACAGCTTCTCGAGGGCCGAGAAAAACTAATTTTGGGTGTGATTTACAGGGCCCCAAATCTTGATAGGGAGTGCAGTAAACTTCTATGGGACGAAATTCGTAAGGCATCTACATACGAAAATGTTGTGCTAATGGGAGATTTCAACTATAGACAGATTGACTGGAGCAATTTGACAGGAAATTTAGAGTCAGGTGACTTTCTTGATACGATCCAGGATTGTTTTTTAAAACAGTTTGTGACAGAGCCAACTAGGGGAAATAACCTCCTTGACTTGGTTCTTGCCAGTAGGGAAACACTAATTAATAATCTTGAGGTTAATGATGAGCTTGGGGAAAGTGATCACAAATCACTCAGTTTTAATATATCATGGAATTCCCCTAATAATGGCAATCAAGTCTCCGTCCCTGACTTTCGCTTGGCTGATTTCATAGGACTGAAAAATTACTTAGGTGGGCTGAACTGGAATGACCTGACTAAGGGTCAGGTAGGTGGTGATGGTTGCCGATATGATGCTTTCCAGGGCATAGTTCTAGCTGCTCAGTCAAATTATGTTCCAAATAGGGAAATCAGATCAAACAAAAATGATCCTAAATGGATGAACAATAGATTAAAATATCTGATTGGTCAAAAGAGAGGCATATATAGGCAAATCAAAAGAGGAGAGGGGCAATTGAGAAATCGATATATTCAGTTAAAGAGAGAAATAAAAAAGGGAATTAGAAAAGCAAAAAGAGATTATGAGGTTAAAGTTGCAAGAGAATCGAAGACTAACCCAAAAGGATTCTTTCAGGTATACAGAAGTAAGATCAGGGACAAGATAGGCCCACTCAAAAGTTCCTCGGGTCAGCTCACTGACAGTGATAAGGAAATGTGTAGAATTTTTAACACATACTTCCTCTCAGTTTTTACACAGGAGGATACCAGCGATATTCCAGTAATGATAAATTATGTAGAACAGGACGATAATAAACTGTGTACTATTAGGGTCACAAGTGACATGGTCCTTAGGCAAATAGATAAATTAAAACCTAACAAATCCCCAGGCCCTGATGAACTGTATGCAAGGGTTCTAAAGGAATGTAAAGAGGAGCTTAGCACACCTTTGGCTAATCTTTTCAACATATCACTACAAACTGGCATGGTGCCAGATAAGTGGAAAATGGCAAATGTGATACCTATTTTTAAAACAGGTGACAGGTCCTTAGCTTCGAACTATAGACCAATAAGCCTAACCTCCATAGTGGGAAAATTTATGGAATCAATAATTGCCGAGGCAGTTCGTAGCCACCTTGAAAAGCATAAATTAATCAACGAATCTCAGCATGGTTTTACAAAGGGGCGTTCCTGCCTTACGAATTTATTAACTTTTTTCACTAAGGTATTTGAGGAGGTAGATCATGGTAATGAATATGATATTGTGTATATGGACTTCAGTAAGGCTTTTGACAGGGTCCCACATCAGAGACTATTGAGGAAAATTAAAGCACATGGAATAGGAGGAGAAATTTTTTCCTGGATAGAGGCATGGTTGACAAATAGGC
This sequence comes from Cherax quadricarinatus, assembly GCF_038502225.1. NCBI lineage: Eukaryota > Metazoa > Arthropoda > Malacostraca > Decapoda > Parastacidae > Cherax > Cherax quadricarinatus. The sequence goes on from NC_091307.1 coordinate 8,877,546, forward strand.
AGCAGAGAGTTTGCATAAATGGGGAGAAATCAGAGTGGGGAAGTGTCACGAGCGGTGTTCCACAGGGGTCAGTGTTGGGCCCCCTGCTGTTCACAATCTACATAAACGACATAGATGAGGGCATAAAGAGCGACATCGGCAAGTTTGCCGATGACACCAAAATAGGCCGTCGAATTCATTCTGACGAGGACATTCGAGCACTCCAGGAAGATTTGAATAGACTGATGCAGTGGTCGGAGAAGTGGCAGATGCAGTTTAATATAGACAAATGCAAAGTTCTAAATGTTGGACAGGACAATAACCATGCCACATATAAACTAAATAATGTAGATCTTAATATTACGGATTGCGAAAAAGATTTAGGAGTTCTGGTTAGCAGTAATCTGAAACCAAGACAACAGTGCATAAGTGTTCGCAATAAAGCTAATAGAATCCTTGGCTTCATATCAAGAAGCATAAATAATAGGAGTCCTCAGGTTGTTCTTCAACTCTATACATCCTTGGTTAGGCCTCATTTAGATTATGCTGCACAGTTTTGGTCACCTTATTACAGAATGGATATAAATTCTCTGGAAAATGTACAAAGGAGGATGACAAAGTTGATCCCATGTATCAGAAACCTTCCCTATGAGGATAGACTAAGAGCCCTGAATCTGCACTCTCTAGAAAGACGTAGAATTAGGGGGGATATGATTGAGGTGTATAAATGGAAGACAGGAATAAATAAAGGGGATGTAAATAGTGTGCTGAAAATATCTAGCCTAGAGAGGACTCGCAGCAATGGTTTTAAGTTAACATAAGAACATAAGAACGAAGGAACACTGCAGAAGGCCTACTGGCCCATGCGAGGCAGGTCCAAGTCTCCTACCGGCTTAAGCCAATGCACCCAACCTAGTCAGGTCAGGTCACATTGACTTAAGGGAGGAACACGGCAACCGACCTGTTAGCACAAGCTATCAGGTCTAACTCACACCCACCCACATCTACTCATGTATTTATCCAACCTATTTTTAAAGCTACACAACGTTCTGGCCTCTATAACGGTACTTGGGAGTTTGTTCCACTCATCCACAACTCTATTACCAAACCAGTACTTTCCTATATCCCTCCTGAATCTGAATTTTTCCAACTTAAAACCATTGCTGCGAGTCCTGTCTAGGCTAGATATTTTCAGCACACTATTTACATCCCCTTTATTTATTCCTGTCTTCCACTTATACACCTCAATCATATCCCCCCTAATTCTACGTCTTTCTAGAGAGTGCAGTTTCAGGGCCCTTAGTCTATCCTCATAGGGAAGGTTTCTGATACATGGGATCATCTTTGTCATCCTCCTTTGTACATTTTCCAGAGAATTTATATCCATTCTGTAATACGGTGACCAAAACTGTGCAGCATAATCTAAATGAGGCCTAACCAAGGATGTATAGAGTTGAAGAACAACCTGAGGACTCCTATTATTTATGCTTCTTGATATGAAGCCAAGGATTCTATTAGCTTTATTGCGAACACTTATGCACTGTTGTCTTGGTTTCAGATTACTGCTAACCAGAACTCCTAAATCTTTTTCGCAATCCGTAATATTAAGATCTACATTATTTAGTTTATATGTGGCATGGTTATTGTCCTGTCCAACATTTAGAACTTTGCATTTGTCTATATTAAACTGCATCTGCCACTTCTCCGACCACTGCATCAGTCTATTCAAATCTTCCTGGAGTGCTCGAATGTCCTCGTCAGAATGAATTCGACGGCCTATTTTGGTGTCATCGGCAAACTTGCCGATGTCGCTCTTTATGCCCTCATCTATGTCGTTTATGTAGATTGTGAACAGCAGGGGGCCCAACACTGACCCCTGTGGAACACCGCTCGTGACGCTTCCCCACTCTGATTTCTCCCCATTTATGCAAACTCTCTGCTGCCTATTTGTCAACCATGCCTCTATCCAGGAAAAAATTTCTCCTCCTATTCCATGTGCTTTAATTTTCCTCAATAGTCTCTGATGTGGGACCCTGTCAAAAGCCTTACTGAAGTCCATATACACAATATCATATTCATTACCATGATCTACCTCCTCAAATACCTTAGTGAAAAAAGTTAATAAATTCGTAAGGCAGGAACGCCCCTTTGTAAAACCATGCTGAGATTCGTTGATTAATTTATGCTTTTCAAGGTGGCTACGAACTGCCTCGGCAATTATTGATTCCATAAATTTTCCCACTATGGAGGTTAGGCTTATTGGTCTATAGTTCGAAGCTAAGGACCTGTCACCTGTTTTGAAAATAGGTATCACATTTGCCATTCTCCACTTATCTGGCACCATGCCAGTTTGTAGTGATGTGTTGAAAAGATTAGCCAAAGGTGTGCTAAGCTCCTCTTTACATTCCTTTAGAACCCTTGCATACAGTTCATCAGGGCCTGGGGATTTGTTAGGTTTTAATTTATCTATTTGCTTAAGGACCATGTCACTTGTGACCCTAATAGTGCACAGTTTATTATCGTCCTGTTCTACATAATTTATCATTACTGGAATATCGCTGGTATCCTCCTGTGTAAAAACTGAGAGGAAGTATGTGTTAAAACTTCTACACATTTCCTTATCACTGTCAGTGAGCTGACCCGAGGAACTTTTGAGTGGGCCTATCTTGTCCCTGATCTTACTTCTGTATACCTGAAAGAATCCTTTTGGGTTAGTCTTCGATTCTCTTGCAACTTTAACCTCATAATCTCTATTTGCTTTTCTAATTCCCTTTTTTATTTCTCTCTTTAACTGAATATATCGATTTCTTAATTGCCCCTCTCCTCTTTTGATTTGCCTATATATGCCTCTCTTTTGACCAATCAGAAATTTTAATCTATTGTTCATCCATTTAGGATCATTTTTGTTTGATCTGATTTCCCTATTTGGAACATAATTTGACTGAGCAGCTAGAACTATGCCCTGGAAAGCATCATATCGGCAACCATCACCACCTACCTGACCCCTAGTCAGGTCATTCCAGTTCAGCCCACCTAAGTAATTTTTCAGTCCTATGAAATCAGCCAAGCGAAAGTCAGGGACGGAGACTTGATTGCCATTATTAGGGGAATTCCATGATATGTTAAAACTGAGTGATTTGTGATCACTCTCCCCAAGCTCATCATTAACCTCAAGATTATTAATTAGTGTTTCCCTACTGGCAAGAACCAAGTCAAGGAGGTTATTTCCCCTAGTTGGCTCTGTCACAAACTGTTTTAAAAAACAATCCTGGATCGTATCAAGAAAGTCACCCGACTCTAAATTTCCTGTCAAACTGCTCCAGTCAATCTGTCTATAGTTGAAATCTCCCATTAGCACAACATTTTCGTATGTAGATGCCTTACGAATTTCGTCCCATAGAAGTTTACTGCACTCCCTATCAAGATTTGGGGCCCTGTAAATCACACCCAAAATTAGTTTTTCTCGGCCCTCGAGAAGCTGTAACCAAACAGATTCAGTGGCTGACGCCTCTAATTTAATATCTTGTCTAACACAACAATTTAAATTGTCTCTGACATACATCGCTACTCCACCACCTTTCCTGTTGACCCTGTCAGTGTGGAATAATTTATAGCCTTGTATGTGACATTCAGAGGGCATCTCTCTATCTTTCAGATTGAGCCAGGTCTCTGTTATAGCAATAATATCTATGTTTCCTGCACTTGCAATTAATCTTAGCTCATCTATCTTATTTCTAACACTCCTGCTATTAGTATAGTAAACCTTAAGGGAGCTAGTCCCTTGCTGCCCTCTGCTGTCCCCCTTTGTTTGCTGACCTGTTCTATTGTCTTTATTTATAACTTCATGCTGAATGCCTTTTATACATTTACTGTTTCCAACCCTAGTGTTGCAACCTGCTTGTTTCCCACACACACCCATACCTCTATCTTCCATCAGTTTAAAATCATAGGCATTTCACCAATGGCCTTCTCAATCGAGTCTGCAAGTGCTACCACCCCTGCCCCAGAGAGATGAACCCCATCCCTTGCATACATATCATGATTGCCATAAAAGTTGTTCCAGTTGTCAAAAAATTCAGATTCAGGAAGGATATAGGAAAGTACTGGTTTGGTAATAGAGTTGTGGATGAGTGGAACAAACTCCCAAGTACCGTTATAGAGGCCAGAACGTTGTGTAGCTTTAAAAATAGGTTGGATAAATACATGAGTGGATGTGGGTGGGTGTGAGTTAGACCTGATAGCTTGTGCTACCAGGTCGGTTGCCGTGTTCCTCCCTTAAGTCAATGTGACCTGACCTGACTAGGTCGGGTGCATTGGCTTAAGCCGGTAGGAGACTTGGACCTGCCTCGCATGGGCCAGTAGGCCTTCTGCAGTGTTCCTTCGTTCTTATGTTCTTATGTTCTTAAAAGAACGTCAGCATGCATTCCACAGTCCCGTTGCTCGATCGCTAGCGCACTCAACTCACACACACTGAGGTCCGGGGTTCGAATCTCCTCCGGTACGGCTGGAAAACATTAGGGACGTGTTTCCATAAGACACCTGCCGTCCATGTTTACCCACCAGTAAAATGGGTACCTGGGTGTTAGTCAGTCGACTGGTATGGGTCGCATCCTGGGACAAAACTGATCTAATTTGCCCGAAATGCTCAGCATAACAAGCGGCTTTCAATATAGTAGTAGTATGTCAGTTACTGCCTGTATACCTTGTACATGTACTTGTAGTAAATAAAGATAATATATTATTATAGTATGGAACAGATTTATGAAATATTGTGCTGACATCCTTTTAACTGTGTCTGCGAAAACAATGATCATTGTTTGATAATTGTGGCGGGAATTATTAGTCATGTATCTTGATGCTGGTGAGGGGCTCTTAAGGAACTAGCCCTGGAGCTAATGAGTATACATGAAGAGTTCCGGGGGTCAACGCCCCCGCGGCCCAGTCTGTGACCAGACCTTATGGTGGACCAGGGCCTGATTAACCAGGCTGTTACTGCTTGCCGCACGCAGTCCAACGTACGACCTACAGCCCGGCTAGTCAGATACTGACTTTAGGTGCTTGTCCAGTGCCTGCTTGAAGACAGCCAGGGGTCTGTTGGTAATCCCCCTTATGTATGCTGGGAGGCAGTTGAACAGTCTCGGGCCCCTGACACTTATTGTGTTGTCTCTTATCGTGCTAGTGACACCCCTGCTTTTCATTGGGGGGATGTTGCATCGTCTGCCGAGTCTTGCTTTCTTAGGGAGTGATTTTCGTGTGCAAGTTTGGTACAAATTCCTCTACGATTTTCCACGTGTATATAATCATGTATCTCTCCCGCCTGCATTCTAGGGAGTACAGGTTTAGGAACTTCAAGCGTTCTCAGTAGCTGAGGTGTTTTTTCTCTGTTATGCATGCCGTGAAGGTTCTCTGTACATTTTCTAGGTCAGCAATTTCACTTGCCTTGAAAGGTGCGTTAGTGTGCAGAAATATTCCAGCCTAGATAGAACAAGCGACCTGAAGTATGTTATCATGGGCTTGGCATCCCTGGTTTTGAAGGTTCTCATTATTCATCTTATCATTTTTCTGGCAGGTGCGACTGATACAATGTTATGGTCCTTGAAGGTGAGACCCTCTGACATGATCACTCCCAGGTCTTTGACATTAGTTTTTCGTTCTATTGTGTGGCTGGAGTTTGTTTTATATTCCGATGAAGTTTTAATTTCCTCACGTTTTCCATATCGGAGTAATTGAAATTTCTCATCACTGAACTTCATATTTTTTTTTTTTGCAGCCCATTTAAAGATTTGGTTGATGTCCGCCTGGAGTCTTGCAGTCTCTTCAATGGAGGACACTGTCATGCAAATTCGGGTGTCATATGCAAAGGAAGACACGGTGCTGTGGCTTATATCCCTATGTCCAGATTTCAGGAGAGATCTGTCAGTGTTTGAAGAGCACTTGTAGTAACCTGCAGTGGTTGACATCCTGCTGTAAAAAAAAAAACACCCACGTGAGCAAAATGAATTGGAAAAATACAAACAAAAGCAAAACCACAACCACAATACAGACAAAAAGCAAAAACCACAATACAGCGAAAGCACACGCAAGAAAATATAAAACACGGACGACAAATAAGGATATAAACAGTGACATAGAACCGCACAAAGATAGAGCAATTGTACATTAAAAAAATAATCTGTAAATAATATATTGGCATTACCCACATTAAATATTTCGATCTTGCTGAAGACCATCATCAGTCGAAAATATTTACATTTTTTTTAATGAGGTTACCTGGAGGTTATTCCGGGTATCAACGCCCCCACGGCCCGGTCCATGACCAGGCCTCCCGATGGATCAGGGCCTGATCAACTAGGCTGTTACTGCTACCCGCACGCAGTCCAACGTACGAGCCACAGCCCGGCTGATCCGGCACTGACTTTAGGTATCTGTCCAGTTCTCTCTTGAAGGCAGCCAGGGGCTTATTGGTAATTCCCCTAATGCTTGATGGGAGGCTGTTGAACAGTCTTGGGGCCCAGGACACTTATGGTGTTTTCCCTTAGTGTAGCAATGGCGCCCCTACTTTTTATTGGGGGCATTTTGTATCGCCTGCCCAGTCTTTTACTTTCGTAGGGAGTGATTTCTGTGTGCAGATTTGGGACCATTCCTTCCAAGATTTTCCAAGTGTAGATTATGATATATCTCTCCCTCCTGCGTTCCAACGAGTACAAGTCAAGTGCTTCCAAGCATTCCCAGTAGTTAAGGTGTTTGACAGAACTTATACGTGCAGTAAAGGATCTCTGTACACTCTCAAGATCTGCGATTTCACCTGCTTTGAATGGAGATGTTAATGTACAGCAGTATTCCAGCCTAGAGAGAACAATTGATTTGAAAAGGATCATCACTGGCTTAGCATCTCTCGTTTTGAACGTTCTCATTATCCATCCTATCATTTTCTTTGCACGTGCAATCGTGGCACTGTTGTAATCCTTGAAAGTGAGATCCTCAGACATTACTACTCCCAGATCCCTTACACTATTTTTCCGCTCTATTGTATGGCCGGAGTCAGTAGTATACTCTGTTCTAGTTATTATCTCCTCCAGTTTTCCATAACGGAGTAGTTGGAATTTGTCCTCATTGAACATCATATTGTTTACCGTTGCCCACTGGAAAACTTTGTTTATATCTTCTTGGAGGTTAACCGCGTCCTCAGCAGATGACAGCCTCATGCAGATCCTAGTATCATCCGCAAAGGATGATACGGTGCTGTGATGTATATCTCTGTCTATGTCTGATATGAGGATAAGGAATAAGATGGGGGCGAGTACTGTGCCTTGTGGAACAGAGCTCTTCACTATGGCAGCCTCCGATTTAACTCTGTTGACCACTACTCTTTGTGTTCGATTTGTTAGGAAGTTGAAGATCCATCTCCCCACTTTCCCAGTTATTCTTTTAAAAAAGTACGAATTTTATGGGCTATTACACCATGATCGCATCTGTCAAATGCTTTTGCAAAGTCTGTGTATATTACATCTGCATTCTGATTTTCTTCCAGTGCATCCAAGGCCATATCATAGTGATCCAGTAGTTGTGAGAGGCAGGAGCGACCTGCCCTGAACCCATGTTGCCCTGGATTGTGCAGATTTTGGGAATCCAGGTGATTTGCAATCCTGCTTCTTAGCACTTTTTCAAAGATTTTTATGATGTGGGACGTCAGAGCTATTGGTCTATAGTTCTTAGCTAATGCTTTGCTGCCACCTTTATGGAGTGGGGCTATGTGACCGTGGAATTTCATCCATGTCCAAGCTCCTCCTCCATAGTGTACTTAGGGCACGCGAGAGGGGTTTCTTGCAGTTCTTAATGAAAACAGAGTTCCACGAGTCTGGGCCTGGGGCTGAGTGTATTTGCATGTTGTCAATGGCTTTTTCGAAATCTATCGGAGTTAGGGTAATGTCGGAAATCTGGCATACATTTATGGAGTTTTGAGGCTCATTCATGAAGAAATCATTTGGGTCGTCGATCCACAGACCGATTAGTGGTTCACTAAACACAGAGTCGTACTGGGATTTCAATATTTCACTCATTTCCTTGTCATCTGTGTAAGTCCCATCCTGTCTGAGTAAGGGCCCGATACTAGATGTGGTATTTGCCTTGTTTTTGGCATATGAAAAGAAATATTTTGAATTTCTTTCAATTTCACTAATAGCTTTAAGCTCCTCCTGTCTCTCCTGGTTCCTGTAAGAGTCATTTAACTTAAGTTCGATAGTTTCCACTTCTCCGGTCAGCGCCTCCTTTCGTGTATCAGATATTCTAGCACTCCTGAGGAGCTCAGTGACTCTTCGTCGTCTTCTGTAGATGGAGCGTCTTTCTCTCTCCAGTTTACTCCTGCTCTTTTTCTTTCTTAGGGGAATATGCCTAGAACATGCTTCAGCTGCCAGGAAGTTGATCCTTTCAAGGCACTGGTTTGGATCCATGTCATTTAAGATACCTTCCCAACATGTTTCGTTTAGGACATGGTTTACCTGGTCCCAGTTGATGTTCTTGTTGCTGAAGTTGTATTTTGTGAAGACACCTTCACAGGTACATGCATTCTGCTGATCAGGACCCCTATGCATGTACGTCTGGACTTCGATTAGGTTGTGATCGGAATTAGTTGTTTTTGATATTCTTATGCCTCTTATCAGGTCCTCATTATTTGTGAAGATAAGGTCAAGTGTGTTTTCTAGTCTTGTTGGCTCCACTATCTGCTGGCTTAAGGAGTGATTTTTGCAGAGACTTAGTAGCTCATGTGTGTGTGACCTTTCATCTGCGCTACCTCCGGGGATTGTTTCAGCTATAACATTATTTGCTACATTCTTCTATTTTGTATGCCTTAGGTTGAAATCACCAAGTAGTAAGATGTTTGGGGATGGAGCTGGAAGGTTTTCCAGACAGTAATCAATTTTCAGTAGCTGTTCCTTGAACTGTTGAGATTGCATCTGGTGGCTTATATACAACCACAATGACTAGGTTTTGGTTCTCGATCTTTATTGATAGAACTTCAACTACCTCATTTGTGGTGTTCAGCAACTCCGTGCAGATGAGGGACTCTTTGACATACAGCCAACCCCCCCCTTTGTTGCCTGTTCATTCTGTCGCATCTAAAAAGGTAACCACTTATCCATATTTCACTGTCAAATTATTATTATTATAATCAAGGGGGAAGCGCTAAACCCGGAGGATTATACAGCGCCTGGGGGGGGATGTGGAAGGCATTCAGGCTTAATTCGGGGAACTGGAGCACAGATCCAATTCCCTAAATCAAGAGCCCCTCACCAACATCAAGGAACCTTCCTTGAGGGGTTCACTGTCAAAGTGAGTCATATTTTTTCCACATTAACCTACAGTTTGTGTACAATTTACTCTTAAATAATTTTTTCCATTCAAAAAGAGACATCTTGGTAGTGAGGAGGAAGAAAGCTTCTCGGTTCGTTCCTACAGCCTTTCAACCCGTTCCTACAGATTCTTAACCCGTTCCTGCAGCCTCTCGACTCATTCCTACAGCCTCTCAACCCGTTCCTGAACCTTTCATCCCGTTCTTATAGCCTCTCACCCCATTCCTAAACCCTCTCAACCAGTTTCTAAAGCCTTTCAACGTGTTCCCGCAGCCTGTCAACCCGTTCCTACAGCCTCTCAAGCTGTTCCTGAAGTCTCTCGTCTCCAGTATACACCATGCGGTGGTATCTACTACAACACCTTCTAGGGGCCTCTACTAACACTGCCGCTGCTGCTGTCAGTCGACTCGATAATACCACGTGTCTTCTGCTCAGTAAGTTAATTTTCTCAAACAATAATTATTTAAAATAATATATATTTTGCCATACAATATATATATATATATATATATATATATATATATATATATATATATATATATATATATATATATATATATATATATATATATATATACATATTATATTATATATTATAACATTCACATATTTTTATTTTAGGGCATCAAAAGTACTGCACTTCAGGCAACCAGTTTGACTATGATGCTGCTACGTCCAAGTACAGGAAACTCCTGAAGCCTCGCGAGCATTTCAACTTCGCCAAAGATGTTGTTGGTCACTGGGCTAGTGTTAAAGTAAGTTTAAACTCTTGTTTTATCTTTCTTTATCTCTGGCATTTATTTTTCTCTAATTCTGTTATTGTTTCCTCTCCTGCCGCTGTCACATTTTGTTTGTAGTCTATTTCTGGCGATCTTAGTGTGACTTTCTCGACTGTCTATATACAGGGTGTCCGCAAAAACACTCCCTGATTTCAAACAGGTATAACATGTAACTTTATTGTAATAATCTTTCACAGTTGCTTCAGATGCAGGATTTCATTCAGTTTCATGTGGTATAGGGTAGCATTAAAGGCACTCAATGTGCACCCCTCTGGTTGCTCGGCAAACATCGATGCGATGGTTTAGTTCGGTCTAGACGCTCTGCAGCATATCTGGTGTTATCATGCGAACTGCTTCAGTGATCGAAATTTTCAGCTCCTCCAGGGTTGCAGGTAGTGGTGGTACGTAAACTGTGCTCTTCACGTACCCCCCTCCCCCCCCAAGAAAGAAGTCACAAACTGGTCCCGTGACCTGGCAGGCCACTTGTTTGAAATCAGGGAGTGTTTTTGTGGACACCTTGTATTTATTAATAGTTTCAGTGATCTTCATCGCCACGGCCCGGCCTCAGACTATGCCTCCTAATATATTAAGGAAATGTTACAGGGCTAAGGACTGACGTGGAAAATACTGTATATATTTTCCAGAAATACAGTATTTATATGTAAATTGAGAGTAACAAACGTTAGTAATGGGAAGAATTTTTCGTGCTCTAGAGGTTAAAATTGGGCTGACACCTCTCAAATAGGAGGTGAAATTGTTGGATGTGCATTCCTGCATAACTTGAGATATCAGACGACTGGACATGACAGCTCCAGGAACCTCAGATAAGTCTTATGTAGTAACCTGGCCAGAGTTATTTTCATAGACAGTGAGGTTTTCTGAGTATGATACACATTAATCTCCAGTCAAATTGGTGAGTGATATTAAGATATTCTCCTTCTGTTATGTATATGTGTATATATATAATCATTTATTATTTTTAATATACAGTCCACAAATTTATATATTTACCAGAATTCCTGGTGATGTATCTTTTATTTGTAATTAATAGGTCCAGAGCAACTTGTGGATATGACAGTGGTAGGTATCGAAGGGGGACATTTTTTGCGACCTAGGTGTCCCAAATTCCTACTTGTCTAACTGATAAATAATAATTATCTTTGTTCATTTACTGTTATGTACATAATGATACATTCAGATAAATGTAATTTTCCACAACTGATAATAAATACTGAAAGTGAAGATAAGTGTATACTAAATGTAAGTACAATTTTATAAGATTTACCTGTCATCTCATATACTCGCGAGACACAGGAAAGACCAACAATATTGCCAGAATGCAAAAAATTTGACTTCCTCTTGCCACCCATATACAAGGAACACAATATACAAGGCACTTTCAGTAGCCAAAAGCGCACTTGGAGGTAGCACCTCCAAGTGCGCTTACTATATACTATAAATTTGTCCTTTTTTCCTTCTTCACTGGTTTAGCGCTTCTTTTTCTATAATAATCCTTCACTGATTCAAACCTATCATATTGCCCACTCTTCATCCCATTAAAGAAGGCAGGTAGGGGACGGGTGCCGTGATGTTGTGAAGTTATCGTTTACGGAATCTGAGTTATCTTCCCCTTCCAAAGATTGAAAATGATCACTTCCTCTTCCACAGGCGCTACTCCTTGACCCCGTTTTCCTTATTTAATGTCGTAGTTTTTAATTAATATCTTCGTTTTCCTTGTCGAATACAATAGCTATCCTTAACCAATATCTTTGTTTTTCTTAACCAATGCCCCGTTTTCCTTAACTAATACACCTATTTTCCTTAACCGTTAAACGTGGAAATAAGTCACTTTGTCTGACCCTTTTTGTTGGGAAGGGGGGGTTATCCTAGGTAATCTACACATTCTGCTATGTATAATAATTTATGTTGGTAAATTAAACACATGTGCAACTCTTGGGTATCTTTATTGAGGAAACGTTTCGCCACACAGTGGCTTCATCAGTCCATACGTATGGACTGATGAAGCCACTGTGTGGCAAAACGTTTCCTCAATAAAGATACCCAAGAGTTGCACATGTGTCTAATTTATCAACATGTCGGTTATCTGAACCATTCATCTACAAATAATTTATGTAACCGTATTTATGTGTACATGTACCTGAATAAACTTAGTTTTCCTTAACCAATGGCACATTTTTCTCAATGCCTCGTTTTTCTTAATAAATGTTATCGTTTTCTTTAAGCAGTGTCTCGTTAAACTATCTTTTGCTAACTAGTACCAACTACCTCATATTATTTTTTTTTACTTTTTATAGTGCAATATATTGCTCAACTTATTATATATAACAAATCAGATCTTACTCCCAAATCAATATTATATCATAGAGACTATCTGTCATTTTAACTTTGTTTACCATTACTTAATTTAGTCCCTTATATTTTTTCTCTTTTATTTTAGCTTTATATAACAAGTTTAGTTCATATATTCACAATTGTTAAAATAATCAAGGTGCTATTCTCAGGTGCTAAAGTGTAATAAGCTCATTATTTTGCCATTATATTAATTTATTTGATTACCACTTTTTTGTTCACCACAAATTATTTTAGTCCCTTTTATATTGCCTCATTTATTTTAGCTTTAAAGAGCTACTTTAGCTCATATTTTTTTTACATTTGTTAAAATAATTCAGGTGCTATTTTATAGATTTAGAATATTTACTTAATTCTAACTTTAGATTCAATATAAATCTTATGATAACAAGCATTGATCCTGATACAACCCTCTTATCTAATGACTTAAATGAATCAAACAGTAACTGTAATTACTACACAGCAGAACAATCAAAGGCACTTCTCAGAGCCAACAACAACACAACTGTCTTTAACTACAATATCAGATCTTTAAGCATTACGATGACCTCACAGCATTACTAAATTCCCTGCATGCCAGTATGTCCATCATTACTCTCACCGAAACCTGGCTAAAGCCTGATACTACAGATGTCTATGCCATTCCTGGTTACACAGCCATACACAACTGTAGGCCAGATCAACAAGGGGGTGGCACAGCTATATACTACTCAGACCAACTAGAATGTATCACTAATACTTGCACACGGGATGAACATGGGGAATATATAATAGCTAAATTCAAATCCAAATACCTACAAAAACCTCTCACAGTGATAAACATCTACAGAGTACCACAGTCAAACATTAGCCGTTTTAGTGAAAACCTAGGAAGTATGATAACTGATACACGGATGAACAAAGATCACTTACTACTCTCATGTGACTTCAATATAAATCTCCTACAAGACCAAGACCCACATGTTACTGAATTCACAAACACTATGAGTAACTGCATGTTGCTACCAACAGTAACAAAACCTACAAGAGTCACAGAGACTAGTGTTTCCCTACTAGACCACATCTGGACCAACACCATATCCCCCTTAAGATCAGGCATAATCACAGATAATACCACAGACCATTACCCTACCTTCCTCATAACAAACCTTGGCAAATTACCCCTAGAGACTACTAAAGTCACTTTCAGGCTTCACAATGAGGCAGCTATCAACAACTTCACAGCAGCAGTAACAAACATTGACTGGTACAGTGAGCTAGAAATCTATACAGATATTAACGAATGTATTAATAATTTTCTAAAAAAGACCCAATACCTCTATAACAAGCACTGCCCTAAAAAAAACTAAACAGATGACAGCTAAGAGACTGAACAGTCCCTGGCTAACACCCAGCATTCTCAAATCCATAAATAAAAAACACCTATATGAAAAACAGTACAGAATGGGTCACATAACCAGAGACCAAACAAAACGTTACTCGTCAATCCTAACCAGCCTAATAAGAAGGGCTAAAAAATTGTATTATGAGAACAGATTATCCAACTTACGAGGTGACATAAAAAAGACTTGGAAAACCCTATCAGAAATACTAGGAACAAAAAAGTTAACACGAAATAGCGAAATTGAATTAACAAAACCAGATGAACCCCAATTCCCACCTACTGAAACAGCAAACAGTCTCAATGATTTCTTCTCCACTATAGGAAAAAACCTTGCCAATAAAATCCCAAGCTCAGATACCCCACCCAATGACTACCTCACTGGCAACTACCCGAACACACTGTTCCTAGCTCCGACTAACCCAACTGAAGTCTCCCTTATTATCAACAAACTAAAAAACAAAACAGGAGATTTAAATACCTTACCACCCATTATATACAAAAAAGTGTCACAGGTGCTATCACCAATCATTGCAACACTCTTTAACAAATCCATTGAATCCTCTACCTTTCCTACAGTTCTCAAAATAGCAAGGGTCACCCCGATCCATAAAAGAGGAGACCACACAGACTTTAATAACTATAGGCCAATATCCAACTTACACCCTCTCTCTAAAATCTTTGAAAAATTAATCCATAAGCGTATCTATTCCTACCTCATCTCCCACAACATACTCAACCCCTGTCAGTTTGGGTTCAGGTCTAATAAAAATACTAATGATGCTATTATCCACATGCTAGAACATATTTATACAGCAATAGAGAAAAAAGAAGTCCCACTGGGGATCTTCATTGACTTACGTAAAGCTTTCGATACAGTTGACCACGACTTGCTCCACATGAAATTGTCGCACTATGGTATAAGAGGGCACTCCCTCAACTACTTAGTCATACCTCAGCAACAGAAGCCAATATGTGAACACAAATGGGGCAAACTCTTCCGCACAGCCAATTACAGTTGGTGTCCCACAGGGAATTGTCCTAGGCCCTCTTCTCTTTCTCATATACATAAATGACCTACCAAATGCATCGCAACTACTCAAACCCACACTATTTGCAGATGACACTACATACGTCTACTCTCACCCGAGCCCAGTCATGCTAGCCAATACTGTAAATACCGAATTACAGTAAATATCAACCTGGATGAGGACCAACAAACTTACTCTAAACATTGACATTCAGTTTGGCAACAGAGCTACAGATGTGTCTCTAAACATAATGATAAATGGATCACCTATCACAAAATTCACAGAGGGAAAATTCTTAGGAATCCACCTTGATAATAGACTCAAATTTCAAACACATATATAACAAATTTCCAAAAAAAATTCCAAGACCGTAGGCATACTGTCGAAGATACGGTACTATGTTCCACAGTCAGCCCTCCTGGCCCTATATCACTCACTTATTTACCCCTATCTCACCTATGGAATTTGTGCATGGGGCTCAACAACAATAAACCATCTCAGACCACTAATCACCCAACAAAAGGCTGCAGTCAGAATGATAACAAATTCCCACTACAGGCAGCACACTCCACCAATATTCAAAACTCTAAACCTACTCACCATACAAAACATCCATACTTATTACTGCACCTATTACATACATAGAATACTTAACTCTGATATAAACCCTCCCCTCAAACATCTCCTTGCCAACCTCAACAGAACACATGACCATAACACAAGGCACAGATCACTCTTTGATGTTCCTCGTGTCCATCTCACGCTATGCAAAAACTCAATGCACATAAAAGACCCTAAAATCTGGAATTCATAACCTGTGAATATAAAAGAAACACTGTTTATAAATTCAAGTCTCTTCTCAAAAATCACATACTCGCCCACAACTAAATAAATACTGAATAATTGTATCTCATAAATTGTATCTCATAAATGTCAACCTGTGACCCAATCAAACTTTGTTACTATTTAACTACGTTACCTAACAGAATACTCCATTCTACTGACTACACAGCAACACAGTAAATGACCATATGACCTGTCTTTGTAATACTCATTTGTGCTAAATTGTTATCTGTTTTACAATAATTTTTGTACCACTGAATATATCATTTCTTAGTTAATCTTAAGTTAATTTTAAGCCTGCCCATAAATAAATAAATAAATACTGATTGTACAGCAATGCAAGCAACCATACGACCTGTTTTTGTAATACTCATTTGTACTAAATTGTTATCTGTTTACAATAATGTTTTATCACTGAATACATCATTGCTTAGTTAATCTTAAGTTAATTTTAAGCCTGCCCGTAATGCTATGCATTCAAGTGGCTTTGGCATGCTGCATTTAACTGTATTCTTTTGTACTTCTCTGTATCATGTTCAAATTAATAAAATAAATAAATAAGAGACATATGTAATACTTTGGCATCTTTATTGTCAACAATAAGACACAAATGTTGCACGTGTCTCATTCTTCCCTAAATCAAGCCGAAGTTCTATTTAGCTAATACCTCTGTTATTCTTCAGCCAAACCACCCAGCTGTATACCTGACAGACGGGAGCAAGCAGACTGTGGTGAGCTACAGTGAGCTGTACCAGGAGGCACAGGCACTAGCCACGGCCCTCAGTGACCCTGTAGCACCTAGATGTGCTTTAGTTATCCTGCCCAAAGTGCCCGAGTGGTGGGTCCTCAATGTTGCCCTGTCTTGGTGTGGTAAGTGAATCTCTTGACCCTTATTATTATTATTATTATTATTATTATTATTATTATTATTATTATTATTAGTATTATTAAATATCCCTGAATTGGCTACATTTAAGTGGTTGCCTGATTTTTTTCTTTTCCTTAAACTTTTCGTTTATCTTTCGTTCATAACTCGAGAAGGCATCACATGATTGGCTTTAGATTTTCAACGCTAGTGTACGGTCACTAAGGCAAGATTCGTGCAAGTATTGACGCATGTAGACGCCCTATGACCAGTTTTAGTACCCATTCTAAGATTCCTGGAATGGGTTCAGTAACTTTTAGAACCCTCTGCAATCGCATTTGCAAAAACAAAATCACTAAATTCTCATTCTCTCTCTCTCTCTCTCTCTCTCTCTCTCTCTCTCTCTCTCTCTCTCTCTCTCTCTCTCTCTCTCTCTCTCTCTCTCTCTCTCTCTCTCTATCTCTCCCCCTCTCTCTATGCAGAATGACCACTGTGAAAAAAAAATAGTGAAATTCCAAGCATTTTCGTGAAATCACGAATAGGTAAAATTGGTCAATTAGCAAGAACTTATTTAAAATTAAGTCCTTTCTAATTTTTTCTCTTAATACGACTTGTTAAATATATATATATATATATATATATATATATATATATATATATATATATATATATATATATATATATATATATATATATATATATATATATATATATATATATAATCATTTATGTTAATGTAAAAAAATAATTTTGTACCAAAAGTACCTTAGAAAACTTACCTAACTTTATTATAACAAGCGCAGTTTAATATAGCTTAATCCAACTGAATATATTTTAAATAAGTTTACAGTAATTTAATAATAAGCAAACACAGTGAAATTATTCTTTTTTCGTTAGGTTCAGAATTATTTTTGCGAAATTACTGCATACACAAATTTTTGCTTGCCTTATGCGAATATTTGTGTATGCAATAATTCCGTAAAAATAATTCTGAAAAAATTATTTCATTGTGTTTGTTTATTATTAAATTATTGTAAACCTATCTAAAATGTATTTAGTTGAATTAGGCTAAATTAAATTGCCTTTGTTATAATGAGGTTAGTTAAGTTTTCTAATGTTCTTTTGGTACAAAATTATTGTTTTTTTACATTTGCATATATGAAAAAAATATATATATCTTTAAAAGTATAAGAGAATTTTTTAGAAAGGACTCAATTTTAAATGAGTTCTTGCTAACTGACCAATTTTACCTATTCGGTACATTATATATGTCTATCATACTCATATATTTGAAGTGATGAAGGTTCCAGGGCCGAAACGTCTTCAGTAAAGGTTTCTTAGGCGAATGCATTCATGTCCAAGTTTTATTTGAGGATTCAGTTTTTGCCGTCTAAGGGGATTTAGCTGCTAACAATATATCCAAGTTTGCTTGATTATTGGGGCTTAAAAACCCATCGACTACACGAGTCATTAAGGCTGCATGTAATCTGTTAACCACCAGTCAAGATTACTTTAATACCAAAAATAGTGACCAAATTTTCGGTATATACACACTAAGATTGATACACCTCTTGGTTAATATGCAATTATCCAACATTAATTCAGTTGTTGTTTACCTGTCAAGATGTTTGACTAACCTCTGGAGGGTTAAAATACATTTTGCTCTATAGAACAAACCAGAAGCAATACTTTTTTTTATTGAATCAGAATGGTTACATACATACCCTATACACTGTATATCATGGAGTAGAAATACACACTTCTCGGTGTATGTGTATACCTCTGTATCTTTAAATAAATCACTGGTTTGCATTTGGAATGTTTTTAATTTTTATTCATGGTTGCGAATTTCATATTCTTGGGCTGCTGATTATAAATATCTAAACCATTTTGCTCTATCACGTAAGGATTTTGAATAAATACAAATTAATGATAAATGTGAATTTTTAATAAATTGTTAATTTATTAAAATTAGGCAAGTAATCAGGTAAAAGCACATTCTGTTAGTTTTAAGAACATATGAATTCCAAATCAACATGAATCAAATCAAATGATTTTATTAAAAAAATATGCTCCTAAATGGTTAGCCTACATATTGAATCAAAGGAAGGAGGACCGCTTTGATTTTCACTTGTGCTGTGCATCGAGACCATTACGTTTCAATGACCAGCAGTAATCCACCATCATGCTGACATTCCATTTGCATTGGTATCGAGTTTCCATGGTGCAAATATCCTGATGGAGCCGCTCTCCTTGTTCCTCACTGTAGTCCCCTCAATTGTTGGGAAAATAGTCAAGATGTGAGTGCAAAAAGTGCATCTTCACACTCATTCTAGACCCAAGTTGTTGGAAACTTGAAATCAGGTCTTGGATCATTTTTTCATATTCGGAGGAGCGTCTGTTTCCCAGGAAATTATGGGCAATCTGCCTGAATGAAAACCAGGCAGACACATCGACACCTGCTAATGGTTTATCAAAATGTTTGTTCTTCATCAATTCCCGAATCTGATGTCCAACAAAGATTCCTGCCTTTAGCTTGCCTTCACTTATACGAGGAAACTTTGACTCCAGGTACCTGAAAGTAGTTCCATTCTTGTTCAAGGCCTTCATAAAGTTTTTCATAAGCCCTAATATGATGTGGAGTGGTGGAAGCAGAATTTTCTTGGGGCCAACTAGTGGCACAGTTTTCACATTGCGATTTCCGGTTAATAAGCTGGTTCTTGGTGGCCAGCCTTCTTGTTCATAGTGCCTGGCTGTCTGCCCTACTGTCCCAAAGACACAGAAAACAGGGATACATGGTGTATCCGCCTTGAAGACCTCGTAGGAGAGCAATAGCTTTTAAATCACTACAAATGAGAAAATTATGATTCTGGTACTTGATTGCAGATATTTCTTCATATCTGCGCAAGTTTCTGACATTTGGACGCTGGCCAATTGGCACAGATGCAGCTGTGTTGCCGTTGTAGAGAAGTACAGCCTTTAAACTTTTAGGAGAATCAATGAAGAGTCTCCATTCATCTGCTCTGTATGATATCCCCATGTGTTCAATAAAGTCAGAAATATTTGAACAGAAAACTAAAGATTCCTCTTTGTCAAAGAACTGAGTGAATTCCGTTTCACAATGACGGTACCAAGTGAATGTTGTTCCAGGAGCTAGAAGCCTGTGTTCCTTCAGTCTAGAGTAAGTAACTGTGCCCTTTCTTTTGGAAGGTAAGGTCTTTCACCAAGTCATTGAACTCAACTTGGCTGAAGGGTTTGAGATTGTCATTTGTTGGTGGTTCATAGTCTACTTCCATCGCCTTAGAATCGCTGGTATCAGACTGTTGAAATTTGCCATGTCTCAGGTGGCACAGGTACAGGAATATCTTCAGTGTGGGGAACAGGTCTTATTGCTGAAGGAATATTTGGGTATATTATGCGATCTTCAGTCTTCTTGTTGAATCTAGCTACTTTAGTCATACAAAAGTAGCAGTCATCATGGTGGTTCATCTGCTCCTGCCATACCATTGGTAATCCAAAGGGCATACATTAAAGTTTTCCAACTGACCACATTTGGAGCTTACTGATGCAACTCTTGCAAGCTTTGTGTGGTGCAAATGGTTTGTCCTGGTCTCCAAGTTTGCAGCCAAAACAAGCAAAGTAGCAGCGCTTCAATAAAGGAGTAATGTTGCTCCGGGAATCTGAAGGGGTGAATTGCCTGCAGACAGCAAAATAATATCTGGTGAATTTATGCAGCCTCTAGACATATTAATAATATGAAAATAAAGAAAAATATATTAGATTTAACATTAAATGCTTACCTTATATTGACTTAAATAAGTAATATACCATTTTCTCCATTTATGTTATACGAAAAGAGAAAAGTAACGTTTCCGTATACCTTAACAGCTTGATGTGACAGAGATAAAAAATACAGTGAATCACTATTTTCCGTATATATACCGAAAAAGATACCATAGTCAATAAAAAAATCATGCAGACCAATGTAATAAGATGAGTAATTTTCAGGAACGATTAGGTTAGGTTAGGGTTGTCAGGAAATAGTACAAGAGTTTCCTGACACGGGTCTTAGTTGTATGATCACCCACAGCTGGAGCTTTGGGTTATCTGACCGAGGCTTTCCGCTGGCTTATCGGTCCACCCCTTAAAAAAAATGGTTAAAATTACTACCTTTTTTTTTTTTTTTTCTTTTTCTTTTTTTTTTTTTTTTTTTTTTTTTTTTAGGAACGATTTTCTCAGCCGGAACGACATTATTAACGCCAGGGGATATAAGACACCGCCTTGTTGAGAGTAAGGCAGACTGTTTGGTGTGTGATGCCGCCATGGCTGCTGCCCTTCATACTCTCACCCAGTCTCTACCTCGCAGAATAGTCGTTACAGACAACAACCAACATGTTGGGTGAGTATCACTAAGATCATGTGATACACAGCAGCAGTCTTGAGAGTAACTTGACGATTAGCTACCTTCAGAGAAGTGAATCAAAGATTTGTCACCTTCATTGATGAGAACATTTAATTAATGTTATGCAAATCCTCTGATAAGTTAGCTAAATTACACTAGTTTATTTTTACGTAAATCTTAGCAAGGTTAGGATTCCGTGCTAGGTTTGGTGCAAAACTCATTGTTAACTTAGTGTCTTAATGTTGATGAAGGGCTCTTGATTCATAAAATTGGAGCTAACATACCCTTTTTAAATCTAACCTATTGCCTCTCATGACCTAGGCGCTATATGACCCCTACGTTTCTCCATGAATATAATAATACTAATATTATACTGTGAAGTTGTACACCCGCAGGGCTCAGAGAGAGCCTAAATTTTGCTGAAAAATCCGCAAAAGAACATAATAGAACGTAATTCATCCCTTGATACTACGAATCCTAATGTGGAAAATACTGTATATATTTTCCAGAAATTCAGTAATATGTAAATAGATGGCCATACTGTATTTATTAATATTTGTCATAGAAAACGGAAAGCCTGCGTCTGCGCAGACGAGACTGGCCATCTTGGTTTTTTAATTTTGTACAAACGTTGGTGTAATGGGAAGAATTTTTCGTGCTCTAGAGGTTAAAATTGTGTTGACACCTCTCAAATAGGAGGCGAAATTGGTGGATATGCATTCCTTCATAACTTGAGATATCAGACGACTGGACAAGACAGCTCCAGGAACCTCAGATAAGCTCTCTAGATTTGTGTATAATTCTGGCCAGTGTTTTCATAATTTTAGTTAGTGAGGTTTTTCTGAGTATGATACAACTTAATATCCAGTCAAATTGGTGAGTGATATTAAGATATATTTTCCTTCTGTTATGTAATTGTGTATATATATAACCATTTATTATTTTTAATATACAGTCCACAAATTTATATATTTACCAGTATTCCTGGTGATGTATTTTTCATTTGATAATAGGTCCAGAGCAACTTGTGGATATGACAGTGGTAGGTATCGAAGGGGGACATTTTTGCTACCTAGGTGTCCCAAATTCCTACTTGTCTATGTAACTCTGATAAATAATAATTATCTTTGTTATCATTTACTGTTATGTACATAATGAGTTACATTCAGATAAATGTAATTTTCCACACCTAATATGACAACTCTTTTTTAATCTATTAAACTTAAAAAAAGCATATGGCGTTAGCATTTCTTGTTGAGTCGGTTGTTGAATCTTTAAACATTGTTTGTCGTTGCAGAGAAGGTTGGATATCATACCAAGATGTACTGAAGCTTAGTAATGGGAAAGCAGTGAAGCCTTGTGTGTTGACTAAAGGGGATACAATAGCGCAGCTCTTCTTCACGTCTGGCACTACAGGCAAGCCAAAGATGGTGCCTCACACTCAGGCCAATTATGGTATTGGTCACATCGTAACTGCCAGGTAACAGCTCTGGTAAAACCTTTCATGTCTATTCTGGTCTCCCGACACCTGCTGCCTTTGTGCACCAGACACTAGATAATAGGGAAATACTGTATAACAATAGTGCATAGCATCCTCAGCTCACACACTGAGGGACCAGACAAATGAAACGTTGAGTATGTTTCCTTACAATTGTGTAAGTCGACTGTTGTGGGTCGCATTCTGGGGGAAAAGATTAAAGGACCCCAACGGAAATAAGACTGACTTTACTAGGTTATAATCCCATCATAACCTTATTTATAGCTAGAGATTGAGATTCTCAAAATATTTGAACAATAACAAGAATGTTGATCCTGTATCAAGGTTAAATAGTGAGGAGAAAATTGTAGACGATTGATAGTATGTATTACATTGGCTCGATGAGTAGCTATATAATTAGATTGTAATATATGAAATGGCCGTAATATCCTAATGATGTAACTATACGCAATGGAGTCTGACAAAGACCCGTTATGATGTATGTTATCCCTTCTTTTTCCACTATCGCTCACAAGGTAAGCATGTAGTGTACTATACTAGCAGGTCGGGTTATACAGGTATACCGGGCTAGACATGCATACTGGGCTATATAACGTATACTGGGTTCTGCAACATATATACCGGGCACGTATTATTATTATTATTATAATCAAGGGGGAAGCGCTAAACCCAGAGGATTATACAGTACCGGGCACGTAAAGGTTTAAAACAAATAATAATCTTTTATAGATATTGGCTTGACCTCACAGAAGAGGACATGTTGTGGAATATTTCCGACACAGGCTGGGCTAAAACTGCATGGAGCAGCCTCTACGTCCCTCTTATGACCGGAGCCACGGCATTTGTTCATCAGGTACTGAGAAGTATGCATTATATTCTTTTATTGGCAGTCATTCTTGATCAAGTGGTTAAAACAAATTGCAACCCGTTCTCCAAACGTCGTATAACACCAATGTAGCACTTCCTCACAGATATAATATAGTTAAAATAATTGCAGATGCCTCGATTTGATGGTGCCGAAGTATTGAGGACCCTGAGTGAGCACCCAGTGACAGTACTGTGTGCACCACCCACAGTGTACAGGGCACTGCTGCAGTATGACTTGTCTCGACACACTTTTCCTGCCTTGAGACACTGTGTGAGTGCTGGTGAACCACTCAACCCTCAAGCTATGCAGCTGTGGACACAATATACAGGTGTGTAAATGTTACGTCAAGCCACCCCTTCAAGCCAGGTGAAAGACTTGGCATCCATTGAAAGCGGTCTACCCTTTTCTTCCATACAAAACCTTCCAGGTGTTGTATGACCCCCTTTACGGGAGGACCTTGAGGGGTATACATGTACAAACCTGGTTTAAAAACTTGGGCTGTATTATATATAAACTACCTTAAAGCATTTGATCAGTAAGATTCTCATAATTCAGATTTGTAAACTGAAGAGAACAATAGGTATATCTTGCTGCTTCATAATAAAATGACTCTGGAGAATCTCTTACTCGGACTCAGTCTTGGAGGTGGTAAGTATAGTGCCAGCACTCTGCAGGAGTGGGAATATTGCAGTTCGGAGGGTCATTTAAACTTTGATTATTTTTTTACACTTGGCAAAGCTGCTATGGCATGAATGATGGTAATTTTTTTTTTTTTTTTGCGGACCACCCTACCTTGGTGGGAGACTGCCGGTGTGGTACACTTGCAGGTGTATGTTCATACAAGTAGGAAAACTTGAGAACTTACCAGTAGAAATATTTATATACATGTATCTATACATTTATAATTTCTCGTCTTTCAAGGTCTTCCAATATATGAGGGATATGGGCAGACTGAAACAACACTTTTGACTTGTATATCAAAAGGAATGCAACTTCGACCAGGATCCATGGGAAAAGCTGCACCTGGCTATACAATAAAAGTACGATATACAACTACTACTTAACAATAATGAAAATATTGCTGTTGTTATTATTATTATTATTGAATTTACGAAGAGGTGTGGCATAATGGAACTGAAGAATGTGTGTGACGCTGGATAAGGAAGCAGTGCGTGCCAATTATTGTGAATCCTTCAAGGGGCCTTGATGGTAATGAAAAGTTCTTGATCCGATGACTTGGAGCGACTCCATTTTTTATAGGACTCAGATCAGATTACATGTCATTCCCCAGGCACTGTATGACACTTAGGGGTTTAGCGTTTAAAGACACTTGTCCATGTTTGATCCTGCTTCGGTTCTTTTAGTTTCGAGTTTAAACACTTGATTACTTATGGATTTAATTATATAGTGTTTGTTGTACATGTAAAGAGATGTGATGGAGACAGCCATGGGTGGTAATCTAAATTTGTAAGTAGGCTGAAGCAAAGGCTTTACCTGTAAAATATACTCTATAACAAAGTAAATCAATCTGATTGATTAATCACTACAATTAGGGGAGCAATTTACTAGATACGAATGAACTGATAAAATAAAAAAAAAAATATTGCTAACTAATGAAACTGTACGTTGTCACCCTGAGGTGATTGATGACAAGCAGCAGGAGCTGCGACCACACCAGGAGGGTTACCTCGCGGTCTCTCTTAAGGAAGGTCACCCCGTGGGACTCTTTAAAGGTTAGCACTCCCGTGTTTCTTCATGTATTGTCCACATATATTTCAAATTATTGAGAAGCTAGCAAATTTATGTTTCTCTGTTCTGGACATTTTCACAGCACTCCGTATCCAACACCTCTTCATATAAAATTATACTTCCACACTATTTGAAAGTTTCTGACCTGTTCTTTATTCTCTCTTGCTTCCTTAGTGTCACACAGTCCAACACTAGCACACGTGGTTACAGTGTCACACAGTCCAACACTAGCACACGTGGTTACAGTGTCACACAGTCCAACACTAGCACACGTGGTTACAGTGTCACACAGTCCAACACTAGCACACGTGGTCACAGTGTCACACAGTCCAACACTAGCACACGTGGTTACAGTGTCACACAGTCCTACACTAGCACACGTGGTTACAGTGTCACACAGTCCAACACTAGCACACGTGGTTACAGTGTCACACAGTCCAACACTAGCACACGTGGTTACAGTGTCACACAGTCCTACACTAGCACACGTGGTTACAGTGTCACACAGTCCAACACTAGCACACGTGGTTACAGTGTCACACAGTCCTACACTAGCACACGTGGTTACAGTGTCACACAGTCCTACACTAGCACACGTGGTTACAGTGTCACACAGTCCAACACTAGCACAGGTGGTTACAGTGTCACACAGTCCTACACTAGCACAGGTGGTTACAGTGTCACACAGTCCTACACTAGCACACGTGGTTACAGTGTCACACAGTCCAACACTAGCACACGTGGTTACAGTGTCACACAGTCCAACACTAGCACAGGTGGTTACAGTGTCACACAGTCCAACACTAGCACAGGTGGTTACAGTGTCACACAGTCCTACACTAGCACAGGTGGTTACAGTGTCACACAGTCCTACACTAGCACAGGTGGTTACAGTGTCACACAGTCCTACACTAGCACAGGTGGTTACAGTGTCACACAGTCCAACACTAGCACACGTGGTTACAGTGTCACACAGTCCTACACTAGCACAGGTGGTTACAGTGTCACACAGTCCTACACTAGCACACGTGGTTACAGTGTCACACAGTCCAACACTAGCACACGTGGTTACAGTGTCACACAGTCCAACACTAGCACAGGTGGTTACAGTGTCACACAGTCCAACACTAGCACAGGTGGTTACAGTGTCACACAGTCCAACACTAGCACAGGTGGTTACAGTGTCACACAGTCCTACACTAGCACAGGTGGTTACAGTGTCACACAGTCCAACACTAGCACACGTGGTTACAGTGTCACACAGTCCAACACTAGCACACGTGGTTACAGTGTCACACAGTCCAACACTAGCACACGTGGTTACAGTGTCACACAGTCCAACACTAGCACACGTGGTTACAGTGTCACACAGTCCAACACTAGCACACGTGGTTACAGTGTCACACAGTCCAACACTAGCACACGTGGTTACAGTGTCACAGTCCAACACTAGCACACGTGGTTACAGTGTCACAGTCCAACACTAGCACACGTGGTTACAGTGTCACAGTCCAACATTAGCACAAGTGGTTACAGTGTCACAGTCCAACACTAGCACACGTGGTTACAGTGTCACAGTCCAACATTAGCACAAGTGGTTACAGTGTCACAGTCCAACATTAGCACAAGTGGTTACAGTGTCACAGTCCAACACTAGCACACGTGGTTACAGTGTCACAGTCCAACATTAGCACAAGTGGTTACAGTGTCACAGTCCAACACTAGCACACGTGGTTACAGTGCCACAGTCCAACATTAGCACAAGTGGTTACAGTGTCACAGTCCAACATTAGCACAAGTTGTAATAAAGTTGGTAGAATTACCGACAATATGTAAAGTAAAAGGACACAAGTGCAACTAATGTGACATTTATTGTGGCAACGTTTCGCTCTCCAGGAGCTTTATCAAGCCATTACAAACAATACATGGACACAGAGGGTATATAAAGGCTCAGAGTGAGGTGAATACTAGTGAGGTACCATTTCGATGTTCACTAGTGGTAGTAGTAGTAGTAGTAGTAGTAGTGGTAGTGACAAAAGTAATACAATATGGTAGAGCAATTAATTCGTACATGAGTAAAAGGATATAAAAGCTATTACTTGGGTAACATAAAAATAAGTTGGACAAATATAAATTGGAATGAGGCAGCTTGTTTCAGTGTTCACTCTCTGTGCTTTGTGTAGTATAACAGGAGAGACTATGTGATGGCAGGGTTTACTGTTTTCAGGAGGATTCTTGCTAAGACTTCGGAGATGGTGAAGCTGCCGTTGTTTTGTTTAATTGTATTCGAAACAGCGATCAGTGCTGATTCAAGGCACTTGCGTGTGCGGAAATTATTTTCTTTTATCACTAATTGGGCGTCTCTGAATTTCATAAGATGATTGGTGGAATTTCGGT
Organism: Cherax quadricarinatus; assembly: GCF_038502225.1. Lineage (NCBI taxonomy): Eukaryota > Metazoa > Arthropoda > Malacostraca > Decapoda > Parastacidae > Cherax > Cherax quadricarinatus. The sequence goes on from NC_091307.1 coordinate 8,905,058, forward strand.
GTTGTACACAGGCGTTGTTTAAGTTGTCGTTCCTACATGCGTATATGTGTTCATTGAGGCGGATGTCAAGGTTTCTTGCTGTTTCACCTACGTAGATCTTGTCACAGCCTCCACAGGGTATAGTGTAAACTCCTGCATTGACTGGTTCGTGGTGCTTGGTTTTTGTCCTGGTCAGATCCTTTATTGAAGTGGTAGAAGCGATGGCGACTCTGGTGTTAGCTTGTGAAAGTACTTTTGAGACGTTTAGTGCAACCTGGCTGTTTATCGGAAACCCACCAATAAAAATGATCTCACACACTTCTATTCCAGTCAAGATACCAAGACCAAAAGAGGCATCATCATCGGGTTTTTCCTAAGAGCATACCGAATTTGTAGTCCTGAGTTTCTTGACGAGGAATGTACTTACATTCACCAAACATTCACTGAGTTACAATTTCCTTCTTTTTTCATCAAAGACTGCAAGAAAAGAGCTCTTCAGATCATCAATTCTCCACGCATCAACACCGCTCCCAACAAAGTTATAATTCTTCCCAACAGCCAGGTTGCACTAAACGTCTCAAAAGTACTTTCACAAGCTAACACCAGAGTCGCCATCGCTTCTACCACTTCAATAAAGGATCTAACCAGGACAAAAACCAAGCACCACGAACCAGTCAATGCAGGAGTTTACACTATACCCTGTGGAGGCTGTGACAAGATCTACGTAGGTGAAACAGCAAGAAACCTCGACACCCGCCTCAATGAACACATATACGCATGTAGGAACGACAACTTAAACAACGCCTGTGTACAACACCGAAATTCCACCAATCATCTTATGAAATTCAGAGACGCCCAATTAGTGATAAAAGAAAATAATTTCCGCACACGCAAGTGCCTTGAATCAGCACTGATCGCTGTTTCGAATACAATTAAACAAAACAACGGCAGCTTCACCATCTCCGAAGTCTTAGCAAGAATCCTCCTGAAAACAGTAAACCCTGCCATCACATAGTCTCTCCTGTTATACTACACAAAGCACAGAGAGTGAACACTGAAACAAGCTGCCTCATTCCAATTTATATTTGTCCAACTTATTTTTATGTTACCCAAGTAATAGCTTTTATATCCTTTTACTCATGTACGAATTAATTGCTCTACCATATTGTATTACTTTTGTCACTACCACTACTACTACTACTACTACTACTACCACTAGTGAACATCGAAATGGTACCTCACTAGTATTCACCTCACTCTGAGCCTTTATATACCCTCTGTGTCCATGTATTGTTTGTAATGGCTTGATAAAGCTCCTGGAGAGCGAAACGTTGCCACAATAAATGTCACATTAGTTGCACTTGTGTCCTTTTACTTTACATTAGCACAAGTGGTTACAGTGTCACAGTCCAACACTAGCACACGTGGTTACAGTGTCACAGTCCAACATTAGCACAAGTGGTTACAGTGTCACAGTCCAACACTAGCACAAGTGGTTACAGTGTCACAGTCCAACACTAGCACAAGTGGTTACAGTGTCACAGTCCAACACTAGCACAAGTGGTTACAGTGTCACAGTCCAACACTAGCACAAGTGGTTACAGTGTCACAGTCCAACACTAGCACAAGTGGTTACAGTGTCACAGTCCAACACTAGCACAAGTGGTTACAGTGTCACAGTCCAACATTAGCACAAGTGGTTACAGTGTCACAGTCCAACACTAGCACAAGTGGTTACAGTGTCACAGTCCAACACTAGCACACGTGGTTACAGTGTCACAGTCCAACATTAGCACAAGTGGTTACAGTGTCACAGTCCAACACTAGCACAAGTGGTTACAGTGTCACAGTCCAACACTAGCACACGTGGTTACAGTGTCACAGTCCAACACTAGCACACGTGGTTACAGTGTCACACAGTCCAACACTAGCACACGTGGTTACAGTGTCACAGTCCAACACTAGCACACGTGGTTACAGTGTCACAGTCCAACACTAGCACACGTGGTTACAGTGTCACAGTCCAACACTAGCACACGTGGTTACAGTGTCACAGTCCAACACTAGCACACGTGGTTACAGTGTCACAGTCCAACACTAGCACACGTGGTTACAGTGTCACAGTCCAACACTAGCACACGTGGTTACAGTGTCACAGTCCAACACTAGCACACGTGGTTACAGTGTCACAGTCCAACACTAGCACACGTGATTACAGTGTCACACAGTCCAACACTACCACACGTGGTTACAGTGTCACACAGTCCTACACTAGCACACTTGGTTACAGTGTCACAGTCCAACACTAGCACACGTGGTTACAGTGTCACAGTCCAACACTAGCACACGTGGTTACAGTGTCACACAGTCCAACACTAGCACACGTGGTTACAGTGTCACAGTCCAACACTAGCACACGTGGTTACAGTGTCACAGTCCAACACTAGCACACGTGGTTACAGTGTCACAGTCCAACACTAGCACACGTGGTTACAGTGTCACAGTCCAACACTAGCACACGTGGTTACAGTGTCACAGTCCAACACTAGCACACGTGGTTACAGTGTCACAGTCCAACACTAGCACACGTGGTTACAGTGTCACAGTCCAACACTAGCACACGTGATTACAGTGTCACACAGTCCAACACTACCACACGTGGTTACAGTGTCACACAGTCCTACACTAGCACACTTGGTTACAGTGTCACAGTCCTACACTAGCACACGTGGTTACAGTGTCACACAGTCCAACACTACCACACGTGGTTACAGTGTCACACAGTCCTACACTAGCACACTTGGTTACAGTGTCACAGTCCTACACTAGCACAAGTGGTTACAGTGTCACAGTCCAACACTAGCACACGTGATTACAGTGTCACACAGTCCTACACTAGCACACGTGGTTACAGTGTTACACAGCCCAACGCTAGCACACTTGGTTAGAGTGTCACACAGCCCAACACCAGCACACGTGGTTATAGTGTCACACAGTCCAACACTAGCACACGTGGTTACAGTGTCACACAGTCCTACACTAGCACACGTGGTTACAGTGTCACACAGTCCAACACTAGCACACGTGGTTACAGTGTCACACAGTCCTACACTAGCACGCGTGGTTACAGTGTTACACAGTCCTACACTAGCACACGTGGTTACAGTGTCACACAGTCCTACACTAGGACACGTGGTTACAGTGTCGCACAGTCCTACACTAGCACACGTGGTTACAGTGTCACACAGTCCAAAACTAGCACACGTGGTTACAGTGTCACACAGTCCTACACTAGCACACGTGGTTACAGTGTCACACAGTCCTACACTAGGACACGTGGTTACAGTGTCACACAGTCCAACACTAGCACACGTGGTTACAGTGTCACACAGTCCTACACTAGCACACATGGTTACAGTGTCACACAGTCCTACACTAGGACACGTGGTTACAGTGTCACACAGTCCTACACTAGCACACGTGGTTACAGTGTCACACAGTCCTACACTAGCACACGTGGTTACAGTCACACAGTCCAACACTAGCACATGTGGTTACAGTGTCACACAGTCCTACACTAGCACACGTGGTTACAGTGTCACACAGTCCTACACTAGCACACGTGGTTACAGTGTCACACAGTCCTACACTAGCACACGTGGTTACAGTGTCACACAGTCCTACACTAGCACACGTGGTTACAGTGTCACACAGTCCTACACTAGCACACGTGGTTACAGTGTAACACAGTCCTACACTAGCACACATGGTTACAGTGTCACACAGTCCTACACTAGGACACGTGGCTACAGTGTCACACAGTCCTACACTAGGACACGTGGTTACAGTCACACAGCCCTACACTAGGACACGTGGTTACAGTGTCACACAGTCCTACATTAGGACACATGGTTACAGTGTCACACAGTCCTACACTAGGACACGTGGTTACAGTGTCACACAGTCCTACACTAGGACACGTGGTTACAGTGTCACACAGTCCTACACTAGCACACGTGGTTATAGTGTCACACAGTCCAACACTAGCACACGTGGTTACAGTGTCACACAGTCCTACACTAGGACACGTGGTTACAATGTCACACAGTCCTACACTTGCACAGTGGTTAGTGTCACACAGTCCTACACTAGCACACGTGGTTACAGTGTCACACAGTCCTACACTAGCACACTTGGTTACAATGTCACAGTCCTACACTAGCACACGTGGTTACAGTGTCACACAGTCCAACACTAGCACACGTGGTTACAGTGTCACACAGTCCAACACTAGCACACGTGGTTACAGTGTCACACAGTCCTACACTAGCACACGTGGTTATAGTGTCACACAGTCCAACACTAGCACACGTGGTTACAGTGTCACACAGTCCTACACTAGCACACGTGGTTACAGTGTCACACAGTCCTACACTAGCACACGTGGTTATAGTGTCACACAGTCCTACACTAGCACACGTGGTTACAGTGTCACACAGTCCTACACTAGCACACGTGGTTACAGTGTCACACAGTCCTACACTAGCACACGTGGTTACAGTGTCACACAGTCCTACACTAGCACACGTGGTTATAGTGTCACACAGTCCAACACTAGCACACGTGGTTACAGTGTCACACAGTCCTACACTAGCACACGTGGTTACAGTGTCACACAGTCCTACACTAGCACACGTGGTTATAGTGTCACACAGTCCTACACTAGCACACGTGGTTACAGTGTCACACAGTCCTACACTAGCACACGTGGTTACAGTGTCACACAGTCCTACACTAGCACACGTGGTTATAGTGTCACACAGTCCTACACTAGCACACGTGGTTATAGTGTCACACAGTCCTACTCTAGCACACGTGGTTACAGTGTCACACAGTCCTACACTAGCACACGTGGTTATAGTGTCACACAGTCCAACACTAGCACACGTGGTTACAGTGTCACACAGTCCTACACTAGCACACGTGGTTACAGTGTCACACAGTCCTACACTAGGACACGTGGTTACAGTGTTACACAATGCTACACTAGCACACGTGGTTACAGTGTCACACAGTCCTACACTAGGACACGTGGTTACAGTGTTACACAATCCTGCACTAGCACACGTGGTTACAGTGTCACACAGTCTACTATTCAAGGCTAGTCTAAAGTATTCCGCTCTACTATGCCCACCGAAACCGCCGTACACTTCAAAATTATCCCACACACGTCTCAGTTCTTATATTACTTAATACAGTATTAATATAGAATAGACAGGGCTACAAATTTCATTAATTTCAGGGTATTTGTCTGATGAGAGAAAAACTTCACAGGCGTTCGTGGGTGACTACTACGTTACAGGTGACAGAGGTTACTACGATGATGACGACTACTTCTGGTTTGTTGGACGAGCTGATGACGTTATTTTATCTGCTGGGTCAGTAATGCTTTCACACCTGCTGCTTTGTGTACTTCATACAGGTATAAATACACTCTTATTATAGGTTTCTTTAACCTAGGATAATGAAAGTCAACTAGTACGTATAGCATATTTCCAGTGGACTTCCGCCTCCCACCTACAGGATGAGACCGTCAACAGTCAATTATCATCTTATACCTGGAGAGTGTCAGGGATCAACGCCCCCGCGACCCAGTCCATGACCAAGCCTCGCGGTAGATTAGGGCCTGATCAACCAGGCTGTCACTGCTGGCAGTAAGCAAACCACGTACCAACCACTGCCTGGATGGTCAGGTACTGACTTGAGGTGCCTGTCCAGCTCCCTCTTGAGGACAGCCAGGGTTCTATTGGTAATTCCCCTTATGTATGCTGGGAGGCAGATCATGAATCTTGAGCCCTGACATTTATTGCTCCATAAACAGGATCAGCAAGTGCAAGGATTGTGTGTAATAACTGGGGTGACAGTAATTGCGCTTATTTACTTGGGATTCCAAGTGTTCATGGTTTCATACATTTACTGTGACATACTTGTTCTATGACAAATTAACAAATGTGTGAGGAGAGAGAGAGGGTTGGGTGGATTGCATTTTTTTTTTTTAGACTGCAAGGCGTTTAATACTGTACCATACAAGAGGCTGGGCCCATAACTTGAGAAGTCAGGTGGGAATCAAATAGTATCTTAGGGAAAGGGGGAAAAAGTGACTGTCGGGACAAAGATGTCAAATTGGGGAAGTTTCTAGCGGGGTTCCGCATGGATCGGTATTGGAACCAGTATTGTTTCTGGTTTATGTGAATGACATTCTAAGTGGGACTGATTCAGATGCATACATATCGGATGATGTAAAACTAATGAGGAAAATAACAGATGAAGAAAAGGAGAGGCTCCAAAGGGATCTGTACAGATTACAAGCGGTCAGACAGGTGGTTGCTTGAATTCAACCCCAGTAAATGCAAGGTCAAGAAGATTGGGGAAGTAAGAAAATTGGAAACAGGGTATAGGCTAGGGAGACAGAGGCTGCAGACTTTGCTCAAAGAGAAAGACCTAGGGGTATATCGCCGAGGCTCACAAAAGCTGAATAACCTCAGCAGCCAATGTTCGTCTGGCAAATCTAAGAGTAGCTATCAAAAATCTCAGCAAAAAGTCATTCTGGATCCGTTATACAATATACGTTAGGCCCACTTTGGAGTAAGCAGCACCAATATGGAACACAGACCTGAAAAAGCATAGCAAGAAAGTGCAGAGGTATTCAACTACTATTTCAGGTTTTCAAGAAATTATATCATAATCTTATAAATATGACAAGTAGAAGAAAAGTAACCAATAGCCACATTAATGATGAATTTGCCCAGATGCTTCAGCAACATGAGGAAGGTAAGACATAGTAGTTACTGCTCTGTAATGAAAAAAATAATTGGCATATGCTTTGAATGCAGTATTCACATTAGTTTTATTATGCTACAGTATGCATATATATATTTAGGACCGTTTCTTATTCCAACATCCCACCGCTGCCACCATTTGTGGTAAGGGTTCGTGGAGATATGAAGGTTGGAGTTAAATACACTTGTTGGATGGTAACACTATATTGCAGAGTGTGAGAAGGGAGAGCCCAAACTGCCTATCCTGAGGCGGGCTTGGATTACGGGGAACTGAGGCCTAGGGAGCGCATCCCACGCACTCATGCGGCATCATGTGACGTCACACAAACTAGTCACTGGGCCTTGCCAGGGGTCGTGTATGTAAAACATATGGGTGGTACTGACTATGATACTCAAATAACATATACATATACGGGATCAGCAACTATGCTGACACAACAAGGGTAATTCCTGAGCTAAGGGGCATGAGCTATAAGGGGAGGCTAACAGAATGGAATTTAACGATATTGGAGGACAAAAGAACCAGGAAACAGACATAACATACAAATAACTCAGGGGAAATTGATTAGGTAGACAGGGACAGGCTGTCTGAGAGGCGAGAAACCAGCTCGGGGACACCGTTGGAAGGTAGTCACATGAGATACAGGGATGTTTATAAGTATTTCTTGTCTCAGAGTGATGGAGACAGGCTTCGTACTCAGTTTTAAGAACAGGTACGATACGGTCCACGATTGTTAAAAGGGAATGAATCTTTAAGAGGCGGGGCCAGGATCTGAAAATCGATCCCTGTAACCATAACACACACATACACGCGCACACACCGACACCATGAAGGTTAACAAACCTTTTAATATGGTGGAACTCCAGTGTTTTAACTTAATTGGTTCTTAAGTGGTGTTTGAACTGCGAAAAGTTCGATGTCCGAAACAATATTTCCCAGGCTTTAATTATCAGCCTCACACACTGGAGGATGTTGAACTGACTCTTTCAAAAGTCTCTTAGTTAAGTCAGTATCAGAGGTCACTTCAAAGCACTTTTGAAACGGCTTTCCGGTATTTTTTTATACAAACTGAATGTTAAACAAGCCAGCGCGTTCGGACTCCAGAAAAAAAAAACGTTCAAAGACCGGGTCAGTTTTTCTGAACAAAATTGTTCGGATTCTGTCCGGTACGTTCCAACACCGGGGTTCCACTATATCTCATACCTGGGGTATACCTGGAGAGGGTTTAGGGGCTCAATACCCTCGCGCCGTTATAGAAATACAGTGACTTACATCAACCAAATCTACGAATGGGACACTCAAGGCAGGTGAAATTGCCGACCTAGAAAATGTACAGAGAACTTTCACGGCGCGCATAACGGAGATAAAACACCTCAATTACTGGGAGCGCTTGAGGTTTCTAAACCTGTATTCCCTGGAACGCAGGAGGGAGAGATACATGATTATATACACCTGGAAAATCCTAGAAGGACTAGTACCGAACTTGCACACGAAAATCACTCACTACGAAAGCAAAAGACTTGGCAGACGATGCACCATCCCCCCAATGAAAAGCAGGGGTGTCACTAGCACGTTAAGAGACCATACAATAAGTGTCAGGGGCCCGAGACTGTTCAACTGCCTCCCAGCACACATAAGGGGGATTACCAACAGACCCCTGGCAGTCTTCAAGCTTGCACTGGACAAGCACCTAAAGTCAGTTCCTGATCAGCCGGGCTGTGGCTCGTACGTTGGTTTGCGTGCAGCCAGCAGCAACAGCCTGGTTGATCAGGCGCTGATCCACCAGGAGGCCTGGTCACAGACCGGGCCGCGGGGGCGTTGACCCCCGAAACTCTCTCCAGGTAAACTCCAGTTCAACAAGGAGAAATTTCAACTACTCAGATTTGGAAAACTTGAAGAAATTAAAAATGTGTCAGGGTATACCACAAATTCTAACCATACAATAGAGCGGAAAAGTAATGTGACGGACCTGGGAGTGATAATGTCAGAGAATCTCGCCTTCAAAGACCACAACAATGTATCTACCTCATCCGCTAGGAAAATGATAGGATGGATAATGAGAACCTTCAAAACTAGGGACGCCAAGCCCATGATGATTCTCTATAAATCGCTTGTGCTCTCTAGGCTGGAATACTGTTGTACACTAACGGCCCCGTTCAAGGCTGGCGACATTGCAGACTTGGAGAGTGTACAAAGAACTTTCATGGCACACATAAGTGCGATAAGGCACCTAAACTACTGGAAACGGTTGAAGGTCCTTGATCTGTATTCCCTCGAACGCAGGCGAGGGAGATACATGATAATATACACCTGGAAGGTCCTGGAGGGATTGGTACCAAACTTGCACACGAAAATCACTCCATATGAAAGCAAAAGACTCGGCAGGAGATGCAACATTCCCCCGATGAAAAGCAGGGGCGCCACGAGTACACTGAGAGACAATACAATAAGTTTCCGGGGCCCAAGACTGTTCAGTTGCCTCCCAGCATACATAAGGGGGATTACCAATAGACCCCTGGCTGTCTTCAAGAAGGCACTGGACAGGCACCTAAAGTTAGTACCTGACCAGCCGGGCTGTGATTCGTACGTCAGCTTGCGTGCGGCCAGCAGTAACAGCCTGGTTGATCAGACCCTGATCCACCATGAGGGCGGGGGTGTTGACCCCCGAAATCCTCTCCAGTTAAGTTGAGTGGGATGTGAGGAATATGAATTAGTCCTTCACTCGTTGGTAATAAGATATAAAAGTATTTGTTAATTAATATTCCACTCGTTTCTTATAGGGTTTTACAAACTTTCATTCTTACACACATATTAGCTTTACTGTCATCTCTTATGATGGGTATGATTACCATAACAATTATTGGATTTTTTTTCTTTCCTTATACTTGTCTTCACACGTACACACACACAATATACATCTAATTCACAAATAACCCACACTTGGAGAGAAGACTTTACACTACGTTTCTGTCCTGCCCAGGACCATTATCATGTCACAAATGTATGAGAAAGTAAAGCCCAGAAGACAGGCCGGGAAGAGGGATGGAGGAAGAAGGAAGTAGTAGTAGTAACAGCAAGAGAGTATCAGAAGTAGTAGTACATCGTCTTAGGTTTCTTCTTTGAGTGTGAGTTATTTGTGAATTGTTCATGCTACGGCATTCTTAAAGTACATTTATTTCTAGCTATCGCATTGGACCATTCGAGGTAGAATCTGCGTTGCTGGAGCATCCTGCTGTGGCGGAGTCAGCAGTGGTGTCGTCCCCTGACCCTCTGAGGAGTGAGGTAGTGAAGGCCTTTGTTGTCCTCGCTGATGATTATAAAGACTGTGATCCCCAGACCCTGGTAGTGCAGCTTCAGAACCACGTCAAGACCACCACAGCGCCATACAAGTACCCTAGAAAGGTATAATAATAATAATAACAACCTTTATTTCTACATGTACAAGGTATACAGACCTAGCAGACATCAGTAACATTATACAGAAAGCCCTTGGTTACGCAGAGCATTTCGGGTAATTAGGTTAATTTTGTACCCAGGATGCGACTTCCACCAATCGGCTAACACCCAGGTACCTATTTACTGCTAGGTGAACAGAGACAGCAGGTGTATAAAGGAAACACTCCCCAATGTTTCCACCCGTACCGGGGATCGAACCACGGACCTTATTGTGTGAGTTGAGTGCGCTACCAACCTAGTTACCGTTCATACGCTGATAACCTTCAGAATAAGCAGTTGCAGCTATTTTTTTTTTTGGGGGGGGGCTCAAGTCTGTGTACCCCCGTACACCCTCCTGTTTCCCAGATGTTGTATGAGATTATCACTTAACTATGAATATAATAATGACTATAATGTGGCCTGGTAGGAAACACTCTCACCTCAGTGTCCGTGGTTCAATCCCCGGCCGGGTGGGAACACTAATTGTTTCCTTACACCTGCTGTCCCCGTTCACCTAACAAGCAAGTAGGCACGAGGGTGTTAGTCGACTGATTTGGGTTGCATCCTGGGAGACAAGATTGAAAGATCCCAGTGGAAATAAGACAGTCCTCGATGACGCACTTGACTCTCTTCAATTATCCGGGGTGGCTAACCCTACGGGGTTAAAAATACCAACAAAATCTTAATTAACTTTCTCACCGGTACAGTGAAGTGGGGAACCTCAGTGTATATGACCGAGAAGTATCAGTAGTTATTCCTGGCCGGGTGAGGCTACAGCAGTCTCACCCACTACTTGACCGACCAGTCACCTTACCACACATTCATAAATTACAATCATATCTTTTTTCTTTTTACGAGAAACTAAAGAATTCCTGTTAAGACTCATTGCGGACCGACAATCTGGCCCTGGGCTATAATTTGTCCGCCCTTACTCTATATACTCCCACATTCTTTTCCGCAGGAATATGTATATAGATTAAATGAAGAGGTGCAGCTTTTATTTTCACAACGTTTCGTCAGCACAGAGCGAAATTCCCATCATCCTGGAATGTTATGGATATGTTCCACAACGGAGCGTATGATAAAACGCTCAGAAATGGTTTCAAAAATGCAACGAAACAGAGTTAAATTCAGATGTATAGGTGTAGATTTGACCATTTTATTTGTAAAATAGTTTAACATTTTTATCCTTGTTAAACCACGTTAACAAATTTGTAATAAATAATATTATATATAATTATGTGGCCACAGACATACATGGGAATTAACAATATCACAGCATAAACAGGAAAAATTCTAAGACTGCCTACGAGTTACTGCCTTTAGACTTTTTTCTAACAGAGGCGACTCTCATAATGTGCCTTTTATGCTTTCTAAACAGGAGTCAACACCTTCACATTGCCGATCGTCGGCAGCTGGATTTTAGATTTAGATTTTGCCACCAAAGTGGCTAGTTTATTGTACACTCCATATCCATCCTGTGGACGGTAGAGCAAGAGCATATGGATACTCAAAAGGCCTAGGAACTAGGCCCCAAAAGGTTAACATGAATACATATGACTTAAGAAATCGTAATGACACGATTGCAAATCCATACCCGGCCGGGGGTATGGTTTATGAATACATATGGATTTATATCTACATGTTTATAGTTCAATTATCTGTTACAAGCAAATTTAGGAAATTTGCTTCGTATATCTGGTATCTTATTTTCATTAATAAGATATCTTCACATGTCACATAGGTTATTATACTGTCTATCTCTGTATTCCTCAATAAGTGGACAATTAAGCACATAGTGTTCAAGACTAAGCCTGGCCACTACAACATCAGTCAGTCTGTTCACATTGCAAGTTGCTCCATAAACATACTTATCTATGTTCATGTTATCATAGTGGGTTATAGATCTACTCAGGCTTCTAACTGCATTCCTATAATAATTTTCATTATTTACTTCTCTCCTAATATTATTCCTAATGCTAGACACAGATATACCAAAGTTATATTCTACATTCTCCTTCTGGGTACTCTTCTTGGCTAACATATCAACTTTATCATGAAGGAGTAATCCAATGTGTGATGGGATCCAAAGCAATTGTACATTAATTCCTTTGTCCCTGATTTTTGAGTATCTATGCCTGGCTTCTCCAATGAGCATGTTGTTGGAGTCATTATATGAGTTAAGAGCATTCAGTGATGACATAGAATCAGTAATGATGATAGAGTCAAGCTCAGTGTCATAAGTTAGCTTTAGCGCCATTAGGATTGCAAACAGTTCAGTGGCAGCTGGGCCCGATGGAAACTGACAAAAAAAAAAAAAGTTTATTCTGCGACTACAGTATGTCAATTTTTGATTATTATGGATAATACCTTTGTTCTATAAAGAATAATTTGCAAGATAATTCGTCTAAGTGGTTTTCTCCCCATATTACTTAATAATAGTCAGATATTGCATCTATCTTTCGTTTATTCTCCCTTGAAAGCCTGTTCCGAAGAATCCCGTCAGAACTTATAAGGCAAAACAAGAGTACAAACATAATAAATTACCATTCAAAGAACGTCACCAATGTTTAGGGTATTTTTAACTGTAAAATAAAATTACTAATAAGTATTTTTAGCAACATTATTTTTAATACTGTATTAAATTCTGGCTACAGATTGAGTTTGTGGAGTCTCTACCAAAGACAGTGAGTGGTAAGATACGCCGGGTGCAACTGAGACAACAGGAGTGGCAAACACACCACACTTCTAAAGTCTGAGAGTGGTATATTACAAACCATTTTGGAAAAATACCCTGACTTTGCCCACTGTAAATAATGCATAAACACACTTTTTTGCGTGTGTGTGCAACCTAATTCATGTCTGCATAAATAAGTCATTGAAATTGTGACCAGATATAAACATGTAAATAGTTCGTTACCACTGTAACTTGTTCAATTATCAAAATTTTGCGGCCCAGTTCCTGGACACGTCATGTGTTTCTGTAATCTTTTGATTACCGCCTACAGGATGGGTATGGGGAGCATAATAAACTTATTAAACAGCAACCATTCTAATCTGAACCATGTAGTACTTTTACATGGTGACTGCATAAAGTACATACACTGTATATTTGTAGCATAAGGGCATTTATATAGGCAATGCAGTAGGCGTAATGGCTAGTCCTGCTCAACGTTCAACAGTTTCCACTCATATGAAGTATTTATCTAATCTGTTGTCAAGGTTGTCTAAGGTGTTAACTCAGTGACGCGACGCTATTTGGTAGGTGTTCTACTCATCAACAACTCTTCTGAGGCTAAATGACCCCCACATATATTTAGCATTTTTCAGTATACTACTACTACCACTACTAATAATAAACAGTAACTCAATTACCAAAGCTAGTACTTTTCTAAATCCTTTCTAAATCTGAATTTGTTGACTTTGACTCCCAAGACAATGTAGCAGCCAGCTTACATTTATAACAGGTGATGAAAAATAGGTGATACGCCTTGAGAACTCTCAGAAACCATCATCTCAGAAAGTCTTCAAGCCACCATTGCATCAAGAACTGTTAACCTTAATTTTTAAAACTCTGCAAGATGGAGGTTTCTTTCTAACATTAACACTCGATGTCTTAAAACATTGTAAGAGGAGCGATGTTGTTAGCATTATGAAGTAACTGAACACTTGTCAGTGGAAATGGAGACAGCCACCTGGAAACGTAAATTAAAACAGAAATAGAGGCGGTATATTTCGACCTCTAAGCCCCTCAAGGAAGGTTCATTGATGCTGGTGAGGGGCTCTTGATCTAGAGAATTTGATCTGTGCTGCAGTTCCCTGAATTAAACCTGAATACCTTTTACATCCCATCCACAGGCGCTGTATAATCCTACGGGTTTAGCTTTTCACCTCTTGATTATAATAATCGATTATAATAATGGACTTAAGTTAAGATTTCGACATATGGTTGTACAGGGTGTGGTGATAACAAGATGTGGAAGAAGACACGTACGTACAGTTAAAAAACATACATTTATGACACTTTCCCCACGAATGGCATTTTCAGTCCTAATTAGGACTGAAGAATTGTGAAAAAACGCACCGCTGGGATATTTTACTGATGTTTGTTACTTGATGCTGGTGAAGGTTTCTTGAAAGATGACACTGGAACTGCTATCTTACCCTTCCTGAGGTCCAGAATGAACACCTTCAAACAATATTGTTTTCTTGAATAATTTTTAATACCCTTTCCTGTGTAAAGAATATTTTACAAATTATAACCTTAATTTTTCAAAGAGGTGGGTTGGTAAGCCAGTCAGATGATCATAACTTCCATCTGCGAGGTGCAACGCTGTGTGACCCTGGTGGGATTAGCGCTTAGTGTTGATTATTATAATAACAACAATCCAGCTGTGAGATCATCATATGACTAAGACTCGCCTCAGGAAACACTTGTCCCGTTTCCTGACAAACCTTACCTAAACTACCCCCCCCACAACACCTCCCTCTCCCCCACACACCCCGGTACTCTCTCTATTTGTTTTTCAAAGAATCTTGAATGTTGTGTCGTGACACAGACTGTATTTTGGATCCTGTATGGTAGAACTTTCTTTACTTCCAATTTTTTTCCCCAATCGTTGTATTCCGATCGTCTTTTTTTTATTAAACCGTAGTTTTTTGTATTTAGCGTTCTTTGTATTACAACTTTTTTTTTTGTATTTCTAAAAAACCTGGTATTCCATTTTTTTTTGTATTTCTGCCGTTATTTTAGGTATCCTAACGTTATTTTTTTTTATATTCCAACTGTTTTTTTTGTATTCAAATTATTGCTGTTTGTATTCCTAATTTTTTACTCCATTTCTTTTGTATTCCTACTGTTTTTGTATTTCTACCTTTTTTGTATTCTGCCGATGTTTTTCATACGTTTACCACTGACTATATATTCTACCATTTTTTTGTATTCCTTGTGTTTCTTTCCGCTGTTTGGCCTTTGTATTCCTCCTGTTGTTTTTATATGCCTACCGTTTTTTATCAGTACTGTCCTTTTTGTATTCCTACTGTTGATTTTTATGCGTCCATTTGTAAGACAAAAATACGATCTTAGGACATCTATTAAGTTGTTTCGCTCGTCAGGGCTTTATCAATTTAATGATGACTCTGGCGGGGAAAAAGTCTCCTTAATAAATGTCTAAGTGCTGCCTTTGTCTCTGACATGCGTGCGAGTGTTTAACACACATCACACACTAAGTGTCCGTGGTTCGATCCCCGGCATGGGTGGAAACATTGGGCATGTTTCCTTACACCTGCTGTCCCTGTTCACCTGGAAGTAAGTAGGTACCTAGGCGTTAGTCGACTGGTGTGGGTCGCAACCTGGGGATGGGGGAGGGGGGTGCACCGTAGCCACCATAATGACAAAAAAAAATCATTCAAGAACGTATGACCAGTCTTGCAGTTTGTATAAATCTGTTAAGAGCCTTTCAATGTCCTCACCGATTTTCTCATCATTAGCATTGTAATAAAGTTGGTAGAATTACCGACAATATGTAAAGTAAAAGGACACAAGTGCAACTAATGTGACATTTATTGTGGCAACGTTTCGCTCTCCAGGAGCTTTATCAAGCCATTACAAACAATACATGGACACAGAGGGTATATAAAGGCTCAGAGTGAGGTGAATACTAGTGAGGTACCATTTCGATGTTCACTAGTGGTAGTAGTAGTAGTAGTAGTAGTAGTAGTAGTGGTAGTGACAAAAGTAATACAATATGGTAGAGCAATTAATTCGTACATGAGTAAAAGGATATAAAAGCTATTACTTGGGTAACATAAAAATAGGTTGGACAAATATAAACTGGAATGAGGCAGCTTGTTTCAGTGTTCACTCTCTGTGCTTTGTGTAGTATAACAGGAGAGACTATGTGATGGCAGGGTTTACTGTTTTCAGGAGGATTCTTGCTAAGACTTCGGAGATGGTGAAGCTGCCGTTGTTTTGCTTAATTGTATTCGAAACAGCGAATACAACGGCAGCTTCACCATCTCCGAAGTCTTAGCAAGAATCCTCCTGAAAACAGTAAACCCTGCCATCACATAGTCTCTCCTGTTATACTACACAAAGCACAGAGAGTGAACACTGAAACAAGCTGCCTCATTCCAGTTTATATTTGTCCAACCTATTTTTATGTTACCCAAGTAATAGCTTTTATATCCTTTTACTCATGTACGAATTAATTGCTCTACCATATTGTATTACTTTTGTCACTACCACTACTACTACTACTACTACTACTACTACTACCACTAGTGAACATCGAAATGGTACCTCACTAGTATTCACCTCACTCTGAGCCTTTATATACCCTCTGTGTCCATGTATTGTTTGTAATGGCTTGATAAAGCTCCTGGAGAGCGAAACGTTGCCACAATAAATGTCACATTAGTTGCACTTGTGTCCTTTCACTTTACATCATTAGCATTACATCAGCAAACAGGGTTAACATTTGATTCCATCCCCACTGGAATCTGACGCCAAATGACTTCGAAAAGGCGATAAATGACATGCCCATGCACTCTGCCCCAGGCCCAGACTCATGAAACTCCGTGTTTATCAAGAACTGCAAGAAGCCCCTATCATGTGCTTTTAATATCCTATGGATAGGGAGCATGGACACTGGGGTTGTCCCACAGCTCCTTAAAACAACAGACATTGCCCCACTCCACAAACGGGGCAGCAAAGCAATAGCACAGAACTACAGACCGATAGCGCTAACCTTCCATATCATAAAAATCTTTGAAAGGGTTCTAAGAAGCAAGATCACCCATCTAGATACCCATCAGTTACACAACCCAGGGCAACATGGGTTTAGAGCAGGTCGCTCCTGCCTGTCCCAACTACTGGACCACTACGACAAGGTTCTGGATGCACTAGAAGACAAACAGAATGCAGATGTAATATACACAGACCTTTGCAAAAGCCTTTGGCAAGTGTGACCATGGCGTAATAGCGCACAAAATGCGTGATAAAGGAATAACAGGAAAATTCGGTAGATGGATCTATAATTTCCTAACAAATAGAACACAGAGAGTAGTAGTCAACACAGTAAAGTCTGAGGCGGCTACGGTGAAAAGCTCTGTTTCACAAGGCACAGTACTCGCTCCCAGCCTGTTCCTCATCCTCATATCTGACATAGACAAGGATGTAAGCCACAGCACCGTGTCTTCCTTTGCAGATGACACCCGAATTTGCATGACAGTGTCTTCCACTGAGGACACTGCATGACTCCAGGCAGACATCAACCAAATCTTTGTACGTGAACGGTATACAATACCAACAAGTTGAAAAATTAGACACATGTCTATGTCCTGTGAACCAAGATGCCATGATGTTGCAGTGTCTGACAAGTTGTACAATGAAGATACCCAGATGTTGCACATGTGTATAATTTTTTAACCAAATCTTTAAATGGGCCGCAGAAAACAATATGAAGTTCAATGATGAGAAATTTCAATTACTCTGATATGGAAAACGTGAGGAAATTAAAACTATATCGGAGTATAACACAAATTCCAACCACACAATAGAACGAAAAATTAATGTAAAAGACCTGGGACTGATAATGTCAGAGGATCTCACCTTCAAAGCCCACAATACTGTATCAATTGCATCTGCCAGAAAAATGACAGGATGGATAATGAGAACCTTCAAAACTAGGGATGCCAAGAAAGTGATGACACTCTTCAGGTCTCTTGTTCTATCTAGGCTGGAATATTTCTGCACACTAACAGCACCTTTCAAGGCAGCTGAAATTGCTGACCTAGAAAATGTACAGAGAACCTTCACGGCGCGCATATCTGCGATAAAGCACCTCAATTACTGGGGCCGCTTGAAGTTCCTCAACCTGTACTCCCTAGAATGCAGGCGGGAAAGATAAATGATTATATACACTTGGAAAATCCTAGAGGGATTAGCAGCCTAGTTGATCAGGCCCTGAGCCACCAAGAGGCCTCGTCACAGACCGGGTCGCGGGGACGTTGACCCCCGAAACCCTCTCCAGGTATGCTCCAAGTATAATCTCATTCACATAAACCAGAAACAGTACAAGTATTAATACCGATCAGACAAGTACTTCTCGAGAATAAAAAAAGGCACAATACAATGACCGGAACAATGCACAGATAACCCTCACATAGGAGAGAAGAGCTTATGACGACTTTTCGGTCCGACTTTGACCGATACGTCGTCGTAAACTTTTCTCCTAAGTGTGGGTTATTTGTGTATGGCTTCTGCTCCTTCTTGCAGAATTCAAGGTGATATCTTCAACGGTTCCATTACCTTTAAAAATATCGCGGTCCATCAAAATTTTCTTTACCTCTCCCCACGTTGTATGCATTGTTTCCAGTACCTGTCGGTGCACCCTGTTCCCTAGGCTTGCTGGCACTGCCCTTGTTGAAATCGTTCGAATGTGTATGTGTGTGTATATATTCACCTATATGTGGCT
>NC_091307.1:8928788-8978788 GCF_038502225.1 Cherax quadricarinatus
GGAAGGGTTAGACTCAGAAGTGTCCCTGTTTGCAGATGATGTGAAGTTAATGAGGAGAATTAAATCAGATGAGGACCAGGCAGAACTTCAAAGAGACCTGGACAGACTGGACACCTGGTCCAGCAAATGGCTTCTCGAATTTAATCCTGCCAAATGCAAAGTCATGAAGATAGGGGAAGGGCACAGAAGACCACAGACAGAGTATAGGCTAGGTGGCCAAAGACTGCAAACCTCACTCAAGGAGAAAGATCTTGGGGTGAGTATAACACCGAGCATGTCTCCGGAAGCACATATCAACCAGATAACTGCTGCAGCATATGGGCGCCTGGCAAACCTGAGAACAGCATTCCGATACCTTAGTAAGGAATCGTTCAAGACACTGTACACCGTGTATGTCAGGCCCATACTGGAGTATGCAGCACCTGTTTGGAACCCGCACTTGATAAAGCACGTCAAGAAACTAGAGAAAGTACAAAGGTTTGCGACAAGGTTAGTTCCAGAGCTAAGGGGAATGTCCTATGAAGAAAGATTAAGGGAAATCGGCCTGACGACACTGGAGGACAGGAGGGTCAGGGGAGACATGATAACGACATATAAAATACTGCGTGGAATAGACAAGGTGGACAAAGACAGGATGTTCCAGGGAGGGGACACAGAAACAAGAGGCCACAATTGGAAGTTGAAGACACAAATGAGTCAGAGAGATAGTAGGAAGTATTTCTTCAGTCACAGAGTTGTCAGACAGTGGAATAGCCTAGAAAATGACGTAGTGGAGGCAGGAACCATACACAGTTTTAAGACGAGGTTTGATAAAGCTCATGGAGCGGGGAGAGAGAGGGCCCAGTAGCAACCGGTGAAGAGGCGGGGCCAGGAGCTAAGACTCGACCCCTGCAACCACAAATAGGTGAGTACACACGCACACACACACACACAATATATACATCATATGTGTGTGTGTGTGTGTGTGTGTGTGCAAAAATCGCGAAAAAACGATACAAGATGCAAAACAACTATCGGAGGGAGTTGAATTATAGCTCTAGACCTTTCATCGGGAGCTAGCAGTGCTGCAGAAAAGAGGATGAAGTCCAAGCAAACACGTTCAGAGGAAGCGTTTTTGCTCGAATGAGGGAAGAGGGAAGCAGTAGATGTTAAGTGCCCCAGGTTGGGTGCTGGTTGGTATACCAGGGGTACTTATCGTCTACTGCTTCCCTCTTCCCTTTCTCTTATAGACAAACACGCTCCAGAAATTGAGGATGTCCTTCCCTCCTTCCTTGGATCAAACCTGGTTACCCCCCGTTTCACTTAGGTACTGTATGACCCTTGAGAGATTTAAGGTTCTCCACGAGTATAATAATTAACTTGATGAAGCGTGGGGCTGTGTCACCAGTTTATCTGTTTTAATTGTTAAGGTCATATCATGACTAATATCTTCTTACTTGGAGCAAAACTCTTCTCCAGGCTGAGGGACTGACCACCTCAAATTACGTCTTCAAGGGCGATGTACTGATTACATCGTCTTCACATCTCTTCTGCTAACTCTTCTGTCCTCGACTGAAGAAGTCTACTGTGTAGGTGAAACGCTTCAGAATAAAGATACCTAACTGTTGCACATGTGTCTTACTTATCGTATTCCACTGTATACGATATTTTATACCATTTTCATTGTATACCATTTTCATATTTACAGCTAGGCCTTAAATATTAAGATATTACCCAAATGGAAATAAATCACTTTGTACGACATTTTTTTTTTTGGCTTATCCTAGGTAATTTACACACATGTTAAACTGTGTGATAATTGTGCATATGTTTACCTGTACCTAAATAAACTTACTTAATTACAGTCACACACTTCACGTTTCTTCTTAGAAATTTTTATTAAATTGCCAGTAACTATTTACACATTGAGATACCACTGTTTAGACATTGAGATACATTGTTTCCTTTCAGACAATGCGATACTACCTTCTAGACATTCAGAAACCACTTTTACGATACTTGAGATACATTACCACTTTGCAGATGCTGCTGCATTCCTGGAGCCAGTATCAGACATACTATTTTTTTCCAAACACTACTTGTTCACACTGGTAGCATTTTACTTTGGCACATTCCGTACAGTTCGGCCTGACATATGTCGTATTAAGGGCCATTTGCTGAGATTCCTGAAGGCTACTCTTAGATTTGCCAACTTATTCGGTTGATGTGAACCTCTTGCGATATACTGAGCACTATGCTCACCCCTTTTTGAATGAGGTCTACAAACTCTGTCCCCTAAGTCTATACCTTTTTTCAGGTCTTCTTTGGTTTCCCTTCCCAATCTTCATTACCCAGAACTTGCTGGGGTTGAATTCAAGCAACCACTTATCTGAGCAATTGTGCAGTTTGTCCAGATTCATTTGAAACTTCTCCCTCTTTCCTAAATAACAAAAAAAGGCACAATACCGTGACTGGAACGATACACAAATAAAACGTCGTCGTAAGCTTCTCTCTTTTATGTGCGGGTTATTTGTGTAACCCTCTCCTCTTTGATTTTATTCTCATTAGTTTTACATCATCAGGAAACAGGGTTGCATCTGAATCGATTTCACTTGGTATGTCATTCACATAAACCAGAAAACAGTACTGGCCCTAATACCGATCATTGTGGAAACCAACTATTCTTTTCATTCTTATATCTCTTCCCTCTTCTCATGCATCTCTTCTGTTTCTTCACCCTGAGGTACTCTTTGATCCAACGGAGTACTTTACCAGTTATTCCTGCCTGCACCTCGAAATTCTACCCCAGCCTCTTGTGGCATACAGTATCAGATGCGGTCTTACAGTTTAAGAAAATGTAATCCACCCATATCTCCTTTCTTACATCTTATTTTGTCATAGAAGTCCAACAGGTTGATAAGACATGATCTGCCGTCTCTGAACCCGTGCTGTTTATTGTTTATGAAGACAGTTCTCTCCAAGTGTTCTTCCACTTTTCCGATAATCTCCATTACTTTGCATACTAGGCATGTCAGTGAAATTGGTCTGTAGGTCAGCGCCTCCTGTTTGTCTCCTGCCTTAAATATAGGGAATACACTTGCTGGCTTTCAGATCTCTGCCAACTATCCCGTATCCACTGACGCGTTGTAGATTTTAGCTAGTGGTTGAAACAGACAGTCCTTCTGCTTTCTCTCACAGAATCCACAGTAACACCTTGACAGGTTCAGTCAGAATTTTCTTAACATCTAGGGCTGTTGTACAAGTGTACTTATCGGTGGACTCTGTCCCCTAGACTTATGGAATTGTACGTTTTCACCGAGAAGAGCTCTTCAGATCCTTTCATCAACACTTCGCAAACTTCCTTGTCATTCTTCGTGGGCTTTCCTCCTTCAGTTGAATCATTTGGACTTTAACCGTCGTTTTTTCCGACGTGGCTGTGCATTTATTTTGTTTCAGAATTGGTCTTTGTTATGTCATTCTCAAAGTGTCTCTCAGCCTCTCTAATTACCATAGCATATTCTGTGTGTGTATACTCACCTAGTTGTGGTTGCACGGGTCGAGTCACAGCTCTTCACTGGTCGCTACTAAGTAACTCTCCTTGTTCCATGAGCTTTATCATACCTCTTCTGTGTGTGTGTGTGTGGGTGTGTGTGTGTGTGTGTTTGTGTGTGTGTGTGTGTGTGTGTGTGTGTGTGTGTGTGTGTGTGTGTGTGTGTGTGTGTGTGTGTGTGTGTGTGTACTCACCTAGCAGTGGTTGCGGGGATCGAGTCACAGCTCTTGGCTCCGCCTCCTCAACTGGCCGCTACCCGGTCACTCTTCCCGCTCCGTGATCTTCATCATACCTCTCTTTAAAGCTATGTATGGATCCTGCCTCCACTACATCACTACCCAGGCTATTCCACTTCCTGACAACTCTGTGACTGAAGAAATACTTCCTAACATCCCTGTGGTTCATCTGAATCTTCAGCTTCCAACTGTGACCCCTCGTTGCTGTGTCCCATCTCTGGAACATCCTGTCTCTGTCCACCTTGTCTATACCTCTCAGTATTTTATATGTCGTTATCATGTCCCCCCTAACTCTCCTGTCTTCCAGTGTCGTCAGGTCGATTTCCCTTAACCTCTCCTCGTAGGACATACCTCTTAGCTTCGGGACTAGTTTTGTTGCAAGCCTTTGCACTTTCTCTAGTTTCCTTACATGCTTGGCTAGGTGAGGGTTCCAAACTGGCGCTGTATATTCCAATATGGGCCTAACGTACACAGTGTACAGGGTCCTGAATGACTCCTTATTTAGATGTCGCATTGCTGTTCTTAGGTTTGCCAGGCGCCCGTACGCTGCAGCAGTTATTTGGTTGATGTGCGCCTCAGGAGATGTTCCCGGTGTTATACTCACACCAAGATCCTTTTCCTTAAGTGAGGTTTGTAGGCTCTGGCTCCCTAGACTATACTCCGTCTGTGGTCTTCTTTGCCCTTCCCCAATCTTCATAAATTTGCACTTGGTGGGGTTGAGCTCGAGGAGTCAGTTTCTGGACCAGGCCTGCAGTCTGTCCAGATCCCTCTGTAGTTCTGTCTGGTCTTCGTCCGATTGAATTATTCTCATCAACTTCACATCATCTGCAAGCAGGGACACTTCGGAGTCTATTCCTTCCGTTATGTCGTTCACAAATACCAGAAACAGCACCGATCCTAGGACTG
Source organism: Cherax quadricarinatus (assembly GCF_038502225.1). NCBI lineage: Eukaryota > Metazoa > Arthropoda > Malacostraca > Decapoda > Parastacidae > Cherax > Cherax quadricarinatus. Next base: position 8,933,460 of record NC_091307.1, read on the forward strand.
ACCCCTGTGGCACCCCGCTCGTGTGTGTGTGTGTGTGTGCGTGTGTGTGTGTGAGTGTGTGTGTGTGTGTGTGCGCGCGCGCGCGCGCACCTTGTTTTGCTTACCTATTTGTGCTTGCAGGGGTCGAGTCTCAGCTGGACCACCACTGGTGCTTACTGACTCTGGTCTTAGTCACATGCTAACCACCACTGGCGTTTTTGATCACATGACCGAGAACTTAGTTCTGCATTTGATGCTTCGTAAATTTGACTATTTTACACTGAACATACATAGTGGGATAGCAAAGTGACGTGTTGAAGCCATGTTACGTATCAGAAGCCCTGGTTTATGTTAGTGAAGTGTCCTGAGAGCCTGGTTTATGTTAGTGTATGTTTCCTAAGAGCCTGGTTTATGCTAGTGTATGTGTCCTGGGTCTTGTTTATGCTAGTATATGTGTCCTGAGAACCTGGCTACATCACAGATAGTTAAACACTTAACCAGACACCTGCCCTCACCAGTAATGGGCTCTATTTGTCCCACGCGTTCAGTTAACTAATTTTTATTTCTGAATGATCTTCGACAGGTTAGGTAAGAGTAAAGTGTCTGGTAAGAGTAAATATTCTGCATCAGTTTTAGCAGTCTAAGTAGGTTACTAAGTCAGTTTTCGTGAAAAGAGATCATACAATATTCATGTAAATAACGTATCTTCCACTCGATTCATCAATAGATAAACGAAAGGAAATACTACTTACATTATATTGTCTGAGAGAGCCCTGTTATGTTATCTTTAATATGTGAACCTCATTAAGGTCTTCGTTTTCTTATCTTCCAAGAAACGTGTACAACTGATATAGATATGGAGGCAAAATTAGGCTGTAGCTCAATTAGGCTTGTGAACCTCCGAGTGATATAACAAGAGTTACTTAGAGGTCAATTTACTGTGAGTGTACAAAACTGAGTGTACTGACCGGCTGTTACTATGGCAGTGGCGTTTATAATCCACCTGTTACAGTGGTGTTTGATGCAATGGGTCCTCAAAATGTGGACCCCTTATATATACATAATACAGAATCTCTTCTAGAGGACATCAGAAAAATAAAAGACATGGGAGAAATACTAGGCCTATCTTCGAACCGCATCAAATGCGAAATAGCTTCTACTAATCGACAGATCACTGAGGATAATAGTGCTGTTTTATGAGGAGCACGAGCCATCGATCCAACCAACAGCACTGTCCTTGGTGTTTCTCTTGGGTCCAATGCTATTGATCTGATTTTAGAAAAAAAATCTCAGACCTCAGGACGATGGAAGGCAGAAGGAAAAACATCGATAAAAATGATGCCTTCTACCTGCTCACCAGGTCCCTGTCCCTCCCAAAACTTACCTTAGATGCTCCCCAGCCTTCAGCAGTCTGAAACTCAAGGAATATGACTCTCTCTTAAAGACCATGCTAGAGAGTGTACTGAATCTTTCCCTTGAAGATGGACAGTGGTTGCAAGCCTCACTTTCAAGCTTGGGGGGTGGGGCCTGGGAGAACGCATATCCTCCCTGATTGCCCTATGAGCATTCTTATCCTCCTCCATAGCATCAGATGAATAAAAATTCTTCTGGGCAATCTTGGTGACTCAGCAGGAAAACAGGAGCCAAGGTTCACCAGTACCATTACCGAATGGGAGACTCACTGTTCCAGCACCAAAACTTAGTGCTGCAATGTCCTACAAACAGTAGAGCTGGAATGGCCCCATCGCCATAACGGTGAATGCCAACATGCTCAGGGCTGCAACATCCAACAGGGAGACTGCCCATCTCCAAGATGTGAGCACACATCATTCTGGGAACTTCCTCCAAACAGTTCTCATTTCAGCAATGGGAACACACCTCGACCCACAGACCCTCCGTACTGCAGTGGCTCTGCGCCTCGCTGTCCCAATTCACACAGAATATACGTGTATTTGCGGCGATGGTCAAGCCAACCAATATAGCTTACATGGCCTTAACTGCTCCCAAACCAAGGGATGGCAGGCAAAACACAATGAAATCAACGACATCATAAAAAGGAGCCGTGCTACAGCTGGGTGCTCAGCTGAGAGCCCTGAGCCCCAGCGTTCAACAATACTCACAACCCCGCAAATCGCCCCGATGGGATCACCGTTTATCCTTGGAAGAATGACAGGCTTTTAGCATAGGACTATACCTGCATGTCGACGCTGACTGACACCTACATCCGTCACAGTGTCGGGTAACAGGGAAGTGCTGCAGATCACAGGAAGTACAAGATCAGCAAGTACAGAAACATAAGCCATCAGTATCAATTTATCCCAGTGAAATAGACACTTTAGGATCATGGGGCAAAAAACGTCACACGTTTCCTCAGAGAACTGGGTTCCAGACTCATTGACACCGCCAGGGACCCTAGGGTGGCCACTTTCATGTTCCAACATCACAGCGTGGCCATCCAGATGGGAAATGCTTGCTAAGCACCTGGCTCGCGTCCAGCTTCAGAGGAGCTGGAGGAGATTCATAATCTTTGATATATTGTACGAATGTATTCATGTCTGTTTTTTAACACAAACATGCCTTTAAATATAAAAATATACCGTCCTGTTAACCGTGTGAATTGCTCATTACTCTATAATTTGTTCATGATTGTACCCATGTATAAACGTAAGTAACCATTCTTACAGGATTCATTACCTTTGTAACTTGTGAGTTCATTACCTTTGTACCTAGTTCAGCTATCAAAACTTTGGGGCCCAGTCCCTGGACCCATTACGTACCTCTGTAATCTGTAAATACGTTTGCAATTTGTCATGATTGTGACTAGACCTACCTGGAGTTCATTACCTTTGTAAATTGTGAGTTCATTACCTTTGTAAACTGTGAGTTCATTACCTTTGTAAATTGTGAGTTCATTACCTTTGTAAATTGTGAGTTCATTACCTCTGTAACTTGCTCAGCTATCAAAACTTTGGAGTCCAGTCCCTGGACCAATTATGTACCTCTGTAATCTTTTGACTACCGCCCACAGGATGGGTATGGGGTGCATAATAAACATATTAAACTAACTGTTAACCTTTTATTTTTATATTTCCTTGATAATGTGAGAAGTCACGAAAGCGCTTGGAATTTCACCATTTTTTCAGTGGTTTATTCTGCATATTGTGATATCACCTGTTTACTGTGATCTTATTGCATATATATATATTGAATGTTAGCTGTATAAACAGAAGAATGGACGGTGACTCAGTGTTGTTCATGCATAAGGCCCAACGGTGTAACCATAAGCGACGGATACATACTTTTAAGTACAGTTGGTCCCGCTGATACAAAGCATGTCACAGAAGTTCTGTTTGGAAAATCATTCTATTATAAGCTCTGTGAGTGAGTGGTTGAAGCGTTGGACCTACTTTATACATGGATTACGGTCCAAGTCCCCGTTCATTCTTCTGCTTATTCCTATACATTCACATACGTGTCATACCTTACACTAATGCTACGGCACTGCATATTATGGGCTTCACCCAAAATACTTTCACTACTTTCACTCAAATGCATTTTTATATATGACCATAAGAAAATGCGAGGGTTCCCAGTCACACACGATAACCAGTGAACCACAATAGGTTGTTCCTGGGCTCTGGAAGGCTCACCCTCCCTTCTTCCTTTCCCGCTTTGTGTTCCTTCCTTAAATTCTAGCTACTAGGTTGGGGAAAGTTAATTGCTGTCCGTCCCATTCCGCTGAGGTCCTTGGTGGTGGTGTAGTTTCCCATGGAATCTGGATCATCTAGGGATGTTACACACACACACACACACACACACACACACACACACACACACTGGCTTCTTCAGTTCCTGAGGACTAAAGAAGGCGTCGTGTCGAAAAGTTTCTTAATATTATTTCGCAACAGGCACACTCTAAGTTTACCATGAACACTCCTGGTACTCTGGCACCATTATCATGATTCACTTTATCACACTCTTGAATCATGACACCCACCTCTCTTTCTCTCTCTACGTAAGTACGTAGTACTTACGCCACTCTGCTAGATCTGGCCGAGTGGCGTCTGTACTACGTACTTTGATGCAGTGTGTGTAGGTTTGAATCCTGCTGTGGACTGAGATATAATGGTGTGTGTAATATAATATAATATAACACAGTGGAACCTCAAATATCGAACTTTCTTCAGTCCAGAAGGCTGTTCGAGTGCCTTTACCGAATGAATTTATTCCCATCAGGAATGATGTAAATTAGATTAGTCCATTCCAGACCCTCAAAAATGCACTTATAAAAGCACTTACAAAAATACACTTACATAATTGGTTGTGTTGGGAGCAGTTCGATTTTTGAGGTTCCACTGTATATATATATATATATATATATATATATATATATATATATATATATATATATATATATATATATATATATATATATATATATATATATATATATATATATATATATAATATTTGGTTGGATTATGCTAAATTAAATTGAGCTTGTTATAATAAGGTTAGGTAAGTTTTCTAATGTTCTTTTGATATAAAATTATTAATTTTTACGTTAGCATAAATTAAAAAATATACCTTCAAACGTGTAAGAGAAAATTTTTGAAAGGACTCAATTTTAAATGACCACTTTTACCTGTTCGGCACTACGTATAATATATACGTACATGTGTGTACATATATATATATATATATAATATATATATATATATATATATATATATATATATATATATATATATATATATATATATATATATATATATATATATATATATATATATATGACAGTGATTATGTATGAGTGATGGTGAAAGTGTTGATTGATAATGAAAGTTTTTTCTTTCTTTTTGGGTCACCTTGCCTCGGTAGGAAACGGCCGACGTGTTATATATTATATACGAGCGAGTCGTTCTCCTGAAGGAATCTTCCTAAATATCATTTCTGCAACGTTGCAAGCACCTGAGGATTGCAACACGAAAGGCCTAGAGCTATCATTAAACTCCGCTGAGGTTATTATATATATATATATATATATATATATATATATATATATATATATATATATATATATATATATATATATATATATATATATATATATATATATATATATATATATATATATATATATATATATATATATATATATATATATATATATATACATACGGAGGTGTGGGAGCTTCTATGCTAATTTCATTCTCATCCCTGTTTGGTGTACTAGCCATTCTTGTAGGGTTGGGTGGTCCTGTGGTTTAAAGCGTCGTGTGGTTCTCGCTTACCATGAGGCAGGCCAGTACAACATGGGTTCAGATCCTTGGCTAGCGCAGTGTTGTTACTGATCAATACCACTCGTTCGTGGTAACAATAATATATACATGCTGCTTGTGAGGTTAGTACACCAAACAGGGATGAGAATGAAATTAGCTTAGAAGCTCCCACACCTCCGTATGCCCTCGGATGGCGGCCCAACAGCTAGCATTGCTGGCTGCGCCGTTCTTGTAATATATATATAAATGTAAAAGGAGAAACTTTCGTTTTTTCTTTTGGGCCACCCTGCCTCGGTGGGATATGGCCGGTGTGCTGAAAGAAAGAAAGATATATATATATATATATATATATATATATATATATATATATATATATATATATATATATATATATATATATATATATATATTTATATATTATACACCGAGTTTATCTTAATATCTATTTTCCCCTCAAGGAAGGTTCCTTGACGTTGGTGAGAGGCTCTTGATCAAGGGAATTGGATCTGTGCTCCAGTTCCCTAAATTAAGCCTGAATACTTTCCACATCCCCACCCCATAGGGGCTGCATAATCCTACGGATTTAGCGCTCCCCCTGATTATAATAATAATTAATATCTATTTAGAGATAAACGTATTCTTGATATTGTAAATATGGCATGCAGTCGGTAAGTCCCTCTGACCGGCCGAGCAGCCAACACAGAACATCACTTGATTTACCACATCTCACTTAATCAACTTAATCAAATTTCCTAAAATTGATGACAATAGTTTAATAGGAAAGGGAATAGTACAATTGGAGTTATGTATAACAGTATTAGATATGCTTGACCTTCCTCGTAAGGTCGCCTGACAACAGTCTTATCTTCTTGTTCCTTATTAAATTATACGCCTCGCAGGTCTCTTTAATTTCACTTTGATCATATAATGTAATATATATATATATATATATATATATATATATATATATATATATATATATATATATATATATATATATATATATATATATATCTATATATATATATATATATATATATATATATATATATATATATATATATATATATATATATATATATATATATATATATATATAATCTTAGGAATATTTGCTAGATCTTTTTAACGAGGTGGTAGAGCGCTCTGGTCGCCAAGGTAAGGTCACGGGGGTCAATCTCCAACGATGTGAGACATAAGGACAAACCTGTGCTTACACCTGTCCATGTTCACCTAGCAGTCAATATGTGAATCTAAGAAAAAAAAAGTTAACCAAAATAACAGATTTAAAAGTCGTTCTAATACTTTACGTTTCGAACTTTCGACACTCAGACTTGTGGTACTTCTCTAAAAATATGACTTTTCTGTGATGTTTCCGGTCACTCAGTAGGAACGCGAGTGTTGCTTGACTCGTGGATCACATTTTGCGCAAGAGGATTAATAATGCAAAGAAAATATGTTTTATGTCCAGAACGTAATTATTCGGTTTTCTATCCACGGCGCCTGTCAAGCAGCAAGACCTGCCTAGCATGGGCCAGTAGGCCTACAGTAATATATATATATATATATATATATATATATATATATATATATATATATATATATATATATATATATATATATATATATATATATATATATATATATATATATATCACCATGATTCCCCTTTAAGAATGTTTTGACCGACAAGGTTAATCTTCTTTTGAACTTTAGTGTCTCGAAAATAGGTCGGCTAACATCCATTAATCTATTTACTGCTAAGTTAACAGAGACAGCAGTTGGCCTTGATAAGGAATCGAACCTGGACCCATTTGGTTTAGCAAGTGAACTGATCACTGCATCATCGTCCTTGATTTCGCACTTGATACATGATAAGGTTTAACCTGATAAGACCAAGAAGTTTTACTATCGGTCTAAATTTAGCATTCTGGATCTTTTTCTATGTTTACATTTTAAGTAACATCAAAAACTGGGACGTTCACATAACCCTGGGGGGAGGGGGCGGGGTTATATGGGCCTCTCAGAACACAAAAGCCCTTTATCCCACTTCATCTTATCATCTCAGGTCTCAGGAGTGCTCCATACAGACTGATGTGTCCACTCGCTAAGCACCTTTTTGAAGCACCTGAAACACTCAGGAGACTTAGTCTCACGAATACAGGACATCAATGTCAAAAAACAAAAACCTTACCAGTTTTGACGTCAACTCGCTGTTTACTAATGCTCCCACCAAAAAGGTTATCACTGTATTATGACAGAAAATCAATATGGATATCTAACGAAATGGTAAAATGGTAAAATCCAGGCTGGTAATCAGAGTCCCATTTGCAGAAAATATACCGCCTAGCGCCTGCACTGACCGCTCTTTCTAACAGTGTAGTCCATGAAATCCCGTAGGATATGTCGAGCGTGTTTGCCAACCTAGTGCAATTTCTGATGGGTGAGGTTGGGTTAAGTTTGGTAAGGCCAGATTAGGGGGTTTTTGTTCAAGATTGCTTTTGGCCCGTTGGGCTTATGTCCTAAACCCAAATATATTCTTTAGTGTCACTACAATTGCAGCCTTAATTCTCCTCATGTAGTCGATATTCTGCAAACCTAATAAACTACCTAACAGAAGCTAGCACGTTAAGTGGAAGAAGTAGTGAGCAGATAAGTGGATAAAGACAGAACACTTCGGAGATTTGGACAAAAGAGCTTTATCAGACAAATGCCAGCTGATGCGTGACGATGATATATTGAATGCTTACACTGTATTCTGTGTCGTCACGCAAACGGCGTGTCATTAATCTACATCAACCTGACACTCAGTGTGTAGACACTAATCTTGCTATCATCATATTTACGAAATCATGCTGCTGAGGGAAGGTTACTCTCTCTGATAAGGTTGAAGGTTTCGTAGTGCAAGCTCCAACAAACTCCGTTACTTAGTTTTTAGGCTTAAAACTTAACTCACGTAGGTCATATGTAAGTCGCCTGCACATTACAAAAAACACTATACCTAAAACAGAGATAAAAATAAAAAATCAATGTTTATAGTGACAGATGTACATATCTTAATGCACTAAAACTGATAGATATACGTATATGCCTCTCAGTTTACATATATTCTGTAATGTTACTAACCCAAGCAGCGTCTTTGCCAGTGAAATAGAATACACTTATATTTAAATACTTATCCACTGTTTTATATTAGGTTGTGATTACGTCAAAACTTAAAAAAAAGTAGGGACTAGGACAGCATGTTAGGCTAACTCAAGGTGGTCTGGTGTCGGATAATGGGCTGATGTGCGTCACGTTCCTTTTCTAGGTGAGTTAAACACCACTGAATGTGGCCAGTAAGTGGACGGATGAGCACATTGACGTAGTCTTTCCTTCGCCAAGAGAAACATGTATCGGAAAGGATATTCCTGTCCAAAAACATTTATGCATCATATTTTTATTAGTATCTTCACTGGTCAAGTCAATTACTGAAGTACAATTATTATATTAATGGAGAAGCAATAAACCGGTAGGAGTCATACGGCGCCTGCTGACTGGCAAGTTATTAGGTTCAATAAATAGGGAAACGATATGCAAAAATTAGTAGCTAGTGATTTCTGATTCCACGGAACAGATTGGATCATATGTTACCCAGAACAGAAGTATTATTAAATTCACCTGGAAGCACTACATCCATGGCTAGTGTAAAGTATGAGGGGATGCGGTCAGCAGCGACAAATCTGCTCTGTTATACTAGGAGGACGTCGTTAAGCGGGGAAAAGGTCCAAATAAAAATAATAATAATTCAACACTGCTACACACTACTGAACCGCAAAAAAATATTTCATCACTGAACAACTGTTCAACGTAGCTGAGCGTTATGAAATTTATAAATAAATTATTGACCAAGGGCAGAGTGAAATAGATCCATTACAATGGTAGTGTACGTTGTTAGATTAATTAAGATGAACCAAGAAATATCCTGTTTAAGGAGGAAAGAAGTTGTGACTGAACGCAATATGACCTGGGAGGTCACTCAGCATTATGACCTGGTAGATCACTCAGCATTATGACCTGGTAGATCACTCACCATTATGACCTGGTAGATCACTCAGCATTATGACCTGGTAGATCACTCAGCATTATGACCTGGTAGATCACTCAACATTATGACCTGGTAGATCACTCAGCATTATGACCTGGTAGATCACTCAGCATTATGACCTGGTAGATCACTCAGCATTATGACCTGGTAGATCACTCAGCATTATAACCTGGTAGACCACTCAGCATTATGACCTGGTAGATCACTCAGCATTATGACCCGGTAGATCACTCAGCAGTAAGACCTGGAAGATCACTTAGCATTATGACCTGGTAGATCACTCAGCATTATGACCTGGTAGATCACTCAGCATTATGACCTGGTAGATCACTCAGCATTATGACCTGGTAGACCACTCAGCATTATGACCTGGTAGATCACTCAGCATTATGACCCGGTAGATCACTCAGCAGTAAGACCTGGAAGATCACATAGCATTATGACCTGGTAGATCACTCAGCATTATGACCTGGTAGATCACTCAGCATTATGACCTGGTAGATCACTCAACATTATGACCTGGTAGATCACTCAGCATTATGACCTGGTAGATCACTCAGCATTATGACATGGTAGATCACTCAGCATTATGACCTGGTAGATCACTCAAAATTATGACCTGGTAGATCACTCAGCATTATGACCTGGTAGATCACTCAGCATTATGACCTGGTAGATCACTCAGCATTATGACCTGGAAGATCACTCAACATTATGACCTGGTAGATCACTCAGCATTATGACCTGGGAGGTCACCCAACACTATGACCTGGTAGATCACTCAACATTATGACCTGGTAGATCACTCAGCATTATGATCTGGTAGATCACTCAGCATTATGACCTGGTAGATCACTCAGCATTATGACCCGGTAGATCACTCAGCATTATGACCTGGTAGATCACTCAGCATTATGACCTGGTAGATCACTCAGCATTATGACCTGGTATCACTCAGCATTATGACCTGGTATTTCACTCAGCATTATGACCTGGTAGATCACTCAGCATTATGACCTGGTAGATCACTCAGCAGTAAGACCTGGTAGATCACTCAGCATTATGACCTGGTAGATCACTCAGCATCATGACCTGGTAGATCACTCAGCAGTAAGGTCTGGTAGATCACTCAGCATTATGACCTGGTAGATCACTCAGCATTATGACCCGGTAGATCACTCAGCATTATGACCTGGTAGATCACTCAGCATTATGACCTGGTAGACCACTCAGCATTATGACCTGGTAGATCACTCAGCATTATGACCCGGTAGATCACTCAGCAGTAAGACCTGGAAGATCACTTAGCATTATGACCTGGTAGATCACTCAGCATTATGACCTGGTAGATCACTCAGCAGTAAGACCTGGTAGATCACTCAGCATTATGACCTGGTAGATCACTCAGCATTATGACCTGGTAGATCACTCAGCATTATGACCTGGTAGATCACTCAGCATTATGACCTGGTAGATCACTCAGCATTATGACCCGGTAGATCACTCAGCAGTAAGACCTGGTAGATCACTCAGCATTATGACCTGGTAGATCACTCAGCATTATGACCTGGTAGATCACTCAGCAGTAAGACCTGGTAGATCACTCAGCATTATGACCTGGTAGATCACTCAGCAGTAAGACCTGGTAGATCACTCAGCATTATGACCTGGTAGATCACTCAGCATTATGACCTGGTAGATCACTCAGCATTATGACCTGGTAGATCACTCAGCATTATGACCTGGTAGATCACTCAGCATTATGACCCGGTAGATCACTCAGCAGTAAGACCTGGTAGATCACTCAGCATTATGACCTGGTAGATCACTCAGCATTATGACCTGGTAGATCACTCAGCATTATGACCCGGTAGATCACTCAGCAGTAAGACCTGGTAGATCACTCAGCATTATGACCTGGTAGATCACTCAGCATTATGACCTGGTAGATCACTCAGCATTATGACCCGGTAGATCACTCAGCAGTAAGACCTGGTAGATCACTCAGCATTATGACCTGGTAGATCACTCAGCATTATGACCTGGTAGATCACTCAGCATTATGACCTGGTAGATCACTCAGCAGTAAGACCTGGTAGATCACTCAGCATTATGACCTGGTAGATCACTCAGCATTATGACCTGGTAGACCACTCAGCATTATGACCTGGTAGATCACTCAGCACTATGACCCGGTAGATCACTCAGCAGTAAGACCTGGAAGATCACTTAGCATTATGACCTGGTAGATCACTCAGCATTATGACCCGGTAGATCACTCAGCAGTAAGACCTGGTAGATCACTCAGCATTATGACCTGGTAGATCACTCAGCATTATGACCTGGTAGATCACTCAGCATTATGACCTGGTAGATCACTCAGCATTATGACCTGGTAGATCACTCAGCATCATGACCTGGTAGATCACTCAGCAGTAAGGTCTGGTAGATCACTCAGCATTATGACCTGGTAGATCACTCAGCATTATGACCCGGTAGATCACTCAGCATTATGACCTGGTAGATCACTCAGCATTATGACCTGGTAGACCACTCAGCATTATGACCTGGTAGATCACTCAGCATTATGACCCGGTAGATCACTCAGCAGTAAGACCTGGAAGATCACTTAGCATTATGACCTGGTAGATCACTCAGCATTATGACCTGGTAGATCACTCAGCAGTAAGACCTGGTAGATCACTCAGCATTATGACCTGGTAGATCACTCAGCATTATGACCTGGTAGATCACTCAGCATTATGACCTGGTAGATCACTCAGCATTATGACCTGGTAGATCACTCAGCATTATGACCCGGTAGATCACTCAGCAGTAAGACCTGGTAGATCACTCAGCATTATGACCTGGTAGATCACTCAGCATTATGACCTGGTAGATCACTCAGCAGTAAGACCTGGTAGATCACTCAGCATTATGACCTGGTAGATCACTCAGCAGTAAGACCTGGTAGATCACTCAGCATTATGACCTGGTAGATCACTCAGCATTATGACCTGGTAGATCACTCAGCATTATGACCTGGTAGATCACTCAGCATTATGACCTGGTAGATCACTCAGCATTATGACCCGGTAGATCACTCAGCAGTAAGACCTGGTAGATCACTCAGCATTATGACCTGGTAGATCACTCAGCATTATGACCTGGTAGATCACTCAGCATTATGACCCGGTAGATCACTCAGCAGTAAGACCTGGTAGATCACTCAGCATTATGACCTGGTAGATCACTCAGCATTATGACCTGGTAGATCACTCAGCATTATGACCCGGTAGATCACTCAGCAGTAAGACCTGGTAGATCACTCAGCATTATGACCTGGTAGATCACTCAGCATTATGACCTGGTAGATCACTCAGCATTATGACCTGGTAGATCACTCAGCAGTAAGACCTGGTAGATCACTCAGCATTATGACCTGGTAGATCACTCAGCATTATGACCTGGTAGACCACTCAGCATTATGACCTGGTACATCACTCAGCATTATGACCCGGTAGATCACTCAGCAGTAAGACCTGGAAGATCACTTAGCATTATGACCTGGTAGATCACTCAGCATTATGACCCGGTAGATCACTCAGCAGTAAGACCTGGTAGATCACTCAGCATTATGACCTGGTAGATCACTCAGCATTATGACCTGGTAGATCACTCAGCATTATGACCTGGTAGATCACTCAGCATTATGACCTGGTAGATCACTCAGCATTATGACCCGGTAGATCACTCAGCAGTAAGACCTGGTAGATCACTCAGCATTATGACCTGGTAGATCACTCAGCATTATGACCTGGTAGATCACTCAGCATTATGACCCGGTAGATCACTCAGCAGTAAGACCTGGTAGATCACTCAGCATTATGACCTGGTAGATCACTCAGCATTATGACCTGGTAGATCACTCAGCATTATGACCCGGTAGATCACTCAGCAGTAAGACCTGGTAGATCACTCAGCATTATGACCTGGTAGATCACTCAGCATTATGACCTGGTAGATCACTCAGCATTATGACCTGGTAGATCACTCAGCATTATGACCTGGTAGATCACTCAGCATTATGACCTGGTAGACCACTCAGCATTATTACCTGGTAGATCACTCAGCATTATGACCCGGTAGATCATTCAGCATTATGACCTGGTAGATCGCTCAGCAGTAAGACCTGGTAGATCAGTCAGCATTATGACCTGATAGATCACTCAGCATTATGACCTGGTAGATCACTCAACATTATGGCCTGGTAGATCACTCAGCATTATGACCCGGTAGATCACTCAGCATTATGACCTGGTAGATCACTCAGCAGTAAGACCTGATAGATCACTCAGCATTATGACCTGGTAGATCACTCAACATTATGACCTGGTAGATCACTCAACATTGACCTGGTAGATCACTCAACATTATGACCTGGTAGATCACTCAACATTATGACCTGGTAGATCACTCAGCATTATGACCTGGTAGATCACTCAGCATTATGACCCGGTAGATCACTCAGCATTATGACCTGGTAGATCACTCAGCAGTAAGACCTGGTAGATCACTCAGCATTATGACCTGGTAGATCACTCAGCATTATGACCTGGTAGATGACTCAGCATTATGACCTGGTAGATCACTCAGCATTATGACCTGGTAGATCACTCAGCATTATGACCTGGTAGATCACTCAACATTATGACCTGGTAGATCACTCAGCATTATGACCTGGTAGATCACTCAGCATTATGACCTGGTAGATCACTCAGCATTATGACCTGGTAGATCACTCAGCATTATAACCTGGTAGACCACTCAGCATTATGACCTGGTAGATCACTCAGCATTATGACCCGGTAGATCACTCAGCAGTAAGACCTGGAAGATCACTTAGCATTATGACCTGGTAGATCACTCAGCATTATGACCTGGTAGATCACTCAGCATTATGACCTGGTAGATCACTCAGCATTATGACCTGGTAGACCACTCAGCATTATGACCTGGTAGATCACTCAGCATTATGACCCGGTAGATCACTCAGCAGTAAGACCTGGAAGATCACATAGCATTATGACCTGGTAGATCACTCAGCATTATGACCTGGTAGATCACTCAGCATTATGACCTGGTAGATCACTCAACATTATGACCTGGTAGATCACTCAGCATTATGACCTGGTAGATCACTCAGCATTATGACATGGTAGATCACTCAGCATTATGACCTGGTAGATCACTCAAAATTATGACCTGGTAGATCACTCAGCATTATGACCTGGTAGATCACTCAGCATTATGACCTGGTAGATCACTCAGCATTATGACCTGGAAGATCACTCAACATTATGACCTGGTAGATCACTCAGCATTATGACCTGGGAGGTCACCCAACACTATGACCTGGTAGATCACTCAACATTATGACCTGGTAGATCACTCAGCATTATGATCTGGTAGATCACTCAGCATTATGACCTGGTAGATCACTCAGCATTATGACCCGGTAGATCACTCAGCATTATGACCTGGTAGATCACTCAGCATTATGACCTGGTAGATCACTCAGCATTATGACCTGGTATCACTCAGCATTATGACCTGGTATTTCACTCAGCATTATGACCTGGTAGATCACTCAGCATTATGACCTGGTAGATCACTCAGCAGTAAGACCTGGTAGATCACTCAGCATTATGACCTGGTAGATCACTCAGCATCATGACCTGGTAGATCACTCAGCAGTAAGGTCTGGTAGATCACTCAGCATTATGACCTGGTAGATCACTCAGCATTATGACCCGGTAGATCACTCAGCATTATGACCTGGTAGATCACTCAGCATTATGACCTGGTAGACCACTCAGCATTATGACCTGGTAGATCACTCAGCATTATGACCCGGTAGATCACTCAGCAGTAAGACCTGGAAGATCACTTAGCATTATGACCTGGTAGATCACTCAGCATTATGACCTGGTAGATCACTCAGCAGTAAGACCTGGTAGATCACTCAGCATTATGACCTGGTAGATCACTCAGCATTATGACCTGGTAGATCACTCAGCATTATGACCTGGTAGATCACTCAGCATTATGACCTGGTAGATCACTCAGCATTATGACCCGGTAGATCACTCAGCAGTAAGACCTGGTAGATCACTCAGCATTATGACCTGGTAGATCACTCAGCATTATGACCTGGTAGATCACTCAGCAGTAAGACCTGGTAGATCACTCAGCATTATGACCTGGTAGATCACTCAGCAGTAAGACCTGGTAGATCACTCAGCATTATGACCTGGTAGATCACTCAGCATTATGACCTGGTAGATCACTCAGCATTATGACCTGGTAGATCACTCAGCATTATGACCTGGTAGATCACTCAGCATTATGACCCGGTAGATCACTCAGCAGTAAGACCTGGTAGATCACTCAGCATTATGACCTGGTAGATCACTCAGCATTATGACCTGGTAGATCACTCAGCATTATGACCCGGTAGATCACTCAGCAGTAAGACCTGGTAGATCACTCAGCATTATGACCTGGTAGATCACTCAGCATTATGACCTGGTAGATCACTCAGCATTATGACCCGGTAGATCACTCAGCAGTAAGACCTGGTAGATCACTCAGCATTATGACCTGGTAGATCACTCAGCATTATGACCTGGTAGATCACTCAGCATTATGACCTGGTAGATCACTCAGCAGTAAGACCTGGTAGATCACTCAGCATTATGACCTGGTAGATCACTCAGCATTATGACCTGGTAGACCACTCAGCATTATGACCTGGTAGATCACTCAGCACTATGAGCCGGTAGATCACTCAGCAGTAAGACCTGGAAGATCACTTAGCATTATGACCTGGTAGATCACTCAGCATTATGACCCGGTAGATCACTCAGCAGTAAGACCTGGTAGATCACTCAGCATTATGACCTGGTAGATCACTCAGCATTATGACCTGGTAGATCACTCAGCATTATGACCTGGTAGATCACTCAGCATTATGACCTGGTAGATCACTCAGCATCATGACCTGGTAGATCACTCAGCAGTAAGGTCTGGTAGATCACTCAGCATTATGACCTGGTAGATCACTCAGCATTATGACCCGGTAGATCACTCAGCATTATGACCTGGTAGATCACTCAGCATTATGACCTGGTAGACCACTCAGCATTATGACCTGGTAGATCACTCAGCATTATGACCCGGTAGATCACTCAGCAGTAAGACCTGGAAGATCACTTAGCATTATGACCTGGTAGATCACTCAGCATTATGACCTGGTAGATCACTCAGCAGTAAGACCTGGTAGATCACTCAGCATTATGACCTGGTAGATCACTCAGCATTATGACCTGGTAGATCACTCAGCATTATGACCTGGTAGATCACTCAGCATTATGACCTGGTAGATCACTCAGCATTATGACCCGGTAGATCACTCAGCAGTAAGACCTGGTAGATCACTCAGCATTATGACCTGGTAGATCACTCAGCATTATGACCTGGTAGATCACTCAGCAGTAAGACCTGGTAGATCACTCAGCATTATGACCTGGTAGATCACTCAGCAGTAAGACCTGGTAGATCACTCAGCATTATGACCTGGTAGATCACTCAGCATTATGACCTGGTAGATCACTCAGCATTATGACCTGGTAGATCACTCAGCATTATGACCTGGTAGATCACTCAGCATTATGACCCGGTAGATCACTCAGCAGTAAGACCTGGTAGATCACTCAGCATTATGACCTGGTAGATCACTCAGCATTATGACCTGGTAGATCACTCAGCATTATGACCCGGTAGATCACTCAGCAGTAAGACCTGGTAGATCACTCAGCATTATGACCTGGTAGATCACTCAGCATTATGACCTGGTAGATCACTCAGCATTATGACCCGGTAGATCACTCAGCAGTAAGACCTGGTAGATCACTCAGCATTATGACCTGGTAGATCACTCAGCATTATGACCTGGTAGATCACTCAGCATTATGACCTGGTAGATCACTCAGCAGTAAGACCTGGTAGATCACTCAGCATTATGACCTGGTAGATCACTCAGCATTATGACCTGGTAGACCACTCAGCATTATGACCTGGTAGATCACTCAGCATTATGACCCGGTAGATCACTCAGCAGTAAGACCTGGAAGATCACTTAGCATTATGACCTGGTAGATCACTCAGCATTATGACCCGGTAGATCACTCAGCAGTAAGACCTGGTAGATCACTCAGCATTATGACCTGGTAGATCACTCAGCATTATGACCTGGTAGATCACTCAGCATTATGACCTGGTAGATCACTCAGCATTATGACCTGGTAGATCACTCAGCATTATGACCCGGTAGATCACTCAGCAGTAAGACCTGGTAGATCACTCAGCATTATGACCTGGTAGATCACTCAGCATTATGACCTGGTAGATCACTCAGCATTATGACCCGGTAGATCACTCAGCAGTAAGACCTGGTAGATCACTCAGCATTATGACCTGGTAGATCACTCAGCATTATGACCTGGTAGATCACTCAGCATTATGACCCGGTAGATCACTCAGCAGTAAGACCTGGTAGATCACTCAGCATTATGACCTGGTAGATCACTCACCATTATGACCTGGTAGATCACTCAGCATTATGACCTGGTAGATCACTCAGCATTATGACCTGGTAGATCACTCAGCATTATGACCTGGTAGACCACTCAGCATTATTACCTGGTAGATCACTCAGCATTATGACCCGGTAGATCATTCAGCATTATGACCTGGTAGATCGCTCAGCAGTAAGACCTGGTAGATCAGTCAGCATTATGACCTGATAGATCACTCAGCATTATGACCTGGTAGATCACTCAACATTATGGCCTGGTAGATCACTCAGCATTATGACCCGGTAGATCACTCAGCATTATGACCTGGTAGATCACTCAGCAGTAAGACCTGATAGATCACTCAGCATTATGACCTGGTAGATCACTCAACATTATGACCTGGTAGATCACTCAACATTGACCTGGTAGATCACTCAACATTATGACCTGGTAGATCACTCAACATTATGACCTGGTAGATCACTCAGCATTATGACCTGGTAGATCACTCAGCATTATGACCCGGTAGATCACTCAGCATTATGACCTGGTAGATCACTCAGCAGTAAGACCTGGTAGATCACTCAGCATTATGACCTGGTAGATCACTCAGCATTATGACCTGGTAGATGACTCAGCATTATGACCTGGTAGATCACTCAGCATTATGACCTGGTAGATCACTCAGCATTATGACCTGGTAGATCACTCAGCAGTAAGACCTGGTAGATCACTCAGCATTATGACCTGGTAGATCACTCAGCAGTAAGACCTGGTAGATCACTCAACATTATGATCTGGTAGATCACTCAGCATTGTGACCTGGTAGATCACTCAGCATTATGACCTGGTAGATCACTCAGCATTATGACCTGGTAGATCACTCAGCATTATGACCTGGAAGAACACTCAGCATTATGACCTGGTAGATCACTCAGCATTATGACCTGGTAGATCACTCAGCATTATGACCTGGTAGATCACTCAGCATTATGACCTGGTAAATCACTCAGCATTATGACCTGGTAGATCACTCAGCATTATGACCTGGTAGATCACTCAGCATTATGACCTGGTAGATCACTCAGCATTATGACCCGGTAGATCACTCAGCAGTAAGACCTGGTAGATCACTCAGCATTATGACCTGGTAGATCACTCAGCATTATGACCTGGTAGATCACTCAGCATTATGACCTGGTAGATCACTCAGCATTATGACCTGGTAGATCACTCAGCATTATGACCTGGTAGACCACTCAGCATTATTACCTGGTAGATCACTCAGCATTATGACCCGGTAGATCATTCAGCATTATGACCTGGTAGATCGCTCAGCAGTAAGACCTGGTAGATCAGTCAGCATTATGACCTGATAGATCACTCAGCATTATGACCTGGTAGATCACTCAACATTATGGCCTGGTAGATCACTCAGCATTATGACCCGGTAGATCACTCAGCATTATGACCTGGTAGATCACTCAGCAGTAAGACCTGATAGATCACTCAGCATTATGACCTGGTAGATCACTCAACATTATGACCTGGTAGATCACTCAACATTGACCTGGTAGATCACTCAACATTATGACCTGGTAGATCACTCAACATTATGACCTGGTAGATCACTCAGCATTATGACCTGGTAGATCACTCAGCATTATGACCCGGTAGATCACTCAGCATTATGACCTGGTAGATCACTCAGCAGTAAGACCTGGTAGATCACTCAGCATTATGACCTGGTAGATCACTCAGCATTATGACCTGGTAGATGACTCAGCATTATGACCTGGTAGATCACTCAGCATTATGACCTGGTAGATCACTCAGCATTATGACCTGGTAGATCACTCAGCAGTAAGACCTGGTAGATCACTCAGCATTATGACCTGGTAGATCACTCAGCAGTAAGACCTGGTAGATCACTCAACATTATGATCTGGTAGATCACTCAGCATTATGACCTGGTAGATCACTCAGCATTATGACCTGGTAGATCACTCAGCATTATGACCTGGTAGATCACTCAGCATTATGACCTGGAAGAACACTCAGCATTATGACCTGGTAGATCACTCAGCATTATGACCTGGTAGATCACTCAGCATTATGACCTGGTAGATCACTCAGCATTATGACCTGGTAAATCACTCAGCATTATGACCTGGTAGATCACTCAGCATTATGACCTGGTAGATCACTCAGCATTATGACCTGGTAGATCACTCAGCATTATGACCTGGTAGATCACTCAACATTATGACCTGGTAGATCACTCAGCAGTAAGACCTGGAAGATCACTCAGCATTATGACCTGGTAGATCACTCAACATTATGACCTGGTAGATCACTCAGCATTATGACCTGGTAGATCACTCAGCATTATGACCTGGTAGATCACTCAGCATTATGACCTGGTAGATCACTCAGCATTATGACCTGGTAGATCACTCAACATTATGAGCGAGAAAAAAAAAAGCCGGAAGAGAATGAAGTTGGGGCGGGGGAAGCAGTAGTCGTTTTTGTTAACTACCATCAGTTTTGAAAGAGCCAGTTAGAAACTACTTAAGAAATTCCAATTAGCCCAAGATCACTGAATCAGTTTGAAGTATTAACACAAAAATTTTTACTATTGTTACTACCTCTTTTTTTATTTGTAATAACGCATACTAAAACTGTACCACTAAATACCTATATATCTAGTCTTAAGTAGTCGTGTGTAAGCACTAGAATTACTCTGCTCGAAATGCATATGCATGCTAGTGGCTTTCTTTTGTGCTAAATAATATTTTACATGTAAACTACATTTTTAAACTGCACAAAGAAATAAAATTTGGTTGTTTTGTTTGTTAGAGCACAAAAATGTAAAATTTTCGAGGTCAAAAGAACCCAGAGGGCCCTATAAGCACCCTAGTAAATGAGTGATAATCAGGTTTGATCTGAGGAAAGGGAGAGAAACTCCAATTATTTGGATCAAGAGCCCTTCACCAGTATGAAGGCAGTTCACTGATAAAACTTTTCATTTTCGCCATGCCCAGACAACCAGAAACTGCTGCAGGGTCCACGAAGAGTTGTGAGACTGTGTATGTGCGCTGTGCTGCTGCCCACGATACTCATCACCATCCCTCTCTATGTCCGCCTAGTACTCTACCCACCCGGGCACTACCCTATGATGCCCACTGACCAGCGTCTCCTTAGTAGACACGTCTCCGGCGTCTGGTGCCAGGTAGGTGGGGTTGTGATGATGATGATGATGATGATGATAATAATAATAATAATAATAATAATAATAATAATAATAATAGTAATAATAATGTGTATCTTTATATGTGTATGCTTCTAGACTTTTGTATTCTGAGCACCTCTGCAAAAACAGTGATAATGTGTGAGTGTGGTGAAAGTGTTGAATGATGATGAAAGTATTTTCTTTTTGGGGACTTTCTTTTTTTTGGTCACCCTGCCTCGGTGGGAGACGGCCGACTTGTTGAAAAAAAAAAATAGTAATAATAATAATAATAATAATTTTTATTTGGACATGATACATAGTTGTATAAAGAATTATAGTAGTTGGGTGTACATGCCAAAAGCCCCTTGTATGCAGAGCATTATGGGCAGGCTTAAAATTAACTTAAGATTAACTAAGCAACGATAGATTCAGTAATTTAAACAATGAAATTTGAACATTTTAGTTATGAAGCAATTAACAACATGAAGTGGGTGATGTGGGTACGTTTTTCCGTTAGTCTTAATGCTACACGAGATGAGGGGTTATGTAAAGCAGTGCAGACAAGTTTTCTTTCTCATTCTAACTCACAATCTCACACATTAGCTCAGACTTTCCGAGTCTGTCTCTTACTCAGTCTCCTAGGTTGATTCTCGCCAGGAACAACGTAAAAGTAACCTCATTTTGTGTTGTATATTCTAGAGTGATTTGCCCTTATGTAATATCCATGCCCCTATATATAACTGATGATTTGTGTGGTTTTGAAGCAATTTGACACGAAAAATATGTTTTTCCCTTTCCTCCTACAGTATATAATTATCTCAAGCGTTAGTATTTATGTGCAGGCGCCTGCATAGCATACATATAGAAATATAAATACATTGACTGTTTTTACAGTGCCATGATGTCTGTGGTTAAGTGAATGGGCTGTTATTAAGGCACAGAATGCGAGTGGTGACAGTAGTACCCAAGTGTTAAGTAAATGGTCATGTGGTCCCGGAAGGTTAGTGCTTGATGAGCTAGGCTTACAGATAATGGACCTGCGACGGTAGTTGCTAGTGTTTATTTATTGCTAAAGTTATATTGTAGGGAGTACGTCGTTGGGGCTATGTACAGCTACTCTTGTTTGCTACAATGCCTTTGTATCGGCTTCTTAAATATTAAAGTTTGTGAGTATGCAATTCAGTGAAGAGGTGGGGGGAGAGGGAAGGGGTAAGAGAGAGAGAGAGAGAGAGAGAGAGAGAGAGAGAGAGAGAGAGAGAGAGAGAGAGAGAGAGAGAGAGAGAGAGAGAGAGAGAGAGAGAGAGAGAGAGAGAGAGAGACAGACAGACAGACAGACAGACAGAGGCAGAGACAGAGAGACAGAGAGACAGAGAGAGAATTAATCTTATGTTCTTTCTCTACAGGCTCAGACTACACGCATGAACGGCAGCTACAATGCCTACGTCAGCCCTCGAGTTCCGAGTACCTCAGTTAACCGTTCCACCCACTGCATGCTGCACTCCACTCTCCTACAGGATGACATCAAAGAGTACTGGGGTTTCCATCTCCTTAAAGGATCCAAGGTCACAATTTCCGCGTGTGCCAGGTACTCACCATGTCGTCTCTGCAGGATCTGAGAATCAGCTCCTGGCCCTACCTCCTCGAATTCTTTAATATCATTGATTTCTGGCCTATGGGCCCTATCATATTTACTCTTGAAGCTGTGTTGTTGAGAAATGGCTTTACCAACTAAGATATAATTTATAATACTGAATATAGGGAACACTTAGCTGATAAAAGACAGCAAATCGTCTACACAGCCGCCCCTGCAGACGAGGTCTTGAATTGTTGTCATGATCATCTCTCAACGGGCTGGAATAGATCATATTATGTAAACAATAAATTACCCCTATGGGGTGTTATGTCAGCATATTTCATTCACTGATGGCTGACAAACTTACTTGTTTGGACTCAAAAGTCCGCACATAACTGCCGACTATAGGTTGATTACAAACTCCTTGCGACTCAAGAACTGCGCAGTCCCCCATACAAGAAACTCGTAACCTACCTTGCTCTTGTAGCGTGAGCTATGGTGTTCTTCACACCTTCGACAGGTATCGGTGACTTGATAGAAGCTGAAGTGTCCTTGGATGTCCACATCTTCCACAGTCTAGGAATATGCACACTGGTACACTATGTTCCACAAGATTTGTCTTTATTGTTCACAATCTTATCACTAAAGAAGCTGATCACACTTCTCTGTAAGTGTTTATTGTGTTTTGTGAGACACTTTGTTCACACTAACGCACATATCGTTCTTTGTTGGTTATCCTGGCGTCAGTGTCACTCTCAGTAGAGTCAAAAGTAATCTGAAGACGCCACAGCGCCCCACGCCGTTACTGCCCCCAGTACAAAGGAAAAGCTGACATAGTACCTTTGCTTCCTTGCCACTTCCTCCATGAGGCAAAGCAGAATGTTTAAATCTTGCTGTCTTAAGCATAGACAACAATGTCCATTATCTTTACTATGGTAATAAAGTGGGAGCAGGATTTTCCTTAATTGTCCTGCTAAGGTAAGAGATGTACTGTCTCTTATTAAAATACACTCTGCAACACTGGACCGCACGGAGCGGCGGTCACTTGACCACATGTTGCATACTGGTACTGCTTCTGGGATCAATTACTCGCTGTAGCAGTAAACAAGATATTTGCCCCTTCTGAGAGGGCTGGGCCCCTCAGGGCTGAAAGGGGCTGAAGGGGCTGAAGGGGGCTGATACCCCCCTCCTGGAGAAAATTTCTCCATATGTGTAATGAGTTTGCCTGTACCACTTGTCAATAGTAAATAACGCACGTAAGTCGAGCTCGTTGTAGGCTTAGATGGTTAGCTTGAGTCACATTAGAAGGTCACTGACGCTGACCTCTATTTCAACCCCTCCCCCCCCCCTTCCCGGCTTGCCCGCGGAGCAAAGCCCAGCCGAGATGAGTCAGACTGGAGGAATAAGCTAGAATACCCTGGCAGACATCATGAGACATGACCCATTTCTGCCAACAAACACCGTACAGAGCAGCTGTGCGTTACTCCAACAGCACCAGTACGTTGTGAACCCCAAACCTTACAACACTTCCACGTTCAAAGCATTCTACTTTTAAACCATACTGAGAGTGCGTGTGTATGCGTGTGTACTTACCTATTTGTGGTTGCAGGGGTCGATTCTCAGATCTTGGCCCCGCTTCTTTAACTTGCCACTCTTCGGATTCACTCCCTCTTAGCCTTGTAGGCACTATCGTAGCTGCTCTAAAAACTGTACAGTGCCAGCCTCCACCACTTCCTCACCAAGATCATTCCACTTCTCGACCACTCTGAGACTGAAGAAATACATCTTAACATCCCTGTGGCTCTGTGACTTTTAACTTCCAGCAGTGTTCCCGAGTTCCCGATTCTCGCTTCTCAAACAGCCTATTCCTCTCTACCTTATTAACTTCCCCTAAGAATTTGTATGTTGTTATCATGTTCTGTCCTCCAATGTTGTTAGGTCCAATTCTGTTATCCTCTCCTAGTAGGTCAGACCCCTTAGCACAGTGGCAAGCCTTATTGCATACTGCTGCACGTTCCACAGCTTTTTAACAAGTTTTTTCATGTGCTGGTTCCATACTGGTGCTGCAGACTCCAAGATGGACCAACATTAAACCCATGCTGGTTATTGTTTATGAAACCACTTCTCTCCGAGTGTGCTACCACTCTTTCCCTGATAATTTTCTCCATTACCTTGCGAGGAATGAATGTCAGAGAAATTGGTCTGTAGTTTAACGCCTCCTGTCTGTCTCCTTTCTTAAATATAGGGAATACATTTGCTGTCTCCCAGATCTCTGGTAACTGTTCCGTTGCCATTGACTTACTGTAGATCATATGATCATACTAAGTCACTCTCTCCCTGCTTCATGAGCTTTATCATACCTCTTCTTAAAGCTATGAATGGAACGTGCCTCCACTACTTCACTCTCCAGATAATTCCACTTCCTGACAACTCTGAGGCTAAAGAAATACCTCCTAACATCCCTATGACTCATCTGGGTTTTCAACTTCGAATTGTGACCCCTTGTTGCTGTGTCCCATCCCTGGAACATCCTGTCTCTGTCCACCTTGTCAGTTCCTCTCAGTATTTTAAATATTGTTATCATGTCCCCCCCTCTTTCTCCAGTCGCGCGCGCGCGTGTGCGTGTGCGTGTGTGTGTGTGTGTGTGTGTGTGTGTGTGTGTGTGTGTGTGTGTGTGTGTGTGTGTGTGTGTGTGTGTGTGTGTGTGTGTGTGTGTGTGTGTGTGTATGTGTGTGTGTGTACTCACCTAATTGTGGTTGCAGGGGTCGAGACTCAGCTCCTGGCCCCGCCTCTTCACCGACCGCTACTAGGTCCTCTCTCCCCCTGCTCCATGAGCTTTATCATACCTCGTCTTAAAGCTATGTATAGTTCCTGCCTCCACTACATCGCTTGCCAGACTATTCCACTTCCTAACTACTCTATGACTGAAGAAATACTTCCTAACATCCCTTTGACTCATCTGAGTCTTCAGCTTCCAATTGTGACCCCTTGTTTCTGTGTCCCATCTCTGGAACATCCTGTCTCTGTCCACCTTGTCTATTCCACGCAGTATTTTGTATGTCGTTATCATGTCTCCCCTGACCCTCCTGTCCTCCAGTGTTGTCAGACCGATTTCCCTTAACCTTTCTTCATAGGACATTCCCCTTAGCTCTGGAACTAGCCTTGTTGCAAACCTTTGAACTTTCTCTAATTTCTTGACGTGTTTGACCAGGTGTGGGTTCCAAACTGGTGCTGCGTACTCCAGTATGGGCCTGACGTACACAGCGTATAAAGTCTTGAACGATTCCTTACTGAGGTACCGGAACGCTATTCTCAGGTTTGCCAAGCGCCCATATGCCTCAGCAGTTATCTGGTTAATGTGCGCTTCTGGCGATGTACTCGGTATTATACTCACTCCTAGGTCTTTCTCCTTGAGTGAGGTTTGCAGCCTTTGGCCACCTATACTCTGTCTGCAGTCTTCTTTGCCCTCCTCCGATCTTCATGACTTTGCATTTGGCAGGGTTAAATTCTAGGAGCCAGTTTCTGGACCACACATCCAGCCTGTCCAGGTCTCTCTGTAGACCTGACTGGTCCGCGTCTGATTTAATTCTCCTCATTAACTTCACGTCATCTGCAAACAGGGAGAAATCAGAGTGGGGAAGCGTCACGAGCGGTGTTCCACAGGGGTCAGTGTTGGGCCCCCTGCTGTTCACAATCTACATAAACGACATAGATGAGGGCATAAAGAGCGACATCAGCAAGTTTGCCGATGACACCAAAATAGGCCGTCGAATTCATTCTGACGAGGACATTAGAGCACTCCAGGAAGATTTGAATAGACTGATGCAGTGGTCGGAGAAGTGGCAGATGCAGTTTAATATAGACAAAAGCAAAGTTCTAAATGTTGGACAGGACAATAACCATGCCACATATAAACTAAATAATGTAGATCTTAATATTACGGATTGCGAAAAAGATTTAGGAGTTCTGGTTAGCAGTAATCTGAAACCAAGACAACAGTGCATAAGTGTTCGCAATAAAGCTAATAGAATCCTTGGCTTCATATCAAGAAGCATAAATAATAGGAGTCCTCAGGTTGTTCTTCAACTCTATACATCCTTGGTTAGGCCTCATTTAGATTATGCTACACAGTTTTGGTCACCGTATTACAGAATGGATATAAATGCTCTGGAAAATGTACAAAGGAGGATGACAAAGTTGATCCCATGTATCAGAAACCTTCCTTATGAGGATAGACTAAGGGCCCTGAATCTGCACTCGCTAGAAAGACGTAGAATTAGGGGGGATATGATTGAGGTGTATAAATGGAAGACAGGAATAAATAAAGGGGATGTAAATAGTGTGCTGAAAATATCTAGCCTAGACAGGACTCGCAGCAATGGTTTCAAGTTGGAAAAATTCAGATTCAGGAAGGATATAGGAAAGTATTGGTTTGGTAATAGAGTTGTGGATGAGTGGAACAAACTCCCAAGTACAGTTATAGAGGCCAGAACGTTGTGTAGCTTTAAAAATAGGTTGGATAAATACATGAGTGGATGTGGGTGGGTGTGAGTTGGACCTGATAGCTTGTGCTACCAGGTCGGTTGCCGTGTTCCTCCCTTAAGTCAATGTGACCTGACCTGACTAGGTTGGGTGCATTGGCTTAAGCCGGTAGGAGACTTGGAACTGCCTGGGCCAGTAGGCCTGCTGCAGTGTTCCTTCGTTCTTATGTTCTTATGTCATGTCGTTCACATATACCAAGAATAGCACTGGTCCCAGGACTGACCCCTTTGGGATCCCGCTCGTCACTGGCGCCCACTGTGATACCTCATCACGGACCATGACTAGCTGTTGCCTCCCTGTTAGGTATTTTCTGATCCATTGCAGTGCCCTTCCTGTTATAGGTGCCTGTTCCTCTAGCTTCTGTACTAATCTCTTGTGAGGAACTGTGTCGAAGGCCTTCTTGCAGTCCAAGAAAATGCAATCAACCCACCCCTCCCTCTCATTTCTTACTTCAGTTACCTTGTCGTAAAACTCTAGTAGGTTTGTGACACAGGATTTGCCTTCCATGAATCCGTGCTGGCTGTCGTTTATAATCTTGTTCCGCTCCAGGTGCTCCACCACTCTCCTCCTGATAATCTTATCCAAGTCTTTGCATGCTATACATGTCAGTGACACTGGTCTATAATTTAGTGCTTCATTTCTGTTTCCCTTCTTAAAGATGGGGACTACATTTGCCTTTTTCCATACTTCAGGTAGTTGCCCAGTTTCAAGGGAAGTGTCGAAGATTTTGGTTAGTGGCACACGTAGTGTCCCTGCTCCCTCTTTAAGGACCCATGGAGAGATGTCCAGTCCCACCGCCTTTGAGGTATCAAGGTCACTTAGGAGCTTCTCCACCTGTGTGTGTGTGTGTGTGTGTGTGTGTGTGTGTGTGTGTGTGTGTGTGTGTGTGTGTACTCACCTAGTTGAGGTTGCGGGGGTCGAGTCCGAGCTCCTGGCCCCGCCTCTTCACTGATCGCTACTAGGTCACTCTCCCTGAGCCGTGAGCTTTATCATACCTCTGCTTAAAGCTATGTATGGATCCTGCCTCCACTACATCGCTTCCCAAACTATTCCACTTACTGACTACTCTGTGGCTGAAGAAATACTTCCTAACATCCCTGTGATTCATCTGCGTCTTCAACTTCCAACTGTGTCCCCTTGTTACTGTGTCCAATCTCTGGAACATCCTGTCTTTGTCCACCTTGTCAATTCCTCTCAGTATTTTGTATGTCGTTATCATGTCCCCCCTATCTCTCCTGTCCTCCAGTGTCGTCAGGTTGATTTCCCTTAACCTCTCCTCATAGGACATACCTCTTAGCTCTGGGACTAGTCTTGTTGCAAACCTTTGCACTTTCTCTAGCTTCTTTACGTGCTTGGCTAGGTGTGGGTTCCAAACTGGTGCCGCATACTCCAATATGGGCCTAACGTACACGGTGTACAGGGTCCTAAATGATTCCTTATTAAGATGTCGGAATGCTGTTTTGAGGTTTGCTAGGCGCCCATATGCTGCAGCAGTTATTTGGTTGATGTGCGCTTCAGGAGATGTGCCTGGTGTTATACTCACCCCAAGATCTTTTTCCTTGAGTGAGGTTTGTAGTCTCTGGCCCCCTAGACTGTACTCCGTCTGCGGTCTTCTTTGCCCTTCCCCAATCTTCATGACTTTGCACTTGGTGGGATTGAACTCCAGGAGCCAATTGCTGGACCAGGTCTGCAACCTGTCCAGATCCCTTTGTAGTTCTGCCTGGTCTTCGATCGAGTGAATTCTTCTCATCAACTTCACGTCATCTGCAAACAGGGACACCTCAGAGTCTATTCCTTCCGTCATGTCGTTCACAAATACCAGAAACAGCACTGGTCCTAGGACTGACCCCAGTGGGATCCCGCTGGTCACAGGTGCCCACTCTGACACCTCGCCACGTACCATGACTCGCTGCTGTCTTCCTGACAAGTATTCCCTGATCCATTGTAGTGCCTTCCCTGTTATCCCTGCTTGGTCCTCCAGTTTGTGTGTGTGTGTGTGTGTGTGTGTGTGTGTGTGTGTACTCACCTATTTGTACTCACCTATTTGTGGTTGCAGGGGTCGAGTCTTAGCTCCTGGCTCCGCCTCTTCACCGGTTGCTACTGGGCCCTCTCTCTCCCCGCTCCATGAGCTTTATCAAACCTCGTCTTAAAACTGTGTATGGTTCCTGCCTCCACTACGTCATTTTCTAGGCTATTCCACTGCCTTACAACTCTATGACTGAAGAAATACTTCCTACTATCTCTCTGACTCATTTGTGTCTTCAACTTCCAATTGTGGCCTCTTGTTTCTGTGTCCCCTCCCTGGAACATCCTGTCTTTGTCCACCTTGTCTATTCCACGCAGTATTTTATATGTCGTTATCATGTCTCCCCTGACCCTCCTGTCCTCCAGTGTCGTCAGGCCGATTTCCCTTAATCTTTCTTCATAGGACATTCCCCTTAGCTCTGGAACTAACCTTGTCGCAAACCTTTGTACTTTCTCTAGTTTCTTGACGTGCTTTATCAAGTGCGGGTTCCAAACAGGTGCTGCATACTCCAGTATGGGCCTGACATACACGGTGTACAGTGTCTTGAATGATTCCTTACTAAGGTATCGGAATGCTGTTCTCAGGTTTGCCAGGCGCCCATATGCTGCAGCAGTTATCTGATTGATGTGTGCTTCCGGAGACATGCTCGGTGTTATACTCACCCCAAGATCTTTCTCCTTGAGTGAGGTTTGCAGTCTTTGGCCACCTAACCTATACTCTGTCTGTGGTCTTCTGTGCCCTTCCCCTATCTTCATGACTTTGCATTTGGCAGGATTAAATTCGAGAAGCCATTTGCTGGACCAGGTGTCCAGGTGTGTGTGTGTGTGTGTGTGTGTGTGTTTCCGTGTGAGTGTGTGCTTGCGTGTGTGTGTATGCCGGTGTGTGTGTTTGTTTGCGTGTGTGTGTGTGTGTGTGTGTGTGTGTGCACGGGCTAGAGAAGTTTTGGATGGTTAACATGACATCGCGCGTAAAAACTGACATGACTTCCATTCATATAATTGTTTTCCTGTCACTAGTTAGTGAATAACGTTGGTATAATTTCTCTGTTGATTTAACAGGATGAACAGGTGGGTATGATCTCTGTTGTGGAACAGTATTAACAGGTGATAGTGGAATAGGATCAACAGGTGAGAACAATTTCTGTTGATAGAGGATCAACAGGTGGGAACAATTTCTGTTGATAGAGGATCAACAGGTGGGAACAATTTCTGTTGATAGAGGATCAACAGGTGGGAACAATTTCTGTTGATAGAGGATCAACAGGTGGGAACAATTTCTGTTGATAGAGGATCAACAGGTGGGAACAATTTCTGTTGATAGAGGATCAACAGGTGGATACAATCTCTGTTGATGAAGGATCAACAGGTGGATACAATCTCTGTTGATGAAGGATCAACAGGTGGATACAATCTCTGTTGATGAAGGATCAACAGGTGGATACAATTTGTAGATGAATGGTTCAGCGAACCGACATGTTGATAAATTAGACACATGTGCAAGTCTTGGGTATCTTTTTTGAGGAAACGTTTCGCCCCACAGTGGCTTCATCAGTCCATACAAAGGAGAATCTTGAAGATCAGGAGAAGAATGGGGTAATCAGTCCCTCAACCTTGAGTCGATGTGGTCAGTCCATCAATCTTGAATAGAATACGGCAGTATTCTATACACACATGCGACTCAAGGTTGAGGGACTGATTACCTCATTCTCCTCCTGATCTTCAAGATTCTCCTTTGTATGGGCTGATGAAGCCACTGTGTTTAAGAGTACCAACAATCTAGTACAACATCTGAGTGGCTGATACCTCGTCACTCTCGTAGCATCTCTTTTATGCTCCATTTAATCTGCTCTTTATATATCAATTTTATATTGCAAAATCTTTCACATACTGCTTCTTCACTCCATCATCCCACCAACTGCTCCCTCACCATATATATATATATATATATATATATATATATATATATATATTTACATACGTATACAAACACTAATCTCAGGCCGAGGGTGACTCGAACCTACGAACCTTAAAACAAGATACGCAGTATTATACACACCAGTCCATTCTGGTCCAGTACTTTGGCGACCAGCCAAGCTAAGTGTTGATCCCAAAGCAGTCAGCAGCCAGGACGGTGGTGGAGTTTTTCATATCATTCTCAGAATGCATCGACCAAAGAAAGATTTTAGAATGTTTAGACTTCGCAGAACAAGCGAAATATTCACATACACTAGTCTCAGTCTCAGAGATTAGTGTTCGTAAATATTTTGCTTGTTCTGTGGAATATGTATATATATATATATATATATATATATATATATATATATATATATATATATATATATATATATATATATATATATATATATATATATATATATATTCTGTAGATCCCCTGAGCAGGAGGGGTGACCTTTAATTTAAGAAACAACATGGTGACATTTAGCTTGAGCTCAGAGGGTGATCTTTACCTTGAGTTAGGATGGTGACCTGTACCTTATATCTACATAACACATTTTAATTGCGTCATCTACCTTATGCAGTACTAAGCTAATGTAAGTTATAATAGTCACTACTAATGAAATATGACAGTCGTGTTCCTTGTAACACTGGATTTGTCTATCTTTTTTTTTATCCTTATTCCAATCAATGCTTTACATAGCACACTAAAATGGAAACTAAAGCAGTTTAGAAACCATTTTTTATCTTGATGCTTCACCATCTTCAGCACCACCATTGTCAGCACCACCGTCACCACCACCACCCTGAACTGTACTAATGGTATATTTATATTTATTCTTAGATCACGGTTATTACGGCTATGACCTACTGTCAAACAATTGATTACGTACGTAAAATTCTATAGACACACCCATATAATTTTGTTGTTTATGCATTGCTTGCACATTACTTGTCTTTAGTTATATTTCCAGTATAGCACAGACATCATGGACTAATGGTAACTCACAAACTGCAGCCTTCCGACCTGAAATTAAGACACATGTGCAACATCTGGGTATCTTTATTGTAGACGTTTCGCCATCCAGTGGCTTTATCAATATAAATTCTAGGACATAACTTGAGGACAGTAAGACTATGTACAGAAGATGAGGTAATCAGCCCCTCAACCATTCTTGCACAGCCTTCCGACCTCACTTTCAATATGCAGGCATTGTATTTTCCACTTCCAAAACTCCCGAATCCCTTTACTTAAGCCTAATTTATTAACTTACACTATTTCTACAGCACGGTAGGCGCACAGCTGATGATCTTGAGGGGCGTAGAGAACCTTCGGCGCTGCGCCTGGATCGGTGAAGAAGACTCAGAAGAAGAAGTAGTGATCCAGGATGTGGAAGACCCAGCAGGAGATAGTGACCCGGAGCTTCATTCAAGCCTCAACGACCAGCAGCTGGTAGGCGTCTCCGAGGACCAGAGTCTAGGTAATCAAGATGGTGAGCACTATCCAGGGCTCACGGAAGTGCTAAATGAACTCCAACGTGCGGCAGGCGGCGCTCTAGATACCGAACTGCAGACTAATGAAACAGATATGCCTATTTTTATTGATCAGTCAGAAGAAAGGCGTAAGAATTTGCGCAAGCTTCTTCGACAAGCTGTTAAAATGAGCAAAAGCAAGAAAGAAATCTTACAGATTCTTCACTTAGTAGGACGGGATGGGAAGAGGCAGCTTCCTAAGAGAATCAAATATATTTTGGGAATTAAATCAGAGGAGGTACTGCCCTTTTCACTAACTGAGACCTCTGGAGCTCTAGGAAGTGAAGAAAGAATCCCTAACAAAACAGGTGAGGCGGAAACGTTAACAAAAAGAAACATTCGGTCTGTGAAGGAGAACATTGAAGATTATGATGGTGCCTTCGAAATATTTGACGAGGGCGAAGACATCGCCACTTCTAAACACAGCAGAAACATGATGAAACCCAAGCCAACAAAACCCACTGACTCGGTGGAAAAAATGGTTGGAGGGCAGATCTTTTTTCCCGAAGGACTAAAGTTCGAGCGAGGTATGTTCAATCAGACGACGAAACTAGATGGCTCAAACGAAGAGGAAGTGTCATCGTTCTCTAGCAGCGAGGAGGCCCTAGCCAGCTGTGAAGGTGTCATCATGACTCTTCCTCTCGTGGCTTACCGAAGCTGTAATTACCGCTGGATCGAGACTAACAAGGTCGTCTACGATATACCCGTCACCGGCACCTACTACTTCGTCTTCTCCAGCGATAACGAGATCTCTACCAACCAGCTCTTCTTCAACTTGACGATCGACCGAGTAGTGTATGACACCAGCGACTCCAGACAAGTGTGTACCAACACAACCAACTGTTTAATACCACTGTCCTTCTGGTCGAACGAGCAGACACTGGTGGAGGTGCCTGAGGAGAACACCTGGGATCATTCCTACATGCTAGATACCAAATGCGACCCCAGAGTGCCTGTCTACCTCACTTTCCTCATCCTGGCTCCCCTCATGATACTCTTCTGTGCCTTTAACTAGGCACAACTGAGGCGAACAACAATGCGCTGTACTCTATGCTCATGTTCGATGTTTAACACTACCGACAAACTGTGCATATGTTCAACAGTGTATACTGTAAAGTGTAGTAATGCTCAGCACTGAAGACAAATTGTACTCATGTTCAACACTGTAAACAGAATGTTGGAATGCTCAGCATTCTGGTCAAAGTGTACTTATGCTCAACACTGTACAATGAAGGCAGTATACTTGTGCTCAATACTGTACACAGTAGACAAAGTGTAGTAATGTGCAATACTGTAAACTGAGAGCGAATTATAGTGATACTCTATACTGCACATAATACTGTACCATAATAAGAGAGGAAAACGACCTTTGAATATTGAATAATGACTAATAGATGTACCATACAAGGTCTGCGAGCTACAAAGTCGACAGAATGCTAGGTTTCAACGATACACGTTTCTAATGTCCAAAAATTAAATAAAAGAATTGAATATATATATATATATATATATATATATATATATATATATATATATATATATATATATATATATATATATGTATATAAATGTATATATATATATATATATATATATATATATATATATATATATATATATATATATATATATATATATATATATATATATAGTTACTCGATTGATTCAGTGATCCATCAATCCTCGGATCTCCTGCCCAGCGCTCTACCACTTCTCTTTGATTATAGAAATAATAATAATAATAATAATAATAATAATAATAATAATAATAATAATAATAATAATAATAATGATGATAACATTCAACACTGAAGATGTTAGTTGGTTAACTGGGTTTAAAGGCCATCAACTACACGAGGGTCATTAAGGTTTCATATACATACGTTAATCACTAAAACAAGCATTAAACTTAAACTCTCAGTGCATATACGTATGTGTATATATTTCGTGAATGAAGGTCCAATGTAAATACATAGTATTATTCAATATAATAATGGTACACAAGACAGATAAGTAGATAAACAAGTTAATTATCTACACAATAATATTACTAAACAATAAAGACTATATTCTCGCTAAAAATTGAGAAAATATATTGTAATAATATTGAACTTTACCAACAAGTCTTCTTTACAATGTATATCTTTAAAACATACGAATATAATAGGTATATTTTTATACTGAAGAAAATAGTAACGTGTATTAACAGAAGACGTTGACAGTGTTTTGTTTTGTCAATATTACTAAACTGTGGCATATTTAAAAGTATTTTGATGTTAATGTATAGGTGAACTGAGGCATTAATGACTTTATACAGTTCTTAGGTGAACCTAGGTGAATTGACGCATTGATGACCCTTATACAATCATTAGGCTTGAAACCTAACTTACTTAATTGATGCTCAATAGAATTATAGGGAAGAACTTGTGTGTGTGTGTGTGTGTGTGTGTGTGTGTGTGTGTGTGTGTGTGTGTGTGTGTGTGTGTGTGTGTGTGTGTGTGTGTGTGTGTGTGTGTGTGTGTGCGCGCGTGTGTGGCTAGTTACTGTTCTGCAATTGTAATTGTTCAGGACTTGATCAGTTACTGTGAAGCTTTAAACCCGTGTGGTGGGCGCTGAGTGCTGCAGGCTCAAGCCTCTGACCGTCAAATACGGTTGCACAGGACGACAATACAGCTGAACCCTATAGTAAAACTTCGATATTGTGCAGTGAGGCCCTATATTCTAAAGTGGACAGAGTGTATACAAAAATAGTACAGTATGTACAATATAATTATATTTTAAAGTGAGCAGCATTATATCTAACCTGTGTTGACTTTGTTTCAGCTCTGCCTACTGATTAATGTATTTACTGTATTATATAATGTAGCTTACACGAATCACTACTGTGGGCAGATCTCGGAATACAAAACCTGCTTAGTATTGGTTACTTGCGTTCATAGACAATATTGCATTAATACATTTAGTAAATAAAAAAAATAAGCGAAATATTATTGTATTTTGAGAGCACCATTGTTATGCGGATCTCTTGTGTGTATGCCTCAAGGCAGCAAAGCAGTGGTTCATGCGGCAAGGGATTATGCTGGTAGGCTGCATGACGATAAAGCAGCATTACAATTAAATTTCAAGAATGCATTTGATTTACCGAAAAAAATGTGGTATTAATAGCCGCTCGAACACACTTCCCTAGTCTCCTCACCTTCGTTTCAGCTGGACACAGCAAGGAGTAGATGAATATGTTTGGGGAACATAAGTTACTTCGTCGAAAAATGTTCAGCAGCGGAGTCCACCAGCACTAAGTCTCCTGTTGATAGCGCCTAACAAAATCACTTTGAGACCGACGATGGCACACTGGCAGGTCTTGATCAGGTGAAAACATGGGTACAGGCTATGGGGCTCATCTTTAATCCCTCCAAATGTTAAGACATCTCAGCCAACCAGTATACAATCGATGTAGTGAGATCCATAGTACCAAGTGCCTCAACCATTGCCTCCATTTATATCACAATGCTTGCAGCCCGTCTGGGAACTAATGCCTCTGACGCAATTCTCGAATGCAAGCGGAATGATCTGAAAAGGACAGAAACATGAACAGACCATCTAAACGTCGATGATGTCATGTACGTTCTCACAAAGTGCTTGAGCCTCCCCAGGCTACCATTGATCTTGAGATGTTTACCCTCATATAACAACCTACGACTAAATGAATATGTCAGTCTCCTAAAGTCAACATTCAAAAAAGCATTCAACTTTATTCTGGAAGACGGGCAGTGGGATCAATCTACACTTTCAGTCAGACCAGGGAACATAAGTGTCCGCAAGATGTCAAAGATAGCACTCAATGCATTCCTTTCTTCATGTGTGACATCCAGCGAATTAGCAGCAACGAATCTCCCTGAATGCTTCAGTCACAACAGTGGAGAATTAATAACCCAAATTTCATTGATGGGGCCAGGCATTGGGAAATTCTAACAGGCTCCTCAATCAGACCAGTCTCTCCTACCAACTGCAAACATTCGCAAAGGGAAAGCCCAGTAGTGGAGAATATAGCCTCAATAATGCTTAAGTGTGTTGAGGAAGGACTTAGTAGGTCTCCTCCAGGCAGTCATTGGTCCTCATACAGGAGATTTTCTGTTGAATGTCCCTAATTCCTCCCTAGGCACACACCTCGATCCTCAGACTATTCATACTAGTGTTGCTCCTCGCCTTGCCTCCCCTGTTCTCACAGAACACAGGTGTATCACATCCAGCGTGTTGGCAGATTAATTTGGATGCCATGAACTTGTTTGCTGTAGATTATAGGGAAATATCATAAAGTATGAAGAAGTCAACATTAAGAGAAGCCTTGCAAGAGCTGGAAGTTCAGCAGTAACAGGGCTGCCTAAGCAACGCGAATCTGATGGCAGCCAAAAACCATTAAGATGCATTACGTTGCCACTCTAGACAGATGGCAAGTTGTTAGTGTGGGACTAGACATGTGCATCCATAGTGGCAGCACCAATACAGCAGAAATAAAAAAGGTGTACCTGGCAGCTTCGTGGAACCCAATTGTCTAGAAAATACAGTGAACTTGTTCTTTATTACATGTTTATTCCCATAGGTTCAGAGACTCGGCTTGTGTTCGTAAAGAAGTTAGGCAGAATACTTATCAGGGAAACTGTGTATCCCAGAGCAGATAGTTTTCTGTGTCAGTGTCTGTGCTGCATTTTAGAGGAATTACGCCAGATTGTACCTTGAAATTAAGACGCATGTGCAACATTTGGGTATCTTTATTGTAGACGTTTCGCCATCCAGTGGCTTTATCAATACAAATTCCAGGACATAACTTGAAGACAGTAGAACTATATACAGAAAACCAGGTAATCAGTAACTCAACCTTGGAGTTGGTGCGAAGATCACCGTAGTCGTGGAGATTCTCCACGCCTACGGTGCTCTTCGCACCAACTCCAAGGTTGAGGGACTGATTACCTCATCTTCTGTGTATAGTTCTACTGTCTTCAAGTTATGTCCTGGAATTTGTATTGATAAAGCCACTGGATGGCGAAACGTCTACAATAAAGATACCCAGATGTCGCACATGTGTCTT
Source organism: Cherax quadricarinatus (assembly GCF_038502225.1). Lineage (NCBI taxonomy): Eukaryota > Metazoa > Arthropoda > Malacostraca > Decapoda > Parastacidae > Cherax > Cherax quadricarinatus. The sequence goes on from NC_091307.1 coordinate 8,971,391, forward strand.
AATTTCATCTTGTCGGTATTGTATACCATTCTTGTACAGATTGTATCTTGAGTACTCGCCCCAGCTCTGAGGAATTGCATGAAATGTTCGAAATGTAATTGTTGACAAACATGTCTGAGTACCTTTTGTACTATAATGCTTAATGTAAAAAAATAAATGTATATAAATATAGCGATCATTTATTTAAAAATCACAAACCTGGATACGTTAGCACAATATATCGACGATTATGGATCTCCTCCAGCTCCTCCGAAGCTGGATGCGAGCACAGTATGCAGCAAGCATTTCCTCTCTAGATGGCCACGCTGAGGCACTGGAACATGAAAGTGGCCACCTTTGGGTTTCCTGGTGGTGTCAATGAGTCTGGAACCAAGTTCTTTGAGGAAGCGTGTGGCGTTCTTTCCCCATGATCCCAAGTTTTCCGATCCACTGGGACAAATTGATACTGATGGCTTATGTCTCTGTACTTACTGATCTTGCTCTCCTCCCTGTGACCTGCAGCACCTCTCTGCTGCCGAACACTGTAGCGGATGTAGGTGTCAGCCAATGTTGACACACAGGTATAGTCCCATGCTAAAAGTTTGTCTTTCTTCCAAGCATAATATATATATATATATATTTATATATATATATATATATATATATATATATATATATATATATATATATATATATATATATATATATATATATATATATATATATATATATATAAAAGGAAAGACTTACTTTTCAAAGCATTTTTGGCACCGCAAATTTTTTATATAAATGTTACGGTGAAAATTCAAGCACCGTCATCAAGAATTACTTTTTTGGAAACAACCATAACAATACCGTATGTGAAACAAAGAAAAATTCTATGTACATTATCATGAGATGAAAATAAAAATTACAAGTCACGAGCTCATTTTCTTATACCATCTGTTAGAAGTGGTTTACTAACCAGCTTGAAGGATGAAGCATAATTAAACACACGCTCATCATCATCACACACTTGTAAGCAGCAGTTCCTGCTCCTCAAGAAATAGTGTAAGATTTCAGTTATCAACTCATTTACTCATCACCAGTGATATATTCACACAACTCTGAAAGATTCTTGACTATTGTCAGGTAAATCACGGCTGCTTGTTGGGTGGTTACTCGAGTTTAAATTCTATGGATTATACCACGGTCATTAATGCTGCATGGTAACCTTCTAGCCAGACAAAAATACTTCAATCTCTAAAATGGGGATTAAAATAAACTTTCTGTATATATAAGGCGTAATGACATTAGTTTGCTGGACTGTGTATTGGTAGATAAAAGATTGATGGATAGACAGGATGTGCATGTTTACAGAGGGGCCTAAGATATATCAGATCATTGTTTAGTAGTAGCTAAACTGAGAGTAAAAGATAAAAGAGGATACAAGAAAAATGGAAGCAGCAAGTAAGAGAGATGTGAAGGTTTATAAACTGAAGGAGGAGGCAATTAGGGTAAGATATCAAGAACTATTGGAAGAAAGAAGGGCTGGTGAGAGTACAGGCAATGAGGTTGAAGAGGTATGGAGTAGATTAAAGAATGTAGTGTTGGAGTGTTCAGCAGAAGTTTGTGGTTACAGGAAAGTGGGTGCGGGAGGGAAGAAGAGCGATTGGTGGAATGACGAGGTAAAGAAAGTAGTAAGAGAGAAAAAGTTAGCATATGAGAGGTTTTTAAAAAGTAGAAGCGATACAAGGAAGGAGTATATGGTGAGAAAAAGAGAGGTTAAGAGAGTGGTGAAGGATGTAAAAGGAGAGCAAATGAGAGAGTAGGTGAGATGCTATCAGCAAATCTTGTTGAGAATAAGAAAAAGTTTTTGAGTGAGATTAATAAGTTGAGAAAGCCTAAGGAACAAATGAATCTGACAGTTATAAATAGGAGAGGAGCGTTATTAGATGGAGGGCTAGAGATATTGGGAAGATGGAGATAATATTTTGAGGAAGAGCCAGTTGTGAGTAGGAGGAGATGTGGGGTTACTAAAAGTATTGTCCAGAGGGCTGAGGAGGGGTTGTTGAGGTGGTTCGGACATTTAGAGAGGATGGAATGATATCTGTAGTGGGAAGAGGGGAAGGGGTCGTCCTAGGAAAGGCTGGAGGGAGTAAAATAGGTTTTATGTGCGAGGGGCTTGGACTTCCAGCAAGCATGCATGAGCGTGTTGGAAGCGAGTGGAGACAAATGGTTTTTATGACTTGACGTGCTGTTGGAGTGTGAGAAAGGTAACATTTATGAAGGGATTCAGGGAAAGCGGCAGACCGAACTTGAGTCCTGGACGAGAGGTGTTGATGCTGCAGATTTATAACTGTAGTGTAAGCACTCTTCTGGCAAGACAGTGATGGAGTGAATGATGACGCAAGTGTTTCTTCTTTTTTCGGGTCACCTTGCCTTGGTGGGAAACGCCCGTGTTAAATATATATATATATATATATATATATATATATATATATATATATATATATATATATATATATATATATATATATATATATATATATATATTGCTTCGTGTACATTTATAAAGGTTTATGTTACTTAACATAACCCAATCCAACCTACCCGCAGGTAACCTAAAATAAAATAGATAACATTTGTAAATTTAGAGTAAGCGCCAGGATATTGACACTGGGTTCGTATGGAAATTAATATAATAAAATGAGGAGTGACTAAGCTAAATATATGTTATACTCACCCTGTGGTATACCTGGCTATGTAGCCTAGGTATACTGAAAGACTAATTTATTACATAACTATGTAAGTGGTAAAATTATATTAACATATTAATTATATGATAGACTGTGATTTAGACCTAAATAATAGACTATACATAAAGTTAGATTATTGTTAGTAATTATTAAGTAAAGTCTTCTAGTAAACCGGAAGAAAGAACACTCTGAATTACATTTATTTTATTACTTGTAGTTTTATTCTAGAGACACCAGCGGAGAGGCCTAAGTAGTCATCACGTGTGTGTGGGTAGTCATCAGGTATGTGTGGGTAGTCATCACGTACATGTTTACCTGGAGTTTACCTGGAGAGAGTTCCGGGGGTCAACGCCCCCGCGGCCCGGTCTGTGATCAGGCCTCCTGGTGGATCAGAGCCTGATCAACCAGGCTGTTACTGCTGGCTGCACGCAAACCAACGTACGAGCCACAGCCCGGCTGGTCAGGAACCGACTTTAGGTGCTTGCCCAGTGCAAGCTTGAAGACTGCCAGGGGTCTGTTGGTAATCCCCCTTATGTATGCTGGGAGGCAGTTGAACAGTCTCGGGCCCCTGACACTTATCGTATGGTCTCTTAACGTGCTAGTGACACCCCTGCTTTTCATTGGGGGGATGTTGCATCGTCTGCCAAGTCTTTTGCTTTCGTACTGAGTGATTTTCGTGTGCAAGTTCGGTACTAGTCCCTCTAGGATTTTCCAGGTGTATATAATCAAGTATCTCTCCCGCCTGCGTTCCAGGGAATACAGGTTCAGGAACTTCAAGCGCTCCCAGTAATTTAGGTGTTTTATCTCCGTTATGCGTGCCGTGAAGGTTCTCTGTACATTTTCTAGGTCAGTAATTTCACCTGCCTTGAAAGGTGCTGTTAATGTGCAGCAATATTCCAGCCTAGATAAAACAAGTGACCTGAAGAGTGTCATCATGGGCTTGGCATCCCTAGTTTTGAAGGTTCTCATTATCCATCCTGTCATTTTTCTAGCAGATGCGATTGATACAATGTTATGGTCCTTGAAGGTGAGATCCTCCGACATGATCACTCCCAGGTCTTTGACGTTGGTGTTTCGCTCTATTTTGTGGCCAGAATTTGTTTTGTACTCTGATGAAGATTTAATTTCCTCGTGTTTACCATATCTGAGTAATTGAAATTTCTCATCGTTGAACTTCATATTGTTTTCTGCAGCCCACTGCAAGATTTGGTTGATGTCCGCCTGGAGCCTTGCAGTGTCTGCAATGGAAGACACTGTCATGCAGATTCGGGTGTCATCTGCAAAGGAAGACACGGTGCTGTGGCTGACATCCTTGTCTATGTCAGATATGAGGATGAGAAACAAGATGGGAGCGAGTACTGTGCCTTGTGGAAGAGAGCTTTTCACCGTAGCTGCCTCGGACTTTACTCTGTTGACTACTACTCTCTGTGCTCTGTTAGCGAGGAAATTATAGATCCATCGACCGACTTTTCCCGTTATTCCTTTAGCACGCATTTTGTGCGCTATTACGCCATGGTCACACTTGTGGAAGGCTTTTGGAAAGTCTGTATATATTACATCTGCATTCTTTTTGTCTTCTAGTGCATCTAGGACCTTGTCATAGTGATCCAATAGTTGAGACAGACAGGTGGGTAGTCATCACGTACGTGTGGGTAGTCATTACGTACGTGTGGGTAGTCATCACGTACGTGTGGGTAGTCATCACGTATATGTGGGTAGTCATCACGTACATGTGGGTAGTCATCACGTACATGTGGGTAGTCATCACGTATATGTGGGTAGTCATCACGTACATGTGGGTAGTCATCACGTACATGTGGGTAGTCATCACGTACGTGTGGGTAGTCATCACGTACGTGTGGGTAGTCATCACGTACATGTGGGTAGTCATTACGTACATGTGGGTAGTCATCACGTACATGTGGGTAGTCATTACGTACATGTGGGTAGTCATCACGTACGTGTGGGTAGTCATCACGTACATGTGGGTAGTCATTACGTACATGTGGGTAGTCATTACGTACATGTGGGTAGTCATCACGTACATGTGGGTAGTCATCACGTACACGTGGGTAGTCATCACGTACATGTGGGCAGTCATCACGTACATGTGGGTAGTCATCACGTACATGTGGGCAGTCATCACGTACATGTGGGTAGTCATCACGTACATGTGGGTAGTCATCACGTACGTGTGGGTAGTCATCACGTACATGTGGGTAGTCATCACGTACATGTGGGTAGTCATCACGTACGTGTGGGTAGTCATCACGTACGTGTGGGACGTATCTAAGCCTTAATTAATTATCGGAGACACATATCTTGCGGCTTATGAAAGGTTCTGAAAATTTTCTTTATCATTAAGAAACATGTAGAGGTTGAGTGTTACACAGCTGCCTCGCATGACAACAAATATTAAGTGTCAAGACATGGCGACGTTATCAGGTGAGACAGTAGTGTTGGCAAGTTATTTAGTGACTTGGTTGGGTAAAAAGCTTGTATCATCACGGCTATTTTTTTTTTGTACCCTATTTAATAGAATGACAGTAGTTACGACACATGTGGTAATAGGATACTATTTGCAGAGAAAAACTTTATTTTAAAGAGAACGTTTTGCCCACACAGGAGCTTCAAGTCAATATATGGTGCATATGACATGACTATATATACAAAACGAAGGTGAGGTGAAGGTAATAATCGTCGAGAGGTGAAGTCTCGAGCAGAAGAGTTGGGTCTTGTCCTCAAATCTTCCAAATGTGAAATTATCTCTAAGAACGAGCCAATAATTACTACTGTTACATCCATCCTACCAGAAGCTTGAACTATTACTTCCACTTATATGATTATTATTATTATTATTATTATTATTATTATTATTATTATTATTATTATTATTATTATTATTATTATTATTATTATTATATTCCTAGGACAAACGCCAAACTCGCAGGATTAGGTTAGGTCAGGTAAGGTTCGTCAGGAAACAGGACAAGAGATTCCTGCCATGGGTTTTAGCCATATCATGACCCGCAGTTGGAGCTTTTAGTCATCCGACCGAGGCCTTCAGCTGTCTTACCGGTCCACTCCTTTAAAAATTATGGTTATAACTTTAACTATTTATTAATATTAACTGGTGCAGTCATACAGCACCAAGGGAGATGTCAGGCACTCAGACTCGAGAAAGCCCCTAGAAATAGATCACAGACACGTTACCGAGATGCTGCATCTCTGAATGATCAGTGGCTAACTGGACATCATTGTGTAGTTGAAGGACTTCTCTACCAAGGTGCACGCAAGTGGCCACTGCCTCAAGTGGACTGTGACTAGTACAATCTTATATTAGTAACTAGTGCTTGTTCAGCCGACTCTTGAAGATCTGACCTGCAATAACATTAACAGCTGCAGAGGGGCAGACCATCCTACATTTGTTAAAACTTCTTGTCATTGAGTAACTTAACATTGTTTTGTGCACCTGTATCTTGTGTACCCCAGGAAGAGCCTGGGAGCCTGATTTCATTATACAAGAACCCTTGTAGGTTTAGCGCTTCTTTTTTATTATAATAATTATAATTATACAAGGCTGAATTATTATAATAATCACAACTAGGCGCTAAACCCATAAGGATCGTACAGCACTGAATACAAGGCTGTAACAAATGCAGGGTAATGTAATCCTTTATTGACGTTTCGCCCACAGTGGGCTTTATCAAGTTATATACAGATAAAGGCCACTGATTTAGCCTACTATGTGGGCGAAAAGTTGTCAGTAAAGTATCGCATTATAATGAATTTGTGTCTGATTATCTATCGTGTAGGCATTTTATACCATTTGCCTCTAGGGCTGTTTGAAGTTATTATTTACAGACAAGTATGTTAACAAGACAATATGCGATATATGGCATTTTATTGTGAAGACGTTTCGTCCACCAGGGACTTTATATGCTGTCTACCCACACCAGTGAGAAATTAGTCCCAAATGGGCGAAACGTCTCAGTAAAATACGATAAACCTCGTAGTATCTTATTAACATACAGGGATGTATCATAGTGCGCTGTTTGGGCAGTCTGTGGGTGACTCAGAATTTTTGTGTTAATCTATGACGTATTCTAGCACAGAAAGTCACATGTATGCCAATCTCTAGTGTTATCTCGACCGCGTTTAACCTCTCTTATATGTACAGGTCGAACTATCCATTCTCTTTCAACATCCAGTCTTTATGAATTGTATCCAGGAATTGCTAGTTCGGAGCGATTAGAGAGATTATATTTTGCCACCGAAGTGGCTAGTGTGTTGTGCACCCCATATCCATCCTGTGGACGGTAGCGCAAGAGCATATGGATACGCAAAAGGCCTAGGAACTAGGCCCCAAAAGGGTTAACAGGTGTACATATGGATTTATATCTGCATGTCTACAGTTCACTTATCCGTTACAAGCAAATTTAGGAAATTTGGAGCGGTGGTAACCTAGTGTGTGTTTTTTCATGTTTTACTGTGTGTGTGTGTATGTGTGTGTGTGTGTGTGTGTGTGTGTGTGTGTGTGAGGTTGCAGGGGTCGAGTCCAAGCTCCTGGCCCCGCCTCTTCACTGGTCGCCACTAGGTCACTCTCCCTGAACCGTGAGCTTTATCATACCTCTGCTTAAAGCTATGTATGGATCCTGCCTCCACTACATCGCTTCCCAAA
>NC_091307.1:8981288-8993788 GCF_038502225.1 Cherax quadricarinatus
TGTTAAATGATCAGTTATGGAAGGAGAAAAGAGAATATGAATGTGTAAATTCAAGAATTATGTGGATTAAAGTAAAGGTTGGATGCGAGAAGTGGGTCATAATAAGCGTGTATGCACCTGGAGAAGAGAGGAATGCAGAGGAGAGAGAGAGATTTTGGGAGATGTTAAGTGAATGTATAGGAGCCTTTGAACCAAGTGAGAGAGTAATTGTGGTAGGGGACTTGAATGCTAAAGTAGGAGAAACTTTTAGAGAGGGTGTGGTAGGTAAGTTTGGGGTGCCAGGTGTAAATGATAATGGGAACCCTTTGATTGAACTTTGTATAGAAAGGGGTTTAGTTATAGGTAATACATATTTTAAGAAAAAGAGGATAAATAAGTATACACGATATGATGTAGGGCGAAATGACAGTAGTTTGTTGGATTATGTATTGGTAGATAAAAGACTGTTGAGTAGACTTCAGGATGTACATGTTTATAGAGGGGCCACAGATATATCAGATCACTTTCTAGTTGTAGCTACACTGAGAGTAAAAGGTAGATGGGATACAAGGAGAATAGAAGCATCAGGGAAGAGAGAGGTGAAGGTTTATAAACTAAAAGAGGAGGCAGTTAGGGTAAGATATAAACAGCTATTGGAGGATAGATGGGCTAATGAGAGCATAGGCAATGGGGTCGAAGAGGTATGGGGTAGGTTTAAAAATGTAGTGTTAGAGTGTTCAGCAGAAGTTTGTGGTTACAGGAAAGTGGGTGCAGGAGGGAAGAGGAGCGATTGGTGGAATGATGATGTAAAGAGAGTAGTAAGGGAGAAAAAGTTAGCATATGAGAAGTTTTTACAAAGTAGAAGTGATGCAAGGAGGGAAGAGTATATGGAGAAAAAGAGAGAAGTTAAGAGAGTGGTGAAGCAATGTAAAAAGAGAGCAAATGAGAGAGTGGGTGAGATGTTATCAACAAATTTTGTTGAAAATAAGAAAAAGTTTTGGAGTGAGATTAACAAGTTAAGAAAGCCTAGAGAACAAATGGATTTGTCAGTTAAAAATAGGAGAGGAGAGTTATTAAATGGAGAGTTAGAGGTATTGGGAAGATGGAAGGAATATTTTGAGGAATTGTTAAATGTTGATGAAGATAGGGAAGCTGTGATTTCGTGTATAGGGCAAGGAGGAATAACATCTTGTAGGAGTGAGGAAGAGCCAGTTGTGAGTGTGGGGGAAGTTCGTGAGGCAGTAGGTAAAATGAAAGGGGGTAAGGCAGCCGGGATTGATGGGATAAAGATAGAAATGTTAAAAGCAGGTGGGGATATAGTTTTGGAGTGGTTGGTGCAATTATTTAATAAATGTATGGAAGAGGGTAAGGTACCTAGGGATTGGCAGAGAGCATGCATAGTTCCTTTGTATAAAGGCAAAGGGGATAAAAGAGAGTGCAAAAATTATAGGGGGATAAGTCTGTTGAGTGTACCTGGTAAAGTGTATGGTAGAGTTATAATTGAAAGAATTAAGAGTAAGACGGAGAATAGGATAGCAGATGAACAAGGAGGCTTTAGGAAAGGTAGGGGGTGTGTGGACCAGGTGTTTACAGTGAAACATATAAGTGAACAGTATTTAGATAAGGCTAAAGAGGTCTTTGTGGCATTTATGGATTTGGAAAAGGCGTATGACAGGGTGGATAGGGGGGGCAATGTGGCAGATGTTGCAAGTGTATGGTGTAGGAGGTAGGTTACTGAAAGCAGTGAAGAGTTTTTACGAGGATAGTGAGGCTCAAGTTAGAGTATGTAGGAAAGAGGGAAATTTTTTCCCAGTAAAAGTAGGCCTTAGACAAGGATGTGTGATGTCACCGTGGTTGTTTAATATATTTATAGATGGGGTTGTAAGAGAAGTAAATGCGAGGGTCTTGGCAAGAGGCGTGGAGTTAAAAGATAAAGAATCACACACAAAGTGGGAGTTGTCACAGCTGCTCTTTGCTGATGACACTGTGCTCTTGGGAGATTCTGAAGAGAAGTTGCAGAGATTGGTGGATGAATTTGGTAGGGTGTGCAAAAGAAGAAAATTAAAGGTGAATACAGGAAAGAGTAAGGTTATGAGGATAACAAAAAGATTAGGTGATGAAAGATTGAATATCAGATTGGAGGGAGAGAGTATGGAGGAGGTGAACGTATTCAGATATTTGGGAGTGGACGTGTCAGCGGATGGGTCTATGAAAGATGAGGTGAATCATAGAATTGATGAGGGAAAAAGAGTGAGTGGTGCACTTAGGAGTTTGTGGAGACAAAGAACTTTGTCCTTGGAGGCAAAGAGGGGAATGTATGAGAGTATAGTTTTACCAACGCTCTTATATGGGTGTGAAGCGTGGGTGATGAATGTTGCAGCGAGGAGAAGGCTGGAGGCAGTGGAGATGTCATGTCTGAGGGCAATGTGTGGTGTGAATATAATGCAGAGAATTCGTAGTTTGGAAGTTAGGAGGAGGTGCGGGATTACCAAAACTGTTGTCCAGAGGGCTGAGGAAGGGTTGTTGAGGTGGTTCGGACATGTAGAGAGAATGGAGCGAAACAGAATGACTTCAAGAGTGTATCAGTCTGTAGTGGAAGGAAGGCGGGGTAGGGGTCGGCCTAGGAAGGGTTGGAGGGAGGGGGTAAAGGAGGTTTTGTGTGCGAGGGGCTTGGACTTCCAGCAGGCATGCGTGAGCGTGTTTGATAGGAGTGAATGGAGACAAATGGTTTTTAATACTTGACGTGCTGTTGGAGTGTGAGCAAAGTAACATTTATGAAGGGATTCAGGGAAACCGGCAGGCCGGACTTGAGTCCTGGAGATGGGAAGTACAGTGCCTGCACTCTGAAGGAGGGGTGTTAATGTTGCAGTTTAAAAACTGTAGTGTAAAGCACCCTTCTGGCAAGACAGTGATGGAGTGAATGATGGTGAAAGTTTTTCTTTTTCGGGCCACCCTGCCTTGGTGGGAATCGGCCGGTGTGATAATAAAAATAATAAATAATATATATATATGTATATATATATATATATACATATATATATATATATATATATATATATATATATATATATATATATATATATATATATATATATATATATATATATATATATATATAATCAATAAGCTGCCCACGCAGCACAAGTATGTATAAATAACATGTCAGATGAAAAAGCCAAGGCTTTTAACTTAGAGGAGATGCTGATCTCTACGCAGTTTCTAGACACTTTCTATCCTTTCATTCAATCATGTTACAGTGGGACTTCTAAACTACTATTTGAGGACCATGAAATTGACTCATGTGAGGGTGTGCAACAGACAGACCCTCTCGCCCCTTTTCTTTTCTGTCTGGTCATCAAGGAAATCACAGAAACACTGTCAAGTGAACTCAATATCTGGTTCTTGAATATGACACCCTAGCTGGCACTATAGAATCTCTCATAGAGAACATCAGGAAAAAAAGACACTGGAGAGAGACTGGGCCTATTTTTAAGCCCCATTAAATGCGAAATAGTTTCTACTAATCGACAGAGCATCGAGGACATTAGTGCTGTTTTGCAAGGAGCACGAGCCATCGATCCAGTCAATAGTACTCTCCTTGGTGTTCTTGTTTGGTCCAATGCTATTGATCTGATTCTAGAAAAAAAATCTAAGACCTCAGGACAATGGAAGGCTGAGTGAAAGACACTCATAAACATGATGCTTTCTACCTACTCACCAGGTGCCTATCCCTCCCAAAACTTACCTATTTCTTGAGATGCTCCCCAGCCTTCAGCAGTCTGAAACTCAAGGAATATGACTCTCCTAAAGACCATGCAAGAGAGTGTACTGAATTTTCCCTTGAAGATGGACAGTGGTTGCAAGCCTCACTTCCAGTCAGGTTTGGGGGGCTGAGAGTCAGTAAATCCTCCCAATTGTCCTACCAGCATTCTTATCCTCCTCTATAGCATCAGACGAGCTAATAAAACAAATTTTCCTGGACAACCTTGGTGACTTAGCAAGGATACGGGATCCTAACTGAACCAGTCCCATCACTGAGTGGGAGACTCTTGCTGTTCCAGCACCAAAACCTAGTGTGGCATTGGTCTACAAACAGTTCAACTGGGTTGCCCTATCGCTGAAAAGGTGTGTGACAGCTAGCTCAGAGCTGCAACTTCCACCTGAGATAATGCCTGTCTCCAAGCTGTGAGCGCACTTCACTCTGGAGACTTTAAACAGTTCCCATTTCGACAATGGGAACACGCCTTGACCCACTGACCCTCTGTATTGCATTGGCTCTCTGCCTCGCTGCCCCAATCTACACGGAATATGCGCGTATTTGCGGTGATGCGCCAGCTGACCAGTAGGGTCTACAAGGCCTAAACTGCTCCAAAACCAAGGGCTGGCATGCAAGACACAATGAAGTCAATGACATCATAAAAAAAGCCTTGCTACAGCAGGGTGCCCCAGCTGAGGAAGAATCCCAATCCCTAGCATCCACCAATACTCACAATCCTGCAAACCACCCCAGCGGGATCATCATCCACCCTTGGAAGAATGGAAAGTTTGTAGCATGGGGACAATACCTGCGTGTCAATGCTGGCTGACACCTACATCCATCACAGTGATGGGTAACAGGGAAGTGCGGCGGATCACAGGGAGGATTACAAGATCAGCAAGTACAGAGACATGGGCCATAGTATCAATTTATCCCAGTGGGATCAGAGACTTTGGGATCATGGGAAAAGAATGCCACACGTTTCCTCAAATTACTGAGTTCCAGATTCGTTGACACCACAAAAGACACATGGGCGGCCGTTTTCATGCTTCAGCGCCTCAGCGTTGCCATCCAGAGGGGAAATGCTTGTTGAAAAATTGTCTCATGTCTGGTTTCAGAGAAGCTGGAGGAGATTCATAATCTCTGATTTATTGTACCAATGTGTTCATGTTCGTGCATTTTAAATAAATTATCCCCAACCTAAAAAAATAAGTATATAAGTATATGTGGGGTGGTAGGAGAAGACCAGAAGACCAGTGCTCACGTGGTTTCTGGGGAGGGTCTAAGAACCCTTCCCAGAACACATTTCACTTACTTCTCCGAGGCTAACGCACTCCATATACTGCACCACATCGACACCATGCCTAACCCTTCTAGGGTAGGGTAGGTGCCTGAGCCGGAGCTTGTAGCTCATAAGACTGTCATTCCCATTAGCCCCCTTGGGGCGGGGATGGCAGACCAGAGAGGTCTAGCTTGTGGCTAGGCCTGGGGACAGTTGGTCCCAAAGATGAGGAGGTACTTGAACTTCCTCCCATGGGAGACTTAGGTCTCAGACACTCCCTAGACAGAGAGTCAAGGCCGGGCCACCACCAGGAAAAGGCCCGGGCCGGGAGAATACCGGTGAATCTTAAAAAAAAAAAAAAAAAACTGCACCACAGGTGCACCCTCTATATATATATATATATATATATATATATATATATATATATATATATATATATATATATATATATATATATATATATATATATATATATATATATATATATATATATATTTTATATATATATATATATATATTATATATATATATATATATATATATATTTTTATATATATATATATATATATATATATATATATATATATATATAGAGAGAGAGAGAGAGAGAGAGAGAGAGAGAGAGAGAGAGAGAGAGAGAGAGAGAGAGAGAGAGAGAGAGAGAGAGAGAGAGAGAGAGATATATAGACAGATAGATAGATAGATATATAGACAGATAGATAGATAGATAGATAGATAGATATAAAGCTAGTTGTTTGATACGGTGGGTTTAAAACCTATCGATTTCACAAAGATCATCAAGAATACTTTAACATGCTAAAAAAAACTAGAGATGACTGTAAACTGAAGGTGTGTACACACTTATACATCTGGGATGTATATATCACTCTACTTTGTATAAAATAAGCAAGCCCGATAACAAAGTTGATCTTGAGAAGAGAGGTACAGTATATGCAAAAGACACGTACAGTATACTGTAGTATACAGTGTACTAGGAAGTGTCTTGCGTTATCTTACGGTGTCCGCCACACTTCCGCCAGACCTCGTCTGCCTGAGTCCCCAGCCTCACTACCGCTCCGCTACTCACTCCTTCTAATGGTTATAATCATAAGCATATTTGTAAAGGGATGTACTGCTAAGCCAGCGGAAGGCCTCGGTCAGATGACCAAAAGCTCCAGCTGCGGGTCATCATACAGTAGTGTGCCTATTAACCTTATCTAATGCTACACCTCAGTCTCACCACCAAGCCCTGGTGACTAGACACTCCACATCGGCGTTATTCTTCGCCTATCCCAGCTTCCTCGCTCTCTCCTTACCTGAGAGTTAGTCTTAGTCTGGAGGGTAACTAGGGTATTTATTAAAGAGACATATCGCCCACTAAGGCAAAATAGATTAGTGGAAACACCGGCGGGCGAAAAATCTCCTCAAAGAATGTCATAGTTACCGCATAATACCTGGTGATAGGTAGGTATTAGGTTTGTCAGGAAACAGGACAAGTGTTTCCTGACGCGGGTCTTAGTCATATGATGACCCACAGCCGGAGCTTTTGGTCATCTGACCGAGGACTTCCGCTGGCTCACCGGTCCACCACTTTAAAAATCATGGTTATGATTATAACAATTTGGTAACACCAATGCATACCCGGACACCTCTCATAACAACAACAACAACAATAATAATAATAATAATAATAATAATAATAATAATAATAATAATAATAATAATAATAATAATAATAATAATAATTTATTTCAAACCATTTTGCAAAAAATGTAATAATTTGAAAAGCTAGAGTACACACAGTGTTGAGGTGAAGGCGGTGATAGACACCTGCTCCCTCACCCCGTCATGAAGGCGTCACTTGTGGATCAATAATGATAAAAGGTTGTGTAAGATGGTACAGTGGTAACTAGGGCAGGAAGGTACAGTGGTAACTAGGGTAGGATGGTACAGTGGTAACTAGGGCAGGATGGTACAGTGGTAACTAGGGCAGGATGGTACAGTGGTAACTAGGGCAGGATGGTACAGTGGTAACTAGGGTAGGATGGTACAGTCGTAACTAGGGCAGGATGGTACAGTGGTAACTAGGGTAGGATGGTACAGTCGTAATTAGGGCAGGATGGTACAGTGGTAACTAGGGCAGGATGATACAGTGGTAACTAGGGCAGGATGGTACAGTGGTAACTAGGGCAGGATGGTACAGTGGTAACTAGGGCAGGATGGTACAGTGGTAACTAGGGCAGGATGGTACAGTGGTAACTAGGGCAGGATGGTACAGTGGTAACCAGGGCAGGATGGTACAGTGGTAACTAGGGCAGGATGGTACAGTGGTAACTATGGCAGGATGGTACAGTGGTAACTAGGGCAGGATGGTACAGTGGTAACTAGGGCAGGATGGTACAGTGGTAACTAGGGCAGGATGGTACAGTGGTAACTAGGGCAGGATGGTACAGTGGTAACCAGGGCAGGATGGTACAGTGGTAACTAGGGCAGGATGGTACAGTGGTAACTAGGGCAGGATGGTACAGTGGTAACTAGGGCAGGATGGTACAGTGGTAACTAGGGCAGGATGGTACAGTGGTAACTAGGGCAGGATGGTACAGTGGTAACTAGGGCAGGATGGTACAGTGGTAACTAGGGCAGGATGGTACAGTGGTAACCAGGGCAGGATGGTACAGTGGTAACTAGGGCAGGATGGTACAGTGGTAACCAGGGCAGGATGGTACAGTGGTAACTAGGGCAGGATGGTACAGTGGTAACTAGGGCAGGATGGTACAGTGGTAACTAGGGCAGGATGGTACAGTGGTAACCAGGGCAGGACTGTACAGTGGTAACTAGGGCAGGATGGTACAGTGGTAACTAGGGCAGGATGGTACAGTGGTAACTAGGGCAGGATGGTACAGTGGTAACTAGGGCAGGATGGTACAGTGGTAACCAGGGCAGGATGGTACAGTGGTAACTAGGGCAGGATGGTACAGTGGTAACTAGGGCAGGATGGTACAGTGGTAACTAGGGCAGGATGGTACAGTGGTAACTAGGGCAGGATGGTACAGTGGTAACTAGGGCAGGATGGTACAGTGGTAACTAGGGCAGGATGGTACAGTGGTAACTAGGGCAGGATGGTACAGTGGTAACTAGGGCAGGATGGTACAGTGGTAACTAGGGCAGGATGGTACAGTGGTAACTAGGGCAGGATGGTACAGTGGTAACTAGGGCAGGATGGTACAGTGGTAACTAGGGCAGGATGGTACAGTGGTAACTAGGGCAGGATGGTACAGTGGTAACTAGGGCAGGATGGTACAGTGGTAACTAGGGCAGGATGGTACAGTGGTAACTAGGGCAGGATGGTACAGTGGTAACTAGGGCAGGTTGGTTCAGTGGTAACTAGGGCAGGATGGTACAGTGGTAACTAGGGCAGGATGGTACAGTGGTAACTAGGGCAGGATGGTACAGTGGTAACTAGGGCAGGATGGTACAGTGGTAGCTAGGGCAGGATGGTACAGTGGTAACTAGGGCAGGATGGTACAGTGGTAACTAGGGCAGGATGGTACAGTGGTAACTAGGGCAGGATGGTACAGTGGTAACTAGGGCAGGATGGTAGAGTGGTAACTAGGGCAGGATGGTACAGTGGTAACTAGGGCAGGATGGTACAGTGGTAACCAGGGCAGGATGGTACAGTGGTAACTAGGGCAGGATAGTACAGTGGTAACTAGGGCAGGATGGTACAGTGGTAATTAGGGCAGGATGGTTCAGTGGTAACTAGGGCAGGATGATACAGTGGTAACTAGGGCAGGATGGTACAGTGGTAACCAGGGCAGGATGGTACAGTGGTAACTAGGGCAGGTTGGTTCAGTGGTAACTAGGGCAGGATGGTACAGTGGTAACTAGGGCAGGATGGTACAGTGGTAACTAGGGCAGGATGGTACAGTGGTAACCAGGGCAGGATGGTACAGTGGTAACTAGGGCAGGATGGTACAGTGGTAACTAGGGCAGGATGGTACAGTGGTAACTAGGGCAGGATGGTACAGTGGTAACTAGGGCAGGATGGTACAGTGGTATCTAGGGCAGGATGGTACAGTGGTAACTAGGGCAGGATGGTACAGTGGTAACTAGGGCAGGATGGTACAGTGGTAACTAGGGGAGGATGGTACAGTGGTAACTAGGGCAGGATGGCACAGTGGTAACTAGGGCAGGATGGTACAGTGGTAATTAGGGCAGGTTGATTCAGTGGTAACTAGGGCAGGATGGTACAGTGGTAACTAGGGCAGGATGGTACAGTGGTAACTAGGGCAGGATGGTACAGTGGTAACTAGGGCAGGATGGTACAGTGGTAACTAGGGCAGGATGGTACAGTGGTAATTAGGGCAGGTTGGTTCAGTGGTAACTAGGGCAGGATGGTACAGTGGTAACTAGGGCAGGATGGTACAGTGGTAACTAAGGCAGGATGGTACAGTGGTAATTAGGACAGGATGGTACAGTGGTAACTAGGGCAGAATGGTACAGTGGTATCAAGGGCAGGATGGTACAGTGGTATCAAGGGCAGGATGGTACAGTGGTATCAAGGGCAGGATGGTACAGTGGTATCAAGGGCAGGATGGTAGAGTGGTAACCAGGGCACGATGGTACAATGGTGACCAGGGCAGGATGGTACAGTGGTGACTAGGGCAGGACTGTACAGTGGTAACAAGGGCAGGTTGGTACAGTGGTGACTAGGGCAGGATGGTACAGTGGTAACCAGGGCAGGATGGTACAGTGGTGACAAGGGCAGGATGGTTCAGTGGTAACTACGTCAGGATGGTACAGTGGTAACCAGGGCAGGATGGTTCAGTGGTAACTACGCCAGGATGATTCAGTGGTAACTACGGCAGGATGGTACAGTGGTAACCAGGACAGGATGATACAGTGGTAACCAGGGCAGGATGGTTCAGTGGTAACCAGGGCAGGATGGTTCAGTGGTAACTAGGGCAGGATAGTACAGTGGTAACCAGGGCAGGATGGTACAGTGGTAACCAGGGCAGGATGGTACAGTGGTAACCAGGGCAGGATGGTACAGTGGTAACCAGGGCAGGATGATACGGTGGTAACCAGGGTAGGATGATACGGTGGTAACCAGGGTAGGATGATACGGTGGTAACCAGGGTAGGATGATACGGTGGTAACCAGGGTAGGATGATACGGTGGTAACCAGGGTAGGATGATACGGTGGTAACCAGGGTAGGATGATACGGTGGTAACCAGGGTAGGATGATACGGTGGTAACCAGGGTAGGATGATACGGTGGTAACCAGGGTAGGATGATACGGTGGTAACCAGGGTAGGATGATACGGTGGTAACCAGGGTAGGATGATACGGTGGTAACCAGGGTAGGATGATACGGTGGTAACCAGGGTAGGATGATACGGTGGTAACCAGGGTAGGATGATGCGGTGGTAACCAGGGTAGGAAGATACGGTGGTAACCAGGGTAGGATGATACGGTGGTAACCAGGGTAGGATGATACGGTGGTAACCAGGGTAGGATGTTACGGTGGTATCCAGGGTAGGATGATACGGTGGTAACCAGGGTAGGATGGTACAGTGGTAACCAGGGTAGGATGGTACAGTGGTAACCAGGGCAGGGAAAACTCAAGGTTTTCCTGAAGCTGTTTGAGAATTTTCTCCTACCACCCCCTATATTTCAAGTATGTTTTATTTAAAGACAAAATACATTGGCCAAACATTCACAAAAATACAACAGAAAGTAAAACAACATAGGTAACTCAGAGCTACATCTCTAATACTTCGTCCAGCTCCCCTGCGGTGGGCCGCGTGCCCAGAATGCTGCAGGCATTTCCTCTCTGGATCGCAACACTGAGTCTCTGAAAGAGGAAGCTGGTCGCCCTGTGGTCCTTGGTTTCTATGATGAGCTTTTCACCCAGCTCTTTGAGGAACTTTAGAGCACACTTGCCCCATGCTCCAAGGGTCTCCGACCCTATTGGAATGAAGTTATAGCAAGGGGGAAGGTCTTCATATTTTCGGATCTTCTGGGTCTCCCTGTGGCTGGCAGCTCCACCCCCTTCCATTACGGAGTATGGCAAGTAGGTGTCTGCCAATGTGGCAGCACAGGTGTAGTCCCAGGCAATCTGCTTTCCATCCTTCCAGGGTAGCATAGTGGCTCCATTAGGACGCTTCTGACTTCCATCAACGAGCAACGGGCTGTGGCGAGGCTTCTCTTTATATATATATATATATATATATATGTGTGTGTGTGTGTGTGTGTGTGTGTGTGTGTGTGTGTGTGTGTGTGTGTGTGTGTGTACTCACCTAGTTGAGGTTGCGGGGGTCGAGTCCGAGCTCCTGGCCCCGCCTCTTCACTGATCGCTACTAGGTCACTCTCCCTGAGCCGTGAGCTTTATCATACCTCTGCTTAAAGCTATGTATGGATCCTGCCTCCACTACATCGCTTCCCAAACTATTCCACTTACTGACTACTCTGTGGCTGAAGAAATACTTCCTAACATCCCTGTGATTCATCTGTGTCTTCAGCTTCCAACTGTGTCCCCTTGTTACTGTGTCCAATCTCTGGAACATCCTGTCTTTGTCCACCTTGTCAATTCCTCTCAGTATTTTGTATGTCGTTATCATGTCCCCCCTATCTCTCCTGTCCTCCAGTGTCGTCAGGTTGATTTCCCTTAACCTCTCCTCGTAGGACATACCTCTTAGCTTTGGGACTAGTCTTGTTGCAAACCTTTGCACTTTCTCTAGTGTGTGTGTGTGTGTGTGTGTGTGTGTGTGTGTGTGTGTGTGTGTGTGTGTGTGTGTGTGTGTGTGTGTGTGTGTGTGTGTGTGTGTGTGTGTGTGTGTGTGTATGTGTGTGTGTATGTACTCACCTAGTTGTACTCACCTAGTTGAGGTTGCGGGGGTCGAGTCCGAGCTCCTGGCCCCGCCTCTTCACTGATCGCTATTAGGTGTGTGTGTGTGTGTGTGTGTGTGTGTGTGTGTGTGTGTGTGTGTGTGCGTGTGTGTGTGTATTTGTGTGTGTGTACTCACATAGTTGAGGGTGCAGGGGTCGAGTCCAAGCTCCTGGCCCCGCCTCTTCACTGGTCGCTACTAGGTCACTCTCCCTGAACCCTGAGCTTTATCATACCTCTGCTTAAAGCTATGTATGGATTCTGCCTCCACTACATCGCTTCCCAAACTATTCCACTTACTGACTACTCTGTGGCTGAAGAAATACTTCCTAACATTCCTGTGATTCATCTGTGTCTTCAACTTCCAATTGTGTCCCCTTGTTGCTGTGTCCAGTCTCTGGAACATCCTGTCTTTGTCCACCTTGTCAATTCCTCTCAGTATTTTGTATGTGTGTGTAATGTGTGTGAAAACATGCACAATTAACGAATTAATGGTGGAGAATGTGTAAGATAAGGACATCCAAGTCACATGATGACGCAAATCACATTGTGTCTGTAGATAAGATCACATTATAACATTCATAGGGAAGTG
>NC_091307.1:8998788-9216288 GCF_038502225.1 Cherax quadricarinatus
GCGGAGATGTCCTGTTTAAGGGCAATGTGTGGTGTAAATATTATGCAGAAAATTCGGAGTGTGGAAATTAGGAGAAGGTGTGGAGTTAATAAAAGTATTAGTCAGAGGGCAGAAGAGGGGTTGTTGAGGTGGTTTGGTCATTTAGAGAGAATGGATCACAGTAGAATGACATGGAAAGCATATAAATCTATAGGGGAAGGAAGGCGGGGTAGGGGTCGTCCTCGAAAGGGTTGGAGAGAGGGGGTAAAGGAGGTTTTGTGGGTAAGGGGCTTGGACTTCCAGCAAGCGTGCGTGAGCGTGTTAGATAGGAGTGAATGGAGACGAATGGTACTTGGGACCTGACGATCTGTTGGAGTGTGAGCAGGGTAATATTTAGTGAAGGGATTCAGGGAAACCGGTTATTTTCATATAGTCGGACTTGAGTCCTGGAAATGGGAAGTACAATGCCTGCACTTTAAAGGAGGGGTTTGGGATATTGGCAGTTTGGAGGGATATGTTGTGTATCTTTATATGTTTATGCTTCTAGACTGTTGTATTCTGAGCACCTCTGCAAAGACAGTGATAGTGTGCGAGTGTGGTGAAAGTGTTGAATGATGATGAAAGTATTTTCTTTTTGGGGATTTTCTTTCTTTTTTGGGTCACCCTGCCTCGGTGGGAGACGGCCGACTTGTTGAAAAAAAAAAAAAAAAAAAAATATATATATATGTCTGGAGGATGTTCTGGGGATCAACGCCCCCGCCGCTCGGTCCATGACAAGGCCTTGGAGTGGATCAGGGCCTGATCAACCATGCTGTTACTGCCGGCCGTGTGCAAACTAATGTACGAACCACAGCCTGGCTAGTCAGGTACTTCAGGTGCCTGCCCAGCTTCCTCTTGAAGACAACCAATTTATTTTTAATCCCCCTTATGTATGCTGGGAGGCAACTGAACAGTCTTGGGCCCCTGACACTTACTGTATTGTCGCTTAGCGTACTCATGGAGCCCCTGCTTTCCATTGGGGGGATGCTGCATCGCTTGCTGAGTCTTTTGCTTTCGTTGGGAGTGATTTCCGTGTGCAGATTTGGATTTTCCATGTAAATATTATGATGTATCTTTCTTGCCTGAGTTCCAAGGAGTACAGGTCAGGAGACTTCAACCGTTCCCGGTAACTGAGGTGCTTAAAAAGTGCTCATACGTGCAGTGAAAGTTCTGTATATTCTGCAGGTCTGCAATATCGCCTGCCTTGTAAGGGGTCGTTAGTATCCAGTAGTACTCCAGCCTAGAGAGAACAAGCAATTTGAAGAGAATCGTCACTGGCTTGGTATATCTAGTGTTGAAGAAACCTTCACTACAAGAATTGGTTGGTTCGATCACTTTAAATGTTAATGAAGATTTAAAAAAGAAGACTGTTCAGTCTACACTGCTAAACTATTTTAAACGACAATAATGATCCGTTCGTCATACTGTCAGGTACCACATACTGGAATTTTTTATTTTTTAAATTTTTCTCTCTATAACTACTCTATTACTTTGTAATAAACTTTAATGAGAAATACATTTTTCATGTTTTGCTGTTATAGAACCTTAATAAATAGATAAAACAAACAGTGTTTAAAAGTTTTCATTGCATATTTCCAATGGGGGAGAACCAATTACCATATTTTACATATAATTATAACGTCGAATAGTACGAATTCGAATAATGCAAACAAGCATTCTTAACAATGCAGAACAACCCACGTGGGGATGGAAATCTCTCTCTCTCTCTCTCTCTCTGGGGCAGGGTTTGACAAGGTTAAGGATCCCTAGCTTTATTGACAGCTATATTACAGGTTAAGGATTCCTAACTTTATTAGCAAGCTAAGAGCTGTTACCTGCATCAGCTCGTTTAAAAAGCATTTTTATTGTTATGAGACATACAAGTTGGGAACAGGATGAAGTTGGAGCTATCTGTGGGCCAGCATTTTCATTTGATCAACTGGCTTTATCTCGTTGACATCATTATGCTGTACGAATGTGTTCCATACTCGAGTCATCCTGGGCATGTATGATCTCAGATGGAGTGATGTTCTGGAGAAGGGTACAGCCAGAGTGAAGTTGCTGCTTTCTGCCCGTCTTGTTGCATAATAGCTTGTTTCACGCTGTCCTCGAAGTGGATCCAAGTGTGGTATTTTGACAATATTGGCCTTGTACATAACAGTAAGACCACCCACATCCCTCCTGTGTTGAAGGCTCTGCTGAAATGACAGATATATCCAGGGTGGGTCCAGGCGAGAGATGAGACGTCTTTCTCTGTTCTCTACTCTGTCAAGCAGTCGCAGATGAGAGGGGGGCAGGCAAACCAAGAAAGTGGAGCATACTCAAGGTATGAGCGTACTTGTGCCTCGTACAGAATCTTGCAACCCCTACTGTCAAGCAGATGCGAGATACGGCGAAGTGCTGTAAGCTTCTGGCTGCCTTGTTTGCAAGATTTACAACATGGTTCTTCATGGTTAGTTTGGAGTCAAATTTCACCCCAAGGTGATATCAACTTCCAGGTGCCAACATCGTCCCATTCATCCCTACTACTGCACCAGCATTACCATCATGGTGCCTAGAGACGATCATCATTTGCGTTTTCTCAGGTGCAAATGTTACTTGCCATCTATTTCCCCAAGCTGATATAGCTCTCAGCTGGTGATTGATGTAGCTTAGAGCACCTGGCATTTCTTCTCTTGGATAAGTGAATGTCAGTGTACAGTCGTCTGCATATGCATGTGATTCTGGGATGAGATGAAGAAGGTCGTTGAAGTAGACATTCCATAACAGTGGACCCAGCACACTTCCTTGTGGAACGCTTGCCCCAATAGGATACCTTGCTGATTCCGTTCCATTGAGGACTACACTTAGAGATCTACCTAGAAGGTAATCACTGAGGAGACATAGCGTAGAGCCTGCAATTCCCAGTGCTTGAAGTTTTGCTAAGAGGCCCTGGTGCCACACCCTGGTCGAAAGCGCCAGCAATGTCCAATGCTACCACACAGCTGACTTTGGATTCATCCAGTGACTGGTGCCACTTAGTGGAGAGGTTTAACAACAGATCAGCAGCAGAGTAACCTTTCCTGAAGCCATATTGACGATCACAAAGTAGTGAGTGGTAGTCAAAAAAAATCTGTCATTTGTCTTGAGATTATTGTCTCAAGGATCTTACCAGTGATTGACAGGAGTGACACTGGTCTGTAGTTGCTGATTTCTGCTCTGCTCTTCTTTTTGTGAACAGGGACTACATTTGCCTCTTTCCATGGAGAGGGCCATTTACACTGTACTAGGCAGTGCTGAAAGATGCGAGTTAGAGGTGCTGCTAGCTGGTCTGCACATCTTCTCAACAATCTTGGGCTCAACTTGTCTGGGCCCACAGCCTTTTCTTGGAAATGCACCTCCTCCTGCCTTATTGTCACCACTGACAGTTTTGACACAGTTCTTGCAGCTAGCCAAGGAGGGTCCCTTGCTGGATCAGGAACTTGCATTTTGGTAGCAAAGTGTTCAGCAAAGAGGTCCGCCTTCTCTTGACTACTAGTAGAGGTGGTCCCATCCTGTCGATTTAGAGGTGGAATAAGTTCATCAGGCAGATAACCTTGTCTGTCCTTGACCAGGGACCACCAGGTTTTGGAGCCTACCCTACCTGATGCTAACTTTCTTTTAGTGTCCAACTCCCATTTAGCAATGGCCCACTTTTGAACATCACTCTCTCTCTCTCTCTCTCTCTCTCTCTCTCTCTCTCTCTCTCTCTCTCTCTCTCTCTCTCTCTCTCTCTCTCTCTCTCTCTCTCTCTCTCTCTCTCTCTCTCTCTCTCTCTCTCTATATATATATATATATATATATATATATATATATATATATATATATATATATATATACACGTTTAGAGATTCTCTTCTCTAATTTTAAATAAGGCGAGAGATACACAATTCATAGTGTATATACACTAGAAGATACAAAAAAAAATTGTGTATTTATACAGATACACAGAACTGAGCGCGTTACTCTGATATATATACCTGACACCGAATATATAGAGGATACACACATTTCAGTGTATATACACAAATAACCCGCACATAAAAGAGAGAAGCTTACGACGACGTTTCGGTCCGACTTGGACCATTGACTTTGTCAATGGTCCAAGTCGGACCGAAACGTCGTCGTAAGGTTATTTGTGTATCGTTCCAGTCACGGTATTGTGCCTTTTTTTTTATTCAGTGTATATACACTGACAGATATGCACACGCCTGTGTTTATACACTGGGAGATATACTTGCTCTGGCAAGTGATGTAGTGGAGGCGGAACCATACATAGCTTTAAGACAAGGTATGATAAAGTTCATGGAGCAAGGAGAGAGAGGACCTAGTAGCGATCAGTGAAGAGGCGGGGCCAGGAGCTGAGTCTCGACCCCTACAACCACAAATAGGCGAGTACAAATAGGTGAGTACTTCTTAGTGTGTATGTACTTAGACGTACACAGAAATTTAATAATAATAATAATAATAATAATAATAATAATAATAATAACCAAATCACAAATTGTGCCCTCTGACTCCTATGTGTCTAATGCTTGTGTTCCCAGAACAAGGCTCCTATTCAAAAAACAGAACACTTGACTGAACGGGTATGAGGTCTCAGGAATCAACCTAAGCTCCATAGGATTTATGGCCTCGTTGTTGTTGATTCTGAGCTTGGTACATGGGAGGCCCCGTCTGGGAGGAAGCAGTGGCGGCGTTATCTCCAGTTTTCTCTCTAGGCAGAATCCAGATGGCCCAAAAAATCTTAACTATCATATGGTTTTATATGGCGTTGCGCCTCACCACTAACTTATGGTTTTGCACGATGTTGTGCCGCACCATGAATGTATGTTTTTTTTCACGGCATTGTGCTGCACCATGAACGAATGGTTTTACATAGCGTTGTGCAGCATCATGAAATATTTTCCTGTCTGCAGGTTTCACTTCTATTTTTTTTTCTGTAAATTCTCGCCCTTCGGACCGGACAGTAAATAATCATTTAAGTTCAGCGCTTGTTTTTCACAATGCTCGTTTTTAAACGTAGCAAAACCAAATCCCTGATGCCCCTTGACTTTTCGGGGCGTTGTTAATTTAACTAAACCGCCGGATTTAAGCAGGGGTTATTTTACAGTTCTGTACCTGCACAAAGAGGGTACATTAGCTATGAATACCCCCATACCCCTCAGTGTTGGGGAGGGTCATGGTGTTGGGGAGGATCATGGTGTTGGGGGAGGGTCATGGTGTTGGAGAGGGGCTATGAAGCACCAACAACCTCAGTGGTAGCAGCTTAGCTCACCACTACACATAGTCACCACTCGCCATTGGGTTACCGGTGCTGGAAAGTGTTCGTGGCTTCTGAACCCTGGTATTTAAGCCTCGGAAAGTGAAGTAAGATACCCCTAACACCGTCATAACGACCAACAGGACGACTAACATTAGATGGAAAGCTGAAGAATTCCCCTGGCAAGATTCCTTCACCTCCTTGAGAAGTCTCACCAGCTGCTCAACATCCTAGCTGGGATGGTTCCCTCTGAAGATGATTCCCAGAACAGGCCAGGTTTTTGGAGCCCATCAAGGGCTCACCTGGCTTACACAGGACTCTGATGGGGGTATAACTATCACAATTCTCAATAATAATAATAACCATATTTTTAAAGGGTGGACTGGTAAGCCAGCGAAAGGCCTCGGTCAAATGACCAAAAGTTCCAGCTGTTGGTCATCATATAACTTAAGACCCGCGTCAGGAAACACTTATCCTGTTTCCTGACAAAGCTTATTAACCTAACTATCACTTTTTAAAACTCATGCCCATTTCAGGGCTTCAATAAAATTTTCCGGGCAAGTGATTCACTCGACCTCCTTTAAGAGTCGAGCCCGGTCCTCTTCCAGCTCCAGGACAAATTTATCAAAAACACCACGTAAGCAAACAAAAACATTGATGAACAACACCACAGCTGCAACACTAGTGACCAATGAAGAGGCGGGGCCAACAGCTAGGACTCGGCCTCTGCAACCTCAACTAGGTGAGTATAAGCGAAACTTCTGAATAATACAATGGTTGAAACTAAGATTCGATGGCTCAGGACAACCGTTACTTCTATCTGGAGATACAATAACTCTAGACATCTAGAGGTATAATGTTTGTCAGGAAAGAGAACAAGTGTTTCCTGACACGCGTCTTAGCCATATGATGACCCACAGCTGGAGTTTTGGTCATCTGACCGAGGACTTTCGCTGGCCTACCGGTCCACCTTTTTAAAAATCATGGTTATGATTTTAACCATTAGTAGCAGCTTACCTCTAGAGGATCAACGAACGATAATTTATGGGATATCCAGTGTATAGTGATGGTGATATATGTGGTTGTATAGTGATAGTGTGTGTATAGTGATGGTGACAGATGTAGCTTAAAGCGAGGTTGAGATATGTGAAGGTGAAAGATGTAGTGCATAGTGATGTTGTATATAGTGATGGTGATAGATATGGTGAATCATGATGGTGAGAGATGTGGCAAATAGTGATAGTGAAAGATCTTGTGTATAGTGATAGATATGTATAACGATAGTGATAGATGTGGTGTATCGTGAAATATGTGGAATATAGTGATGTTCATAGATGTTTATAGTGATGGTGACAGATGTTTATAGTGATAATGAAAGATGTGGACTTTAGTGATGGTGATAGATGCATATAGTGATGATGACAGTGTAATGTATGTTGACATGTAGTGTATAGTGATGTTCACAAGTGAAGTGTATAGTGATGCTGACCGGTGAAGTGTACTGATGGTGATAGATAAAGAATATAATGATAATAGTATATGTGGTAAATAATGATGATGACAGTGTAATGTATACTGATGGTGACTGTAATGTATACTGACGTTCAAAGATGTAGTGAATAGCGATGGTGACAGATGTAGTGAGGGTGATAGATACAGTATACAGCGATGCTGACAAATGTAGTTTACATTGATGGTGATAGATGCAGTGAATAGTGACGGTGATTGACGCAGCGTATAGTGAAGGTGATATAGAGGGAGGGAGGGAGGGAGGTATGGAGGGAGGGAGGGATGGAGGGAGGGAGGGAGGTATGGAGGGAGGGAGGGATGGAGGGAGGGAGGGAGGGAGGGAGGGAGGGGAGGAGGGAGGGATGGAGGGAGGGAGGGATGGCGGGAGGGATGGAGGGATGGAGCGAGGGAGGGAGGGAGGGAGGGATGGAGGGATGGGGAGGGAGGGAGGGATGGAGGGAGTGAGGGAGGGAGGGAGGGAGGGAGGGAGGGGAGGAGGGAGGGATGGAGGGAGGGAGGGAGGGACTTATTCAAACATTATTTACATGGAGTTTTACGAAACCAAATTAATGCCTTGCATTAATTTAACCAGTGGAATGACGTTACACAAGTGTGCTGACGATATTTTCACTAACTGGGACAAAACAAATGGGACAGTTTTTCATTTTTCAACAAATTAAATCTCCCATCAAATTTACAGTATAGTGGGAAGTTAGTAGCAAATTACCTTTCTTGAATATTTTAGGCATCAAAGGCGATCACTTTCTAGAAAGGTCACATATACAACAAGTTAGTCTGTGCCTAATACAATTACGTATTTGCAGCTTAAGCTTGTTAGATCAAGAAATTTACACTATATAACAAGAGCTGAGAAAGCTTGGGTGTCCTGACTTCATTCACGAAGGATAACACAAGCCAGATATAAACAGTTACAAAGTAATTTTACTGAATACCAAAGAAAACATCAAACACAAATTAAACATTCCCTTCAACAGTGGTTTACAAGAAAAAATAAACATTTAACCAGCATAATGTTCTCTGGTGAATAAGAAATATGTGCAACACTTGGTCTATATTGCCGAAACATTTCACCTGCGCAGCAGACGTCTTCAGTTGGCTACAGGCGAGTATAACAAGAGACAGCAGAAGTACCGTCTTGAAGTAATCAGTCTTAACAGGACTGACTGATCACCTCAAACTGCTTTTGTGTCCCTTGTTATATTTGCCTGTATTCGACTGAAAAAGCCTGCTGCGAGGGCGAAACGCTTCGGCAATACATACTTAAGTGCGTACATGTCTTAGTCATCAACTTGTCGATACTGTATACCATCAATAATATGATGATTTTCTCTTATTCTAATAAAACAGATAACAGTTTCTCAAAAAAACAAACCAACATCTGATAAGAAACAGTATTTATCAGATCCCTGGCCAAGACTGTGACCTTGTTTACATGAGGAAGACAGGGTGTCAACTTCCAACTAATATTGGGGAATATAAAATATCTGTGATATACAGTCACGAGAGCTCTGCTCTGACCCAGCATTTTAACAATCACAAACACAGAATAAACCGGGACAAAGCAGAAATATGGTGCGAAATAGATGAACCTCGCAAGCTGTTTTAACTGAAATTAAACCTTAACCTAACATCTCTGAAGATAAATGAATTCCTTTAGTGGTGACGGCAATGAAGATATCCAAGTGTTGTCATCTACTTGTCACCACTGTATACCTTTAACATAATGATAAATGGATCCCCGAGATAATCTCAAAATTCGCCATGAAGTATACAGTATATTCCTTAATTAGACTTTGGATTCCCACAGTCTGACCACACATCTGTGACAACCATCTGGTAATTACATCTCGCACATCCACTGGGAGCCCAGCTACTCTGCTCATCGGAGAACTTGAGTGACCCCTTCCCCTCCAGACGCACTCCTGTAAACCCTTTAGTGGCCTAGTTCCTAGGCCTTTTGTGCATCCATACGCTCTTGCGCTACCGTCCACAGGTTGAAAATGAAGATGATCTCAGATGGAGTTCTTTAGGAGCATCACGGCACCCATTTTAAAGGAGTAATTTATGATATACAGTAAGCTCTCTTATGCAGCTACTGCATGAGATTTTTTTGCAAATATATTTGAAACAGTGCATCCAAAATTTAATAGCACATACTATGAAGGCCTTTTCAGGTGCTATTAAATTGTGGTTGTGGATGAAATTTTGTTCAGTCGCAGTTACAAAGTACAAGATGAGGGATTTCATGCATTTCCAATAATGTGAGAGCTGCGAATGTTGTGATTCGTGAACGTTTGCCAGCTGTGAATGTTGTGATTCGTGAACGTTTGCCAGCTGCGAATGTTGTGATTCGTGAACGTTTGCCAGCTGTGAATGTTGTGATTCGTGAACGTTTGTCAGCTGTGAATGTCGTGATTCGTGAACGTTTGTCAGCAGTGAATATTGTGATTCGTGAACGTTTGTCAGCTGTGAATATTGTGATTCGTGAACGTTTGTCAGCTGTGAATGTTGATTCGTGAACGTTTGTCAGCTGTGAATGTTGTGATTCGTGAACGTTTGTCAGCTGTGAATGTTGTGATTCGTGAACGTTTGCCAGCTGTGTATGTTTGTCAGATGTGAAAGTTGTGATCCGTGAATATTTGCCAGCTGTGAATATTGTGATCTGTGAATATTGTGATCCGTGAATATCTGCCAGGTGTGAATATCGTGATGTGTGAATGTTGTGATCCGTGAACGTTTGCCAGCTGTGAATGTTGTGATCCGTGAACGTTTGCCAGCTGTGAATGTTGTGATCCGTGAACGTTTGCCAGCTGTGAATATTCTCTTCACATTCACAAGGAGCAACGCCTTTAACAATACAAGGGAAGGTTGGTATACAACAAGATTCCAGTCTACAAGATACGTTATTTTTACCCAGCCAATCATCACGTATCCCTGGAATAACTGTACTGCTTCACCCAATTTCTACTCCTTTCCTTCACCGTCTTCTTCTTTTCCCACCTCCTCCTCTTTTTCTTCTTCTTCCTCTTCCTGTGTGCTCAATTGATGGGCTGTGTCATGTGTGATATCTTGAGTGTGTGATGCATCATGTGCTTGATATGTCTCACGTGTTTGGTCTATTATGTGTTTGATGTTACATGTGACTGGTGAATGTGTGAATTATCATGTATTTGATATCTCATGTGTTTGATGTGCCGTATGTTTGATGTCTCAGGTGTTTGATACTGCATATTTTTGAAGTCTCATGCGATTAATATACCATGACATGAGTGCTACAAGCCTAAATGTATCATGTGGTGTAAGTGTCTCGCTGTATCACTGCTGTGTCCTGCCTTCAGTGGCTGAAGGCCATAAGTGTTTTGCACCAATGGCTGCCCTTGGTAACAGATAGAATGAAGAGGAG
This sequence comes from Cherax quadricarinatus, assembly GCF_038502225.1. Classification (NCBI taxonomy): domain Eukaryota; kingdom Metazoa; phylum Arthropoda; class Malacostraca; order Decapoda; family Parastacidae; genus Cherax; species Cherax quadricarinatus. The sequence continues at coordinate 9,009,021 of NC_091307.1, forward strand.
GCGTAAGGTGTAGGGAGGGAGGGAGGAGTGGAGGGGGAAGGGAAATGAGCGAAGAAATGAGAAGAGAGTGAGGAAAACGTGAAGGAGAGGCGTGGGGAATAGAGAGAAAGGCGAGACTGGCGACCCCCTTCACCAGCGGATTGTTTACCTTTAATATCACACAGGTAAGAGATTGAAATTTGAGTAGAGATGGAGATAGATAGAGAGATAGAGAGAAAAAGAGAGAGAGAGAGAGAGAGAGAGAGAGAGAGAGAGAGAGAGAGAGAGAGAGAGAGAGAGAGAGAGAGAGAGAGAGAGAGAGAGAGAGAGAGAGAGAGAGATAATAAGCCCCCAAAACAACAATGGCAACAGAAGAGCAGCTACAACATTAACGGCAAAAGCAACAACAACAATAACTTAACAACAGAACCAAAAATAACATCAACAGCAGCAGCAGAAACAACAATAACAGAAGCAGGAACACTACCAATAACAATAACAACTATAAAACAAAAGCAACGTCAACACAAGGAAAATAGAAAAGAAATATAAAATCACGAAGCGACTAACTCACATGACACAAAAGTGAAGACAACAAGGTTATCAAGGACTGGACTAATTATCAGATACGCGCTGTATAGCCCTTGTGGCTTAGCGCTTCTTTTTGATTATAACAATAATAATAATTATCAGATACAATATTATCGGCAGCTTACACAAGTACAGCAGTGAAGAAAGTCGTATGCTACTCTGGCAAACTTCAAAATAACTTTCCCATACATGCACAACGCGTTCTCCGGTTATTGCACGGAATCCAATTCAGTACTCTCACGTTCTTTATCTATGGCAGATTTGCATCCACAGTCTTAATGATGAGGCACAGGCAAGATGTTTCAATGACTGATACCTAAACACTCCAATCTTCCATGAAGTGGGATACATTCACCAGAAGAAGCTTTCTCAAGTTATCGTACGGAAATGAGAACAGGAAATGGTCTACCTAACACTGACCGGAGGTCATCTGTAAGTCATAACAGTTATATGACCCTTTTCTTAGGTTAGGTTATATAAGGTTCGTTAGGAAACAGGGAAAGTGTTTCCTGACCTGGGTCTTAGTCATATGACGACCCGCCGCTGGAGGTTATGATCATCTGACCGAGGTCTTCAGCTGGCTTACCGGTCCACCCCTTTAAAAATTATGGTCATACTTATAACCATTTTTATTATTCCCTTTTCCTAGTTACAGTACACAAGTGTTGAAATTTTGAAGCCAATCGGATGAGCGGTTTTCAACTTATAATTGAAAAACCTTACAGGAAGGAAATCAGTTCAGGTACCCACTTAAAAGTATTCCCATCAGGAATATTTAATTAAAAGAGAAGGCAGTAAATTGTATAAACTTTGGAAATGTTAACAATTATATGATTATTACTGAAAACGAAACATCACGACTACAGCTCTGCTCCTGTAGCAGAGCTTCAGGTGTAGTCGGGCAGAAGCAACAGTAGCAGTAACAACATAACTAAACTAACAGATGTGAGGACCTGAACCGCTGCGCGTCTTATGAACGTTCTGATTATTGCAAATTTGGTATACCGATATGCAATAATTTGAGATAAAAATCTCAATCGCTGCCAATCTGAATACTCAAGGGATACGAGTGAATGGGTAAAGGCTCTGAGATGCGAGGCGAAAGAACCAAGGGACAGAGATGACGGCTGAAGAAACTGATGAACCATTAGAACGCCATGAAGGACTTTTTTTTTTTAGTTTCAATGTGATAAGTGGATGGACTAGAATGCAAACATCATACACACTTTCAACAGTATATATAATTAGATCCTGAAGGTCAGGAGTTAGAGATAATAACTGCTAAGAGTTGAAAGGAGCCATAAGTAATAACTCGACCCCCTGCAAGAACAACTGGATGAGCACTGAGAGTGTGAGAGTGTGGTAGCAAGAAAACAGTGCAGCCTTGGACAGTATAGAACAGACCTATTTAAAGATCTGTACCGTGTTCCCTGAATCACTGGAGACCTGCCAGTCAGGTTAAGCACCGCTGCGTCTGGTCAGTATCTGTATGGGTGACCGCGTACACACACCCTATTATAACTATATTCACAAGAATGCGCTAAATACGAAGGAGACATACAACTACACACATCCTCGCCCATGGCTACAACACTGTAATAATCTATACAACACCATATTACTCTACGGTCTCGCTACAATACTGTTAAACAATCCCGGTGATTGTACTGGTATCGGAAGATCCCAGTGGATATATGTTCAGCATTATTTCCGCTATAAGACCATTAACTTAGATGAGTTATGTATAATTAATATTAATACCGTAATTATTAAGCAGTGAATGTTTAGTCATTATAATTAAAACCTCAATTTAGATTATGTAGTGTAGTTATGGTCTCTACTAAATAGAGAACATACAGAGAAAGACGACAAGAATAATCCGCTGTATAAGAGAATGAACATGGTTATAACTAAAACCAAAATTTTTAAAGGAGTGGACCGGTAAGCCAGAGGAAGGCCTCGGTCAGATGACCAAAAGCTCCACTGGGGGATCATCATCTGACTAAGACCCGCGTCATGAAACACCTGTCCTGTTTCCTGACGAACTTTACCTAACCTAACTGTACAAGGAGGAACCTTACATACGAATATAGACTGAGTGCTTTAGCCTGCACTCTTCTTGAATTATGGGAGATATAACTGAGGTATACAAGTGGAAGGTAGAAATAAATAAAGGAGATACAAATACGGTGCTGAAGATATCTAACTTAGAAATAACTCGAAACAATAGTTTCAACTTAAATTCAAATTTAGAAAGTATACAGGAAAGTACTGATTGGAAATAAGAGTCGTAGAAGAGTGGAACAATCTGTTACCGCAGTCCTCCTCTCTTCGTATGTTATTTCACAGAAGAACATAACATACTAACAGCTGTGATGGTTACTGCGCAGAAATACTTGCGCAGTAGCCAAGATTACACAAATATCTGAGCATCGGAGGCGCTTCACTCGCTCAACTTCGCATAATAAAACTAAACACACAACAAGAATAGCGGAAAGTAACTGTTAACAAATGTAATCAGCATTATGTACACTTCATTATTCTTCTTCTTCTTCTTCTTATTATTATTATTATTATTATTATTATTATTATTATTAGTAGTAGTAGTAGTAGTAGTAGTAGTAGTAGTAGTAGCAGTAGTAGTAGTATTTAAGGGCAAAGACTATTAACTGAATATGCGTTATAAAAATGCATTTTGCCTGTACAATAACATGAAGAATATTTTAATCCAGGGGTTACCAACCCTTCAGTTCAAGTGGGTCTCAATAATATTTAAAAGTTGCAGAGGTCGTACCTTAAAAACATACCTACAGGGATTATGAACCAGGGAGAATGCAAGATGAGGCATCCAGTCCCTCAGCCTATACAGGTGTCAAGTCTCGCAGCCTGGATTCATCTGAGTCAGAGGTTCAAGAACAGACTTTTATATACTGGAGTCAGAAGAGTTGTAATACCTGAAAGACATCGCCACAAGTGGGTGGGACCCACTAGTGTGACTAGTGGAACAAGGTCATGTCCAAAAGTTTGGGCCAGAGGTCATCAATGGAATCTTGGTACAGAGGATAACATCCTCGACTCTACGAAGATAAAAGGTATAAAACATCGACACGATGGAAAAAATAAACACAAATGCAGTATAATGTTACCCTTACAGATATCAGTGCCGGAAAAAAAGTCCCCCCAGTACCACCAACACCACCAATCCGATGACATTCTTCTTTGCAAATACCTTTCATCCGTGGACTGCTTGCAGAAGCAAATGCAATGTTCGCGGCTTTCACAGAGACCCACATAAAGGATCACTTGGACAACGAAATATGGATCCCAGGTTACAACCTATACAGATGCGACAGAGTGAACAGGCAAAAGGGAAGGGGGGGGGGCGGAGGGTTGGCCTGTATATCGCAGAGTCACTTATTTGCACAGAACTGCTGAATGCTTCAAATGATGTAGTTGAAGTTTTAGCAGTAAAGATCGAGAACCAAAATCTAGTCATTGTGGTAGTTTACAAGCCTCCGGATACAACGTCCCAACAATTCCAGGAACAGCTGTTGAAAATTGACCACTGGAAAATCTTCCAGCTCCTGCCCCCAACATCTTGCTCCTGGGGGATTTCAACTTAAGGCACCTAAAATGGAGGAATATAGCAAATAATGTTGTTGCAGTGATAACACCAGAAGGCAGCTCAGACGAGAACTCACACACACACGAGCTTTTAAATCTCTGCACAAATTCAACTTAAACCAGCAAATAATAGAGCCTACTAGGCTGGAGAATACACTGGACCTCATCTTCACTAACAATGATGATCTGATACGAAATGTCACCATATCAAAAACAATATACTCAGATCACAGCATAATCGAGGTTCAGACATGTATGCGTGGAGCCCCAGACCGACATAATGAGATTAGTCACGAGGGAGCATTCACCAAATTCAACTTCAATAACAAAAACATAAAGTGGGACCAAGTAAACCAAGTCCTAACCGATATAAGCTGGGAAGATAGACTAAGCAACACAGACCCCAACTTATGCCTAGAACAGATTAACTCCGTGGCACTCAATGTATGCTCAAGGCTTATTCCTTTAAGAAAAAGAGACAGGCGCTCCCTTTACAGGCGACGGAAAAGAATAACAGAGCGGCTAAAAGAGGCCAATATATCTGAAATGCGTAAGGAGACACTGGTCAAAGAAATTGCAAACATCGAACTGAAGCTAAAGGAATCTTATAGGAGTCAGAAATCGCGGGAAGAACTAAAAGCCATAAATGAAATCGATAGAAACCCAAAGTATTTCTTTTCTTATGCCAAATCAAAGTTGAGAACAACATCCAGTATTGGGCCCCTACTTAAACAAGATGGGTCCTACACAGATGACAGCAAGGAAATGAGTGAGCTACTCAAGTCCCAATATGACTCAGTTTTTAGCAAGCCGCTAACCAGACTGAGAGTCGAAGATCAAAATGATTTTTTTATGAGAGAGCCACAGAATTTGGTTAACACAAGCCTATCTGATATTATCCTGACGCCAAATGACTTCGAACAGGCGATAAATGACATGCCCATGCACTCTGCCCCAGGGCCAGACTCATGGAACTCCGTGCTCATCAAGAACTGCAAGAAGCCCTTATCACGTAATTTTAACATCCTATGGAGAGGGAGCATGGACACTGGGGTCGTCCCACAGTTACTAAAAACAACAGACATAGCCCCACTCCACAAAGAGGGCAGTAAAGCAATAGCAAAGAACTACAGACCGAAAGCACTAACATCCCATATCATAAAAAACTTTGAGAGGGTCCAAAGAAGCAAGATCGCCACCCATCTAGATTACCCATCAATTACACAACCCAGGGCAACATGGGTTTAGAGCAGGTCGCTCATGTCTGTCCCAACTACTGGATCACTACGACAAGGTCCTAGATGCACTAGAAGACAAAAAGAATCCAGATGTAATATATACAGACTTTGCAAAAGCCTTCGACAAGTGTGACCATGGCGTAATAGCGCACAAAATGAGTGCTAAAGGAATAACAGGAAAAGTTGGTAGATGGATCTATAATTTCCTCACAAACAGAACACAAAGACTAGTAGTCAACAGAGTAAAGTCTGAGGCAGCTACGGTTAGGTTAGGTTAGGTAAGGTTCGTCAGGAAACAGGACAAATGTTTCCTGACGCGGGTCTTAGTCAGATGATGACCCGCCTTTGGAGCTTTTGGTCATCTGACCGAGGCCTTCCGCTGGCTTACCGGTCCACCCCTTTAAAAATTATGGTCATTTATAACCATTGTTATATATATTGGTGAAAAGCTCTGTTCCACAAGGCACAATACTCGCTCCCATCTTGTTTCTCATCCTCATATCTGACGTAGGCAAGGATGTCAGCCACAGCACTGATCTGCATGACAATGTCTTCCATTGCAGACACTGCAAGGCTCCAGGCGGACATCAACCAAATCTTTCAATGGGCTGCAGAAAACAATATGAAGTTCAACGATGAGAAATTTCAATTACTCCGATATGGTAAACATGAGGAAATTAAAACTTCATCAGAGTATAAAACAAATTCCAGCCACAAAATAGAGCGAAAAACTAACGTCAAATACCTGGGAGTGATCATGTCGGAGGATCTCACCTTCAAGGACCATAACATTGTATCAATCGCATCTGCTAGAAAAATGACAGGATGGATAATGAGAACCTTCAAAACTAGGGATGCCAAGCCCATGATGACACTCTTCAGGTCTCTTGTTCTATCTAGGCTGGAATATTGCTGCACACTAACAGCACCTTTCAAGGAAGGTGAAATTGCTGACCTAGAAAATGTACAGAGAACCTTCACGGCGCGCATAACGGAGATAAAACACCTCAATTACTCGGAGCGCTTGAGGTTCCTAAACCTGTATTCCCTGGAACGCAGGCGGGAGAGATACATGATTATATACACCTGGAAAATCCTTGATGGACTAGTACCAAACTTGCACACGAAAATCGCTCACTACGAAAGCAAAAGACTTGGCAAACGATGCAACATCCCCCCAATGAAAAGCAGGGGTGTCACTAACACATTAAAGAGACAACACAATAAGTGTCAGGGGCCCAAGACTGTTCAACTGCCTCCCAGCATACATAAGGGGGATTATCCATAGACCCTTGGCTGTCTTCAAGCTGGCACTGGACAAGCACCTAAAGTCGGTACCTGACCAGCCGGGCTGTGGCTCGTACGTTGGATTGCGTGCAGCCAGCAGTAACAGCTTGGTTGATCAGGCAATGATCCACCATGAGGCCTGGTCACAGACCGGGCCGCGGGGGCGTTGACCCCCGGAACTCTCTCCAGGTAAACTGTATTTGCTTTTATTTTTCCTCAACGATATTTCCAGCCTTTGGACCAACTTTAAGGTATATGGCCTCCCTCCACTAGTGGGTCCCTCCCACCTACGACGATGCCTTAAACTGCTGCACCTTCATTCTCCTTTGACTCAGCTTCCGACTGATCCAGGCTAAGAGACTGAACACCTGTCAAGGCTGGACAAACTGCCTCATCTTAGACTGTTTCAGGTTCATAATCTCTATGGAATTGAAAAAGTCGCTAGAAGCGAAAAGTCTTCATATTCAAGATACCCGAGTGATGTGCATATATGTGTTGATATTATATGCCATTAATATAATGAAAATATTATTATTATTATTATTATTATTATCAGCAGCAACTGCAGCAGCAGCAGCAACAGCTGCAGGAGATGTAGTAGTAATAGTAGTAGAAATAGTAATAGTAGTAGTAGTAGTAGTAGTAGTAGTTGTGGTTGTTGTTGCTGTAGTGCATCCTATGGCCGCGTTAATTTTAAAGAAAAACATGGCGGAAAGTATGGCAGAACAAAGACACTTACATGGAGGTAAACTTATAGGTAGTAGGTTGGTAGACAGCAACCGCCTAGGGAGGTACTACCGTCCTGCCAAGTGAGTGTAAAACGAAAGCCTGTAATTGTTTTACATGATGGTAGGATTGCTGGTGTCTTTTTATTGTCTCATACACATGCAAGATTTCAGGTATGTCTTGCTACTTCTACTTACACTTAGGTTACACTTCACATACATGTACAAGCTATATACACACACCCCTCTGGGTTTTCTTCTATTTTCTTTCTAGTTCTTGTTCTTGTTTATTTCCTCTTATCTCCATGGGGAAGTGGAACAGAATTCTTCCTCCGTAAGCCATGCGTGTTGTAAGAGGCGACTAAAATGCCGGGAGCAAGGGGCTAGTAACCCCTTCTCCTGTATATATTACTAAATGTAAAAGGAGAAACTTTGGTTTTTTCTTTTGGGCCACCCCGCCTCGGTGGGACACGGCCGGTGTGTTGAAAGAAAGAATTATTATTATTATTATTATTATTATTATTATTATCAGCAGCAACTGCAGCAGCAGCAGCAACAGCTGCAGGAGATGTAGTAGTAATAGTAGTAGAAATAGTAATAGTAGTAGTAGTAGTAGTAGTAGTAGTAGTAGTAGTAGTAGTTGTGGTTGTTGTTGCTGTAGTGCATCCTATGGCCGCGTTAATTTTAAAGAAAAACATGGCGGAAAGTATGGCAGAACAAAGACACTTACATGGAGGTAAACTTATATGGGCAACTTCTCGCTCATAGACGTCCAAGGATAACCTGTGAGCGAAATGTACTAGTAGAGGTTTACTTTTCTATAAGTGTCTTTCCACTAAGACCATTAGTTTAGATGAAGTAGAGCGGGTTGTTGACCCTTGCTTTACTCCACAAAAAAGTGTTTAAAAGTCAACGCTGCGTCAATATATCGTCTTGTTTATCTAGAAATTGTGAACTTGGCTTACACCGCAAGGATCACGAAGAGGCACGTGTGTAAGACCTGGGTATCTCTGTTGTCGAAATGTTCCTTTGCAAGGGGATCGTGATGAATAAGACACATGTTGAGTACTTGGAAATGTTTCCACTGCATTTCAGTAAAGTGGTTCTGTTGGTAGAGCACTCAAGGACCGTGGTTCAGTCCTAGGCACGAGCATGTTTCCTTACCCCTCCTGCCCCTCTTCACCAAGCAGTAAGTAGGTACCTGTGTGCTAATCGACTGTTGTGGGTAGTATCCCACAATAGATAGGGCTAGGCTTGAAATAAGCTGAGGTAGGATAACAGCTCTTAGCTTGTAAAACTGATCTCTGTGATAAGAAAAACGTGAAATAAAAGCATGTACTTGATGTTAAATTATGCTAATCACATAGGTATAATGTCTATCAGGAAACAGGACAAGTGTTTCCTGACGAGGGTCGTAGTCACATGATGACCCGATACAGAGAATACACAAGATTGACTTTAATTAAATTATGCTAATTTTTAACAAAGTTAGACTGATACAGAACTTTCCCTGAACAAATAACTAAAACGTCATACAATAATTCAAGACAATACATCAGTCAATCCATAAAAAAATGGAAATCAATCGGTTCAAGAAAATTTACCTTACTAACCTCGCTGGTTGTAAAATACATATTATTATTATTATTATTATTATTATTATTATTATTATTATTATTATTATCACGGGAAGTAAGGGTCAAATAGCTCTTAGAGGATGAGAGGCAATCAGGTTTCATCCAAGGAAGAGAAGTGGCTCCAATGCCTTGGACGAAGAGCCCGTCATCGGCATAAAAGGTGCCTCGTCCCTTAAAGTGTATTTTGTGTAGTGTCTTCATCTAATTTGTTGTGTAGTGTGTTTGTGTAGTGTGTTGGTCTAATTTGTTGTGTAGTGTTTGTGTAGTGTGTTGGTCTAATTTGTTGTGTAGTGTGTTTGTGTAGTGTGTTGGTCTAATTTGTTGTGTAATGTATTTGTGTAGTGTTGGTCTAATTTGTTGTGTAATGTGTTTGTCTAATTTGCTGTGTAATGTGTTTGTGTAGTGTTGGTCTAATTTGTTGTGTAATGTGTTTTTGTAGTGTTGGTCTAATTTGTTGTGTAATGTGTTTTTCTAATTTGTTGTGTAATGTGTTTGTGTAGTGTGTTTGTCTAAATTTGCTGAGTAATGTGTTTGTGTAGTGTTGGTCTAATTTGTTGTGTAATGTGTTTTTCTAATTTGTTGTGTAATGTGTTTGTGTAGTGTTGGTCTAATTTGCTGTGTAATGTGTTTGTGTAGTGTTGGTCTAATTTGTTGTGTATTTTTTGTTGTGTGTTTTTTGTTTGTGTGGTGTGTTTGAGTAATTTGTTGCTGAGTGTTTGTGTAGTGTGTTTCTTGATTGTGTAGTGTGTTGGTCTAATCTGTTGTGTATTTTTTGTTGTGTGTTTTTTGTTTGTGTGGTGTGTTTGAGTAATTTGTTGCTGAGTGTTTGTGTAGTGTGTTTCTTGATTGTGTAGTGTGTTGGTCTAATTTGTTGTGTAGTGTGTTTGTGTAGTTTGTTGGTCTAATTTGTTGTGTAGTGTGTTTGTGTAGTGTGTTGGTCTAATTTGTTGTGTAGTGTGTTTGTGTAGTGTGTTGGTCTAATTTGTTGTGTAGTGTGTACAGTGCGTTTCTGAAGTGTGTTTGGTCCGTATGTTTGTGTTTGGTGTTTGTGGAGTCTGTTGTTTCTGTAGTGCGTTTGTTGTTTGTGTATTGTGTGTAGTTTGATGTTTCCAAAGTTTGTTGTTTGTGTGGTGTCTGTGAAGTGTGTTTGTTTGTGTAGTGTGTTTGGTTTGCCAACAAACAGGTTTGAGATTTAACTAACTCTCAATGTAGACATCCGCGCCAGAGATGTTACTGCACTGTGTCTGCTTGTTGTTTTTGTTAATGCTGCTGTTGTTTGTCCTTGTTGCTGCTGTAGTTGTCCTTATTGTTGCTGCTGTAGTTGTCTCTGATGTTGTTGCTGATATAGTTGTCCTTACTGTTGTTGCTGTAGTTGTCTTCGATATTGTTCCTGCTGTAGTTGTTCTACTCCTCAAGTTGTCATTTTTGCTATTGTAGTTGTCCTTATTGTTGTTGTTGTAGTTGTCCTTATTGTTGTTGCTGCTGATACAGTTGTCCTTATTGTTGCTGATGTAGTTGTCCTTGTTGTTGCTGCTTATACAGTTGCTCTTGTTGCTGATGTAGTTGTCCTTGTTACTGATTACGTAGCTGTCCTTATATTTACTGATATAGTTATCCTTGTTGTTGTTGCTGCTGCTGTGGTTGTTCTTGTTGCTGAAATAGTTGTCCTTGTTGCTGCTGATGTTATTGTCTTTGCTGCTGCTGAGGACAGGGTAGTTGTTTTTCTTGCTGCTGATGAAGTTATTTTGCATTATTACTGATGATAATATAAATATAATTTATCACTAAAATTTACTGCTGTAATTGTTGTGAAGCGCTAAAGTAGATGTTATTAGTGAGAGTTTTTCATTGTGACCGGTATCTAAGACTAAGCACCCAACAGTGTCATAGGCCAAACAATTAATTCAGCATTTTTATGCGTGGGGAAAATTTAAAAAAAATTAGAAGTCGATTCCTCCATCACGAGAGGTAACTAGTTTTAGCATATATGTGAGTCAGTCGGGTGCACCACCGTATGTCCTCGGACTAAGGCAACACGTCTAGCTTGGCTGGGTGCTTGGTTCTTGTAGGACTGCGTGGTCCTGTGGGTTAGAGCGTCATGTGTTTTCGCTCACCATGAGGCGGGCGAAATTAGTTGAGCTAAGGATTTCCACCCCCGTGGCTTGTTTTGCGTGTCGTAAGAGGCGACTAAAATGCCGGGAGCAAGGGGTTAGTAACCCCTTCTCCTGTATATATTACTAAATGTAAAAAGAGAAACTTTCGTTTTTCCTTTTGGGCCACCCCTGCCTCGGTGGGATACGGCCGGTGTGTTGAAAGAAAAGAAGATATATATATATATATATATATATATATATATATATATATATATATATATATATATATATATATATATATATATATATATATGTATATTGAGCTAGGTTTTGTTAGAGAGGTTTGTCAGGAAACAGGACAAGTGTTTCCTGACGCGAGTCTTGGTAATATGTGACCCTCAGCTGGATTATTATTATAATCAAAAAGAAGCGCTAAGCCACAAGGGCTATACAGCGCTGCAGGGCAGGAAGTAAGTGAGGGCATCAGGTGGCAAAAGTGAGATGGATGAGTAATAGGTTACGGATAACAGCGGGACAGTGGATGGTGAAAGGGTAAAGGGCAGCAAGAGACTGAGCTAGAAAGGGCTGAGGGGAGTGCGAAAGGTATCATCATCATTGTTTGTGGAACTTGTCACAGCCGGCTGAACCTTCTTAAAACCCTTGCTCATCTTTCCTGGGGAGCTGATCGTCGAACTCTGCTTCGCCTACATTCAGCCCTCATTTTATCGAAACTCGATTATGGTGACCAGATTTATTCAGCGGCCTCTCCTGCTACTTTCTCTAGCCTTAACCCCATCTATCACCAAGGATTACGTTTATGCCTTGGTGCTTTTCGCTCTTCCCCTGTTGAGAGCCTCTATGCAGAAGCGAATGTTCCATCCTTGTCTGATCGCCGTGATGCCCATTGCCTTCGCTACTATGTACGCTCTCTCCCCTCAGGGAAGGTTCCTTGATGTTGGTGAGGGGCTCTTGGTTTAGGGAATTGGATCTGTGCTCCAGTTCCCCGAATTAAGCCTGAATGCCTTCCACATTCCCCCCAGGCGCTGTATAATCCTACGGGTTTAGCGCTTCCCCTTGATTATAATAATAATAATATGTACGCTCTCACGATCTCCGCAATCCTTCCATTTATAGAATGGTCACCGATATTAGTAGACATTATTTGTTCGCCGCCCCTGTTTGCTCCGTCCCTTTTCTCTTCGCCTACATTCGCTCTTGTCTTCCCGCAGCTGGAGCTTTTGGTCATCTGACCGAGGCCTTCTGCTGGCATACTCGTCCACCTATTAAAAAGCAAGTTTATGATTATAACCACTGTTCTTTTTTTAACTAGGTTGGGCTAAAGTTGTTTATTTATTAGATTAGAAATAATGGAGAGGGTGGGTGTGGTTGTCTTAATGTTTGGCTAAACTTCACTCAAGACTAAACTTAATACTTAAAATTTTTATAAAAACTTCAACCACTTATGTTGCGCCTAACTAATACATATTTCTCTCCATTTCAGAAATGATCTCGACGAAAATAACTTTTAAGACCTCTGGCGACCCTAATCAAAGAAAAATGGGTCATGAACCTTCCCATAGTGAGGGTTTAAACACCATAGAATTCATGTGAAGTTACTCTCAGCCAAGGTAATTATATTTTAAGAAAACATAGAAATAATTTAACAATTTAAAAATGGAGTTATAACTTTTGAAAGACTAAAATATGATTCCGTAAATTTATTATTTTCATTCGTGAGGTGTTAAATTTACTGAGGTCAAAGCTCCGAAATTTGGATAATAAAATGTCCTCAAAAATGAAACCATAGAAAATGATGTTGTAAAGAATAATACACTAAACTATATGAATGTGCAAAATGTGCAACATCTGGGTATCTTTATTGTAGACGTTTCGCCATCCAGTGGCTTTATCAATACAAATTCCAGGACATAACTTGAAGACAGTAGAAATATATACAAAAGATGAGGTAATCAGTCCCTCAACCTTGGAGTTAGTGTGAAGAGCACCGTAGTCGTGAAGATTCCGGAGCACAGGCAAGAAGGTTGACACTTAAATACTGACGTCAGGTGAAAAGGGACGGGTAGCAGACGAGGGCATAGTCACTGGTAGGCGGGATTACCCAGTGGAAGTAGGTCATACCCCTTTGGGTATGACCTATTTTTAATTAAGGGGCACGTAAGTTCCCCCGCTTTCTAATAACGTGTTCATTTTTCCACTACAATCTACCTTGTCCATAATTACTATCGCACTTCCTTTGTCTGTTTCGTAAGATGAAGTAACACTTGATCATCGCACTGCGAAGTTCAGATCTCTATAACACAAGTGTCCTCAAAGATTTGTTAAGTCATACCATGAATTAAGGAAAGATCCTGGACTTCACCTTACGAAACAGACAAAGCAAATGTGATAGTAATTATGGACAAGGTAGATTATAGGGGAAAAATGAACATGTTATTAGAATTATTATAATAAAAAAGAACCCAAGTTATTAGAAGACGGAGGAACTTACGTGGCTTCAGTGGCTCTACCTGGGAGTTTATTCCATTCATTTACAACTCTAGTGCCAAGCCAGTTCTTTCATATGTCCTTTCTATATCAAAATTTGCCAAACTTGAACCCACTGCTGCGAGTCCTGTCTTGGGTAAATATTCTCAGCACGTTATATACATTCTCACATTCCCCGCCGTGGCGTCACCTGACCTACACGTCATGTGAACTACACGTCACCTGACCTACACGTCATGTGAACTACACGTCACCTGACCTACACGTCATGTGAACTACACGTCACAGGACCTAACATCACCTTATTTTGTGTATTCCTTGTACTTGGTAAAACCCTTCAAGGGAGGAAGATGTTCGCCCTGAGGAGCTCCTGATCTATGGAATTAGAGCTACCCTTCACTAGCTTTGATCAAATGCGACTGAGACTCGTTCCCAGTTTTGCAGGTGCTGCATGACCTTTACGGATTTAGCGCTTCCCCATAAGCATCATTACATTAAAGTACCTGACAAAGCTTCTAATTGGCCCAAACGTCGCAAAATAAAACTTTTTTTCCCATAAATGTCTTCATAGTACCATTTTTTTAAGTAATGTTTATTGTGTGAAAATTGGTGTTAACTGGTGCAAGGATAAGATAAGATTTCGTTCGGATTTTTAACCCCGGAGGGTTAGCCATCCAGGATAACCCAAGAAAGTCAGTGCGTCATCGAGGACTGTCTAACTTATTTCCATTGGGGTCCTTAATCTTGTCCCCCAGGATGCGACCCACACCAGTCGACTAACACCCAGGTACCTATTTGCTGCTAGGTGAACAGGACAACAGGTGTAAGGAAACGTGTCGGAATGTTTCCACCCGCCGGGAATCGAACCCGGGCCCTCCGTGTGTGAAGCGGGAGCTTTAGCCACCAGGCCACCGGGCCACCCAGGAGACGTGTGATGGCAACTCTCTCACACTGGTCAGAGTGCAGACTACACAAGGTTATATACCCTCAAAAGTATATGTCTCAGTATATTTATGCTGAGTTTATTTTAGTCCCTATTCTAGGGGTTAACGTATCCTTGACTGGTGTTTAAGAGGTTATAGTCACCGTTATTGACCATCGTGTAGTCGATAGCTTTCAAACCCCATGACTACGCGCCAATTTGATTTTTTAACTCTCTGGTTTCTAATAGGTTGTTTATGAAATATTGTAGATACATGCAGTAAATTTTTCATAGAATATTAGAAAGAGTAACTGGAATTGATTATGCCTAACCACTTAAAAATAAGTTGAAGAATTAGACACGTGCAACATCTGGGTATCTTTATTGAAGACGTTTCGCCATCCAGTGGCTTTATAAATACAAATTTAAGGACATAATTGGAAGACATTAGAACTATATACAAAATATATGTTAACCAGTCCCTCAGCCTTGTAGATGGTGAAGAGCACCGTAGTCTCGTAGATGGTGAAGAGCACCGTAGTCTTGTAGATGGTGAAGAGCACCGTAGTCTTGTAGATGGTGAAGAGCACCGTAGTCTTGTAGATGGTGAAGAGCACCGTAGTCTTGTAGATGGTGAAGAGCACCGTAGTCTTGTAGATGGTGAAGAGCACCGTAGTCTTGTAGAAGAAGAGCACCGTAGTCTTGTAGATGGTGAAGAGCACCGTAGTCTTGTAGATGAAGAGCACCGTAGTCTTGTAGGTGAAGAGCACCGTAGTCTTGTAGGTGGTGAAGAGCACCGTAGTCTTGTAGATGGTGAAGAGCACCGTAGTCATGTAGATGGTGAAGAGCACCGTAGTCTTGTAGATGGTGAAGAGCACCGTAGTCTTGTAGATAGTGAAGAGCACCGTAGTCTTGTAGATGGTGAAGAGCACCGTAGTCTTGTAGATGGTGAAGAGCACCGTAGTCTTGTAGATGGTGAAGAGCACCGTAGTCTTGTAAATGGTGAAGAGCACCGTAGTCTTGTAGATGGTGAAGAGCACCGTAGTCTTGTAGATGGTGAAGAGCACCGTAGTCTTGTAGATGGTGAAGAGCACCGTAGTCTTGTAGATGGTGAAGAGCACCGTAGTCTTGTAGATGGTGAAGAGCACCGTAGTCTTGTAGATGAAGAGCACCGTAGTCTTGTAGATGGTGAAGAGCACCGTAGTCTTGTAGATGAAGAGCACCGTAGTCTTGTAGATGGTGAAGAGCACCGTAGTCTTGTAGATGAAGAGCACCGTAGTCTTGTAGATGGTGAAGAGCACCGTAGTCTTGTAGATGGTGAAGAGCACCGTAGTCTTGTAGATGGTGAAGAGCACCGTAGTCTTGTAGATGGTGAAGAGCACCGTAGTCTTGTAGATGGTGAAGAGCACCGTAGTCTTGTAGATGGTGAAGAGCACCGTAGTCTTGTAGATGGTGAAGAGCACCGTAGTCTTGTAGATGGTGAAGAGCACCGTAGTCTTGTAGATGGTGAAGAGCACCGTAGTCTTGTAGATGGTGAAGAGCACCGTAGTCTTGTAGATGGTGAAGAGCACCGTAGTCTTGCAGATGGTGAAGAGCACCGTAGTCTTGTAGATGGTGAAGAGCACCGTAGTCTTGCTGCCCACCAACAACGTTGACGGATTAGTCACCTCATCTTTTATATATAGTTCTACTGTCTTCCAATTATGTTCTTAAATTTGTACTGATAAAGTCACATGTTGCACATGTGACTAATTCGTCATCTTGTAGGTACTGTTCACCATACAAGTGAACACTTAAAAGCAACTGACTATATCAGTATGGTGACCAACCCTTAATAATTTATAACAAATTAACTTGATCTTGTAGACAAAATTTTCTCTATAAAATTAGAAAAGATAAACAAAATATCAAAATGGAAGGACTATAATATTAACACTAGCCAACAAAATTTAATTTTTTTATACCCAGTACAGAAACTAACGTGGCTGTCTTAAACTAACTTTGATACGTTGATCAGTAATCTGAACTTATTTAGTCTCTTTCACGCAAGAATTTTTTGAAATCTTTTGATCAATATATATATATATATATATATATATATATATATATATATATATATATATATATATATATATATATATATATATATATATATATATATATATATATATATATATATATATATATATATATATATATATATATATATATATAGTGCCGAATAGGCAGAACTTGCGATCTTGGCTTAAATAGCAACGCTCATCTTGCCATATAAGACAAGCGAAAATTTGTGTATGCAATAATTTTGCCAAAATCATTCTTAACCTAACGAAAAAAATATATTTCACTGTGTTTGTTTAGTATTAAATTATTGTAAACAAATCTAAAATATATTTAGTTGGGTTAGGCTAAAATAAATTGTTCTTGTTATAATAAGGTTAGGTAAGTTTTCTAAGATTCTTTTGGTGCAAAACTATTTTTTTTTTACATTAACCTTAATGAAAAAAATATATCTGCAAGCGTATAAGAATTTTTTTTAGAAAGGACTTAATTTTAAATGAGTTCTTGCTAATTGACCAGTTTTATTTATTCGGCACGACATATATATATATATATATATATATATATATATATATATATATATACATACATATACACACAAATCACAGTTTTCAGGGTTTTTTGCTTGTGTTTAGTATGGTTCTCCCGCACCAGTGTCCAGCAGTAGTCGACCACCAAACTAACAATTAAATTGATCCATGTTGGCTCTATCTTGGTGAAATCGCTCACCGTGGGGTTCTTTTTCACAGAAACTACATGTCCGAGCAAAACTAAGTTCAGATTCGAATCAGCGTCTCAAAATGAGTTAGAAACTCATGAAACAAATGAACTGAAACTACTGTTGGCCAGTGTAATAATAATAATAATAACAATAATAATAATAATAATAAAATGTGGAAAATATTCTCACACAAGGACGGACCAAGAAACATTATGGATGATAATAAAATGAGAGAGCCATAAACACTGGAAGCAAAGGCTGGACATGGCGGTCCGTGCGCCCTCTTCCGACAGTCTACTCTCCCTCTACCAGTACCAGAGTCTTCCAGCACTCCAGGAGCCAGGTAGGTACCACATTACTGTTTCACGAGAGCTAGGTCAATATCAAATTATCCTCCTTCAAGAAGCAATGTCAGATAATCCTCCAGAAGTCAGGTTAGTTTATCCTTCACACTAGCATCAGACAGACTCGGTGTTGACTTCCAAGTCTTCTGCTATGTCTTTCCCATGTACTCATGTACAAGTCAAGTAACACATCATAATCCTCCAGAAGCCAAATCAGTCAGACTGTAATCTGACACTGTCAGAGTATTATCCTTCAGGAGCCAGGTCATTGTCACATTGTAATCGCCCAAGGCAATAGTCAAGCATTCTCTGAGAAGCAGAGAATGCTTAATTAACTCTCATCTCAAGGACCTGGGGCAGATCCTTGCTCAGGTGGAGAAGTTAGCCATGTATTCTTACACCTGTTACCTCATTCATCTATCAGTAAGTAGGTACATGGGGGGATGTTAGTCGATTGTTCTGGGTCCGCAGTCTCGGTTAGAGAATTCAATAACCTCATCGGAAATAAGCCAGACATAGTGACCTTATAGGGTTATTCTAGGTCGCTAACTCTCCTGCTTAATATTCCAAATAAACTCATCTTCTGTTTTCCTTTCGTTTCATTTTTCCTTTACCTTTCTTCTTTTTCTTCTCATCTTCCTCCTCCTCCTCCTTCGTTTTCCTCTCTTCTCTCTGGGAACAAGGTCAACACAAGACTTTATCTGGGATTCTGGGTCACATGGTGACTGCCATCTTTACATCCCGCCAAGCGTAACTAACACTACTTCAAGTTCACGGTCACCACATTCTAGGTCATGCTCCAGATCCCCTAAATAATATATACACACATACGCGTGCACACGCGCACGCACGCGCGCACGCACGCGCGCACGCACGCGCGCACACACACACACACACACACACACACATACACACACATACACACACACGCACACACACACACACACACACACACACACACACACACACACACACACACACACACACACACACACACACACACAAACACATGGTACACAAACGCTGATGGAATAACAAATAAGTGGGAGTGGCATGAAAGAGTCAAAGAGGCATCACCGGACATCATAGCTCTCACAGAAACCAAGCTTACAGGTATGATAACAGATGCCATCTTTCCAACGGGATACCAAATCCTGAGGAAAGACAGAGGGAACAGGGGGGGGGTGGAGGAGTGGCATTGCTGAACAAAAATCGCTGGAATTTTGATGAGCTGGAGAGAGGAGACAGCGGAGAATAAATTGATTACATAGCGGGAACGCTTCACTCTGGAGGTCCCAAGGTGGTAATAGCAGTGATGTATAACCCACCACAGAACAGCAGGAGGCCAAGGCAAGATTATGACGAGAGCAATAGAGCGATGGTTGACACACTGGCTAGAGTGGCCAGAAGAGCTCATGCATGCAGGGCAAAGCTCCTGATCATGGGTGACTTTAACCACAAGGAGATCGATTGGGAGAACTTGGACCCGCATGGGGGCCAAGATACATGGAGGGCTAAGATGATGGAGGTGGTACTGGAAAACTTCATGTACCAACACGTAAGGGACACTACAAGAGAGAGAGGAGAGGATGAACCGGCAAGGCTGGACTTAGTATTCACCTTGAGTAGTGCAGATATCGAGGACATCACATATGAAAGACCCCTTGGGGCCAGTGACCATGTGGTTTTAAGCTTCGAATACACAGTAGAGCTACAAGTGGAGAGAGAAGCAGGAAGGCCAGGACGAATGAAGCCAAACTACAAGAAAGGGGACTACACAGGAATGAGGAACTTCCTGAACGGGGTTCAGTGGGACAGAGAACTGGCAGGGAAGCCAGTTAATGAGATGATGGAATATGTAGCAACAAAATGCAAGGAGGCTGAGGAGAGGTTTGTACCCAAGGGTAACAGGAATAATGAAAAAGCCAGGATGAGCCCATGCAGGGAGGCAAAAACCAAGTGTGCTAGGGAATGGAAGAAATATAGAAGGCAAAGGACCCAGGAGAATAAGGAGAGCAGTCGTAGAGCCAGAAACGAATATGCACAGATAAGAAGGGAGGCCCAAAGACAATATGAAAATGACATAGCAGCGAAAGCCAAATCTGACCCGAAACTGTTATACAGCCACATCAGGAGGAAAACAACAGTCAAGGACCAGGTAATCAGGCTAAGGAAGGAAGGAGGAGAGACAACAAGAAATGACCGTGAAGTATGTGAGGAACTCAACAAGAGATTCAAAGAAGTGTTCACAGAGGAGACAGAAGGGGCTCCAGAAAGACGGAGAGGTGGGGCACACCACCATGTGCTGGACACAGTGCACACAACCGAGGAAGAAGTGAAGAGGCTTCTGAGTGAGCTAGATACCTCAAAGGCAATGGGGCCAGGTAACATCTCCCCATGGGTATTGAGAGAGGGAGCAGAGGCGCTATGTGTACCCCTAACAACAATATTCAATACATCTATCGAAACAGGGAGATTGCCTGAGGCATGAAAGACAGCAAATGTAGTCCCAATCTTTAAAAAAGGAGACAGACATGAAGCATTAAACTACAGACCAGTGTCACTGACATGTATAGTATGCAAAATCATGGAGAAGATTATCAGGAGAAGTGTGGTGGAACACCTAGAAAGGAACGATCTCATCAACAGCAGCCAACATGGTTTCAGGGACGGGAAATCCTGTGTCACAAACCTACTGGAGTTCTATGACATGGTGACAGCAGTAAGACAAGAGAGAGAGGAGTGGGTGGATTGCATATTCTTGGACTGCAAGAAGGCGTTTGACACAGTTCCACACAAGAGATTGGTGCAAAAACTGGAGGACCAAGCAGGGATAACAGGGAAGGCACTACAATGGATCAGGGAATACTTGTCAGGAAGACAGCAGCGACTCATGGTACGTGGCGAGATGTCAGAGTGGGCACCTGTGACCAGCGGGGTCCCACAGGGGTCAGTCCTAGGACCAGTGCTGTTTCTGGTATTTGTGAACGACATGACGGAAGGAATAGACTCTGAGGTGTCCCTGTTTGCAGATGACGTGAAGTTGATGAGAAGAATTCACTCGATCGAAGACCAGGCAGAACTACAAAGGGATCTGGACAGGCTGCAGACCTGGTCCAGCAATTGGCTCCTGGAGTTCAATCCCACCAAGTGCAAAGTCATAAAGATTGGGGAAGGGCAAAGAAGACTGCAGACGGAGTACAGTCTAGGGGGCCAGAGACTACAAACCTCACTCAAGGAAAAAGATCTTGGGGTGAGTATAACACCAGGCACATCTCCTGAAGCGCACATCAACCAAATAACTGCTGCAGCATATGGGCGCCTAGCAAACCTCAGAACAGCATTCCGACATCTTAATAAGGAGTCATTCAGGACCCTGTACACCGTGTACGTTAGGCCCATATTGGAGTATGCGGCACCAGTTTGGAACCCACACCTAGCCAAGCACGTAAAGAAACTAGAGAAAGTGCAAAGGTTTGCAACAAGACTAGTCCCAGAGCTAAGAGGTATGTCCTACGAGGAGAGGTTAAGGGAAATCAACCTGACGACACTAGAGGACAGGAGAGATAGGGGGGACATGATAACGACATACAAAATACTGAGAGGAATTGACAAGGTGGACAAAGACAGGATGTTCCAGAGATTGGACACAGTAACAAGGGGACACAGTTGGAAGTTGAAGACGCAGATGAATCACAGGGATGTTAGGAAGTATTTCTTCAGCCACAGAGTAGTCAGTAAGTGGAATAGTTTGGGAAGCGATGTAGTGGAGGCAGGATCCATACATAGCTTTAAGCAGAGGTACGATAAAGCTCACGGCTCAGGGAGAGTGACCTAGTAGCGATCAGTGAAGAGGCGGGGCCAGGAGCTCGGACTCGACCCCCGCAACCTCAACTAGGTGAGTACAACTAGGTGAGTACACACACACACAGAAGGGTCCACATGGGTGGGTCAAAGTTACTAGTTGTGGGTGATTTCAACCACAAGGAGAATGATTGGGAAAATCTGGAGCCACATGTGGGACCAGAAACGTGGAGGGCTAAGATGATAGGGTGGTACTGGAAAGCCTCATGCATCAACATGTGAGGGACACTACCAGAGAAGAGAGGATGAACCAGCAAGGCTGGACCTCAATGTCTGAGTAGCTCAGACACTGAGGACATCACATATGAAAAGCCCCTCAGACCTAGTGATCACTTGGTCCTGAGCTTCCAGTATATTGTAGAGTTAAAAGTGAAGAGTGAAGCAGCACGTGTAGGACCAGGTAGGACCATGTCAAGGACCAGGTAATCAGGCTGAGGAACGAAGGAGGAGAGATCACAAGAAACACAAGAAGGAGGAGAGATCACAAGAAACACAAGAAGGAGGAGAGATCACAAGAAACACAAGAAGGAGGAGAGATCACAAGTATGCGAAGAGGTCAACACGATATATAAGGAATTATTTTCAGTGGGGACAGAAAGGACTCCAGCAAACCGAGATGGAAGGGCACACAAACAAGTGCTGGACACACTACACACAACCGAGGGGGTGAAGAGGCTGCTGAGCTAGATACCTCAAAAGGCGGTGGGACCGGACATCTCTCCGTGGGTTCTGAGAGAGGAAGCAGAGGCAATGTGTGTGCCACTAGCAACAATCTTCGACACGTCTATCGAAACCAGGCAATTACCTGAAATGTGAGACAGCAAATGTAGTCCCAATCTTTAAGAAAGAGATTGGCAGGTAGCATTAAACTACAGACCAGAGTCACTGACATGTATCGTATGCAGAGTCGTGGAGAAGTTTATCAGGAAAAGACTGGTGGAGCACCTAGAAATGAATAAGCTTATACATGATAAGCAGCATGCTTTTAGAGATGTGAAATCATGCGTCACAAACCTACCGAAGTTCTACAAGGTAACAAAAGTAAGACTGGAGAGGGAGAGGGATCGGTAGATTGCATCTTTTTGGACTGTAAGGCTTTGGACACAGTTCCGAACAAGAGATTAGTGCAAAAGCTAGAGGAGCAGGTAGGAATAACAGGAAAGGCAGAGAATACCATACAGGATGGAAACAACAAGTGATGGTACGTGCTGAGGTGTCAGAGTGTGTCCATGTGTTGAGTGGTGCTGTTTCTTGTATATATAAATGATATGATGGAAGGGACAGATTCAGAGGTGTCCCTGTTTGCAGACGATGTGAAGCTAATGAGGAGAATTCATGTGGATGAGGATCAGGTAGGACTACAAAGGGATCTGGACAGGCTGCAAGCCTGGTCCAACAACTGGCTCCTGGAGTTTAATCCCACCAAAAGCAAAGTCATGAAGACTGGGAAAAGTCAAAGAAGACTGCAGACAGAGTACAGACTAGGGGGCCAAAGACTGCAAAACTTACTGAAGGAAAGGGATCTTGGGGTGAGTATAATACCGAGCACATCTCCTGAGGTGAACATCAACCAAATAACTACTGCAGGATATGGGCGCCTGGCAAACCTAAGAATAGCGTTTCGACACCTGAATAAGGAATCATTCAAAACTATGTACACCGTGTACGATAGGCCCATATTGGAGTATGAAGCACAAGTATGGAACCCACATCTGGTCAAGCACGTCCAGAAATTGGAGAAAATGCAAAGGTTTACAACAAGACTAGTCCTGGAGCTATGGGGTATGTCCTACGAAGAAAGGTTAAGGAAAATCAACCTGACGACACTGGAGGACAGGATAACGACATATAAAATACTGAAAGGCATTGACAAGGTGGACAGTGCTAGAATATTTCAGAGATGGGATATAGGAACAAGGAGCCACAACTGGAAGTTGAAAACTCAGACGAGCCATAAGGGTGTTAGGAAGTATTTTTTTAGCCTCAGAGTTGTCAGGAAGTGGAATAATCTGGAGTGTGAAGTAGAGGAGATAAGATCCATACACCGCTTTAAGAGGTATGATAAGGCTCTTGGAGCGACTAGCGAAGAGGCGGGGCCAGGTGCTGTGACTTGACCTCTGTAAACGCATATAGGTGAGTTCAAGCACACACACATACACACACGAGAGGAACTGTGAATCGACCCCTACAACTACATATAGGTGAATACAAACGAGTACACACACACAGCAAAGTTGTGGTAACGTTTAAATTCAATAGTAGCACGAGATGAAGAGGATTAATAGGAGGCATCAATATCTGGGAGACGTTATTGGTCTTGGTCACTTGGTCATAAATCAGCAGCAAACGACGATGCCCATCGTCATCGTCTTCATACAAATAACCAGCACATAGGAGAGAGAAACTTATGACGACGTTTCTCTCTATGTGCGGGTTATTTGTGTATTGTTCCAGTCACGATTTTGTGCCTTTCTGTTCTTCATCATCTGTGCCAGTATCGTTGGCAGTTCAGTTTGGTATCTTCATGTACCTCATACCCATCCTGTGGGCAGTAACCAAATCATTATAGAAGCGCATAATGACCAACATTTATGTCTGCTAAGTTACTGTAGTAATGAACTTTTCACACATTTAATGACTTCAAAACAACAGTAATAAGTTTAAACAGTCAAATATTCAGTCACAAAACCATTACAACATAGTCATACGTGGTTTTGAATTATTTACAGTACGGTACTCAGCATTTAGAAGCATATTGTTCAATTTAAACAGATTAAGAAGGTTACAAGTTATTGAAAATAAGCAAAATCAGGTTAATTTTCCAGTGTCTAGTAATGTGCCACTGAGGATTAAATACCTTAACATTTCTTGAATTTGTGGGCGAATTGTCTATGAATTCATGAATTTCGTCGTATTCCACCACATGACATGGGGTGTGACACTGGCTACTCTGTTATATGATCAGGATGGAATTGCCTACACACACACACACACACACACACACACACACACCATCATGGTGGAGGTGGCCACACCATCATAGTGGAGAGGACCATACCATAGTAGGGGTGGCCACACTATCATACTAGTGATGACAACATCGTCACACCAACACCATCAAACCATCATAGTGGAGGTGGCCACACTATCATACCAGTGATGGCAACATCGTCACACCAACACCACCAACCCATCATGGTGGAGGTGGTGGTCCCATCTGGTAGTATAGGTGTGAGACAATATGGGTCACAATGCATCACTTATTTAGGCCGAGCACTCACTCGTGTGTTCCTTCTCATTGCCAAGCCTTAAACACCCTCCTCTTCACTCGAGTCGAATTCATTTAGTTCCGCGAGGATTTATACAGCAATATTTTACTTCCACAAAGGAGGGAAACTTTGAAAAATGGTAGTAAACCCCATGGGCTTTCATTCTCTTGCATTCATAAATAACCTAGAGCTCAGAGAGGCAACTTTAGACGACGTTTCGAACCTTCTTGGACCATTACCATATTAGCGAGTGACCTGAAAATAGTCCAGGGTGAACCGAAGCTTCAGAATCTCTACAACCACGGTGTTGTAAACACCACCTCCAAGGCTGAGGGACTGATTACCTCATCTTTTGTATATAGTTCTTCTGTTTTCTAATTGTGTCCAAGAATTTGTATTGATAAAGCCACTGGATGGCGAAACGTTTAAAATAAAGATAACCAGATGTTGCACAAGTGTCTTAACTTTCATCAGTGTTTCCTGTACAGATTGTTAGTTGTAAATTGTTTCTACCACGGTACTGTGATTATTAATTTGAATATTATGATGTTGTTGGAGCTGAGGGTGATTGTATGTTACCCGAGAAAGAAATAAGATATAAAGCTCCCTACTTCAGCACTAAAGCATTCGACTTACAACCGAAAGGACTCGCATCGGTGAGCAAATCTCCTTATACCTACTGACCCTCTTCACCTAAGAGTAAATAGGTACCTGGGTGTTAGTCCACTGCTGTGAGTTGCTTCTTGGAAGAGAATGATGGGGGAGTGTTTATCATATGCTTGACGATATTCTTATTGCCCTATTAAAGCTTCTGAACTCAGGCTGACAGACTTCATCACTTGAGGTACGAAATCAATCCTGAGTTATCTAGAATAAGGTCGCAGAGTAATGTTGCTCAATAAACAAATGTTAGGGCCAAGCTCTGAAATAAGTTGAGATAGGATGGCAAATTGTAACTCGTAAAAACTAACAGTTGTTAAAGTGTAAACAATAAGAGCACATGTGAAGTGGCTGTCACACTGAAATTATTACAACAAAGATCTTTCAGGATTCTACATACTATATAACATCAGTTGTTAAGTATACTGAAGGCTTCAGCAAAGCTTCCATATTTTCATAAAACACTTAAAATCTTGTGAAAGTACAATGTTTTGTTTACTGCCATGCAAGAAGCAACATGATCACAACATACAAGATATCAGACAAGATACCATGCATCACAATATATACGATGAATCTACAACGTCACATGGGATAGAATTATTGCTATGAGTCACATTAAATCTGACCACTCAGAAGAGTACAGATTGTAAGTACATAAAAATGCACTGAGAAAAGAAGTAGATACACACTCCACACACGGGTTTAAATGCCATAGTAACAGACTTCTTGGGCATTAAGGAATAAATACACTAGATACTTAATAATAGTTGCAGCTCGCTCCTTGCAAACATTTACTCGCAACTGCACTGATCTGGAATCCAAGAAAATTTTCAACAGAGCTCTCCATGAAAAAATTAATTTGTAGCTTATAAAACAAAGAAGGAATAAAAGACTAACTATTACAATTGATGAGATTTTCTGTATGAGAGGAAAATAGCGACCAGAGGAAATATAATCACGGAGCAGTATCTAGTGTGGTGGTGCCACAGGCTTGGTGCTTGCCCTCATAATGTTTGTAAACTAAATATATGACTTGCCAGAATGGTTAAAAACTTTCATAATTAAATCTGCGGATGGTAAAAAGATAACAGACAACTGACAACTAAACTGAGTAACAGATGAATAGCAGAGTTTACCGTTGTTAAATGCTACGTAACAGAAATAGGAGAAAGCAATAACAAACACATGAATATGCAATGTGGTAAGCTGATAAAACATAGAGAGGAGAATCTGGGAGTGACTGCAGACTAACGTTTATTATATTAATGGTATATAAATCCAACAAGCAGGAGAATAAGACAGGCACACGTAACACAAATAACACGTACATGATGGAAATAAATGGTATAAAATACAGACACACTGGAAATATTAAACATCTAAGCGGTATAATGTGATCCTTTGTTGACAACGTTTCGTCCACGCAGTGGGCTTTATCAAGTCACAAAGAGATCTCTGTGACTTGATAAAGCCCACTGCGTGGGCGAAACGTTCTCAATAAAGGATCACATTATACTGCTTAAGTGTTTAATGTTTCCAACAAGCACATGGGAGAAAGAAATTTATGACGATGTTTCGGTCCGACTTGAACCATTAACTAGTCACACACAAACACACGAAGGTAAGGGAGCCAAATGCATGTGCAAAATTTGGCTAACTTTATTGCGGAGACGTTTCCCCAACCAGTGGCTTTATTAGTGCAATATAGAAAATAATTACTGAAAACAGTGGAAGACTAAAGATTTTTTTTTTTTTAAAAAACTCAGGTACAAAATAGATATGGGTGCATAAAATAATATGTCAACGAGATACCAGGCACTAACTAGATTATTATTATATAATAAATAATAAATTCAAAACACGGGAAAATATAAACACTATACAAATAAACAATGTGACAAAAACCAGCACACAGAATTACACACATACACAAGCAATCACGTATTATACAACGTGATACTTCATCTGGCATATTACTAGGCGTGGCTTCCGCCTGCCAACACACAACGTATCCAAGACTTAATCTAAGAACTCAGGTGCCTTAAAGAGCACAACAATACGTTAATTTGGGCGACTACCACGGGGTTATTATCATGGACTAAGGATAGGCATTACAGTTCAAAGGTGGATCAGGATGACGCTACAATTCACAACAATGAAAATATCTAATATAACAAAACGAAACTACACTGTGATATTTGACGTCTCAATAAACACAAATGCAAGCAGCTATAAGTGAACTTATACACTGACGAGATGCACACATTGAAAAATACTGCTTCCACATATAGTTCAAGCTCCATCACAGCTTACAGAAAAACGAATACTTGCATAGATACATATACTACTGAAAAGCACACGAACACGGCATAAAGTATAAACGGAAATAAGAAAACGTTCAACTGCGCTAGGAAGCACACCATATACAAAATGTACACCAATGACTTGTAATTGAGGCATAAATGACGAGAAACATTCCTAAAAGTTGTATATACAAAGCACGTAAGATATATCGTCATCACCGTTACATAGGAGACGCACATAAACTCTGAGAACACAAAACATTCACGCACTTGACAAACACAATTAGACACAGCTGACCAGCCCATTAGATTACCCACTGAGCACTCACAACTATCTCAAATCTCGTAACTCCAAGGCTTTATATTCAGGCTGGAAGTCTCTCTCCCATCTCCCCTCATATACCAACCTATTTCGACATTTTGTCCTATAAATCGTCCCCGCTAAAACCCTAATTCTACTGTTACCATCAACGTGCCTCATAGCCCATGACACGAAAATATAATCGGCCACAACGTACGACACCGCACGTTGTACACGCAAGTGAACCCCACCTACATCAAAGCTCAACGCCCGGAGTACCGACAAGCCTCCCCCCCCTATCAAACGCAAAACCGTACTGAACCACTCTCGTACCATACCTAAAGTCTCACAGAAATACACAACGTGAAAAGCAGATTCCTCCATCCCGCACGCCGGACAACCCCAGTCTTCCTCCAAACGCCTATTATACAACACCCCGGACGGCAAGATTCCATGTAAAAATTTAAAAACCACTTCCCGTACTTGAGCAGGCAGACGCAACTGCTGAACTCGCCTCCACATATTACCCCACGCATACATGGGATACATTCCTTCAACTCGCACCACGACTACCTCCCTACCCGCCCTTTCTAAGGTACATAATTTTACACAGCGCACGTCCCTCATGTTCAATAATACGCAAAGCATCGCGTCGCACCAAATTAAATTCCTCCCTCTCCACCACCTGCGCAGGTTGTGATACAATTCACTTAACCCACCATGCATCCCACCCAGTCGGAGAAAACGACGCTTCACGTAACATGCCATGACACAAGCCTCTAGAAGAATGAGACCCAACCCTCCCTGATGCATTGGGGTCTCCACCACCGCTCTTGTGAGCCAATCGCATCCTGAATCCCACAAAAATCGATAAACTCTATGCAAAAGACGTTTGACGTCCCCCTGCAACAGAGGATACAGTGCAGCAACGTGCCATACTTTGCTATAAAGCAGGACATTAATGACCACCGCCCTCTGATGCAGGGTTAAATGTCGCGGCCGTAGACTATTTAAGTGCCCCAAGACACTATGTACAACCCTCCCCGAATTGCACGCCCTCATCTGATCGACCTCCTGCATATAATGAATACCACATATAGTGATACGATCAACCACAGTCCACCCCTCTGCATCCACCCCATCCCCCACCCACTCCCCCAACTCCATAATCTTCGACTTTTCTCTATTAACACACATCCCTGTAGCCTTGCCAAATATGTCAACAAGTCTCCCAACAAAACCCAATTTCTCCCGTGAACGTAATAACACAGTAGTATCATCTACATAACCCACAAGGGTCGGTCGATCATTACTCGGACCCCACGATGTCTCTATTCCCCGCCCTTAAACAGTCCAGTAAAAAGGGTCCTGCATACATGCAAAAAACATTTGAGACATGGGGCATCCCTGACGAATGCCCCTGCTCAAGTGTACAAAAACACCTAACTTGCCATTAATTTGCACTTTAAAACCCGCTCCATTGTACAACGAATGGGCCCACATGATGACCTCATTTCCAAAACCCTGCCATCTCATAAATTTCCACAGAACCTTCCTTTCCACACTATCAAAAGAGGCTCGCCAGTCTAAAGCCAAAACACCACCCCCACCCTCACCCCGCATTCCTCAACAAACTCCCTGATATTCCCATGACCATCATACATTGACCTACCTGGCACACCAAACTGACTCTTATGGATTACCTTATCAAACACTTTCTTAATTCTATTCATCAATATTTTTGCATATAGTTTATAGTCACTACACATCAACGATATGGGACGGTAGTCCTTAATCGCTAACGGCACATCACATTTCCTAAGACCAACACTGCCGTACGCTGAGACAGACCTAACCCCCCCCCCTCCTTCATCGCATTGAGTAAACAAACCATGAAAGTCCATATTACCTCCCAATGTTTGATATAAAATTCACAAGGGATGCCATCAATGCCTGGAGCCTTCCCCTTACTCATTCCTTGTAGTGCCTCCCACACCTCTGCCTCAGATATAGACCCACCCATGAGAAGGCGATCATAATCATTTAACTTTCATCGTACTCCTCTCCCCAAATCCTGTATCGCATGCTCACTCACATCTTTACTTTGCATCTGGAGCTTACTCCAAGTATCGACATAAAAACTTATCCCCTCAGTTGTTGTTAAGACCTGTCCCTCACTATACCCGTCAACTTCATCCTGCACCACTAAACTCACAATTTCAGTCGCTTTTCGCCTTTGTGTCTGACTTCGTAAGACACAAGCAGACGGCTTGTCACCCCACAAAGCCTCCTCCACCCCACTCGAAATGCGCGCCCCATCGAAAACCTTATTTTTCAATACTTGAATTTGTTCTTTAATAGCATCGATCTCATCCACTGGGTAAACCCCAGATGCCTCTCCCTGCGCATAACATTGTCGTAGATGACCCTCCAGGTACCTCTGAAAACCATACTCCAAGCGAGTGGCCCCCTTACACCGATGCACATAAAAATTCTTAATTCGAGGCTTCACAACCTCATCCCACTGTCGTACTAAATCCCACCCCTCCCAGGAGTCTACTCCCATAGACGCCCAGAAGTCCGCGAATAGTTCCCTATCATCCGCACTTTGTAGCATCCGCGTATTCAGTTTCCAGTATCCCTTAAAACGATGAGGGAGACCTCCCCAGTCGAGCTCTACAAAAACTCCCCGGTGGTCGGAGAAAAAGACATTCAATACACGCACATTGATTACGACCACCCGCTGAGACACATACACCCTATCTAAACATGCCGCATAACCCCTACGCACAAAAGTATGCTCAACCCCCAAGTCACGTCCTCCACGTACATCTACCAACAATAACCCAGACAACAAGTCACCCAAAACAAGCGAACAGAAACCCGCCCCCCTCGGTTCAAAGTCTTTACGGTGCACCACACAGTTCCAGTCACCACCGACCACTGTAATTACTGGCAGGGACCTCAAATAATATACCAAGACACCTCTAACAAAAGTATTTTTAATATTAACATCATGTTCAGCCGGCCCATATACCCCTACAAAACCAACCCTTCTACTACCCCAATCCCCCACGACCCTCGCCCCCTTCCTCCCAATGTCTCAACACAAACGGGCTGGTCGCTTTTATCAACACAGCCACTCCACCTTTCAGACGTCTGGAGTGAGTCACATAAATGTCATAACCATCCATCTCAAACAAACTTCCTACCTTATGGTTATGTTCTTGCAAAAAACACACATCCACTGCAAAACGATTCAACCACTCACGCACCTGCACACACTTTCTGACAGATTTCAAACCATTAACATTAATAGTTACACACCTAACTGCGTTAAAGGTGGCTTTCCTCTAGGGGCTACCACTCCCTTTTTCTCTTTGCGCCGGCAAGCACCCAAGGCACTTCCCGCACCTTTGGCAATCCCCGTAATATTACCTGCTGTCCTGGACTCGCACGACCTCCCCCCACCCGTGATTTCCGACCACGTCTTCTTCCCTGAACGTTGTCCAGGGGTCAAGACATCATCGGAGTCAGACGGGGTAGCCGCACGCTTCCTAGAAACAGCATCTTCAGACATGTCAGTACTTGGAGTGTTCTCCTTGTGAATTTCTGCCTCAACAGTATGAACTCTCGAACTCTCCAAAACTCTCACTTTAGCTATCTGATCAGCATCATCTGCACGTAATCTCCCCTCATCCACTTAACGCAGATACAATGTCGGCCTCCATATCACCTGCCTCTCTTGCTAGAGGGATTTCACTGTTCACATGTTCCACCTCGTCAAGGGAGGCAGTCCCAGGTAGAGTCACACAAGATGACTCTAGTAACATGGCCCGATCAACCTCAGCACTCCATGATGTCAGACGCGGCGAGTTCTCGACAACCTCCTCTTCCAGAGCCTGACGGGGTACCTCACCGTCAGGACGACGACCACGCCCCCGATGGCGGCTGGCGCTGAACACACTGAGCCGCTATGTGATCCAAAGCGCCGCAGAGGCGGCAAGTTCTTCTCTGTCCAGGATACGTAACGTACACCTGGGAACGAAAATCCTCCAGTTGTATGTACGAAGGAATCGGCTGACGCAGGGACATTTTCAACGTAAATGACCCCTCCTGAAGACCAGCATAGTGGCCGTCAGACCACCTACCCATGGTGACCAGGTGGATCTTCCCATAACGTTCAAAAACGTCACGTATGTCAACTTCATTGGCCTCAAAAGGTGAGTTTCGCACATGTACCCACGTATAGTATCGTGAAACGTCATGCAACTGGACAGAAACTGCTGGGGTGACTTGCTTACTTATATCCTGGTACTGGGTCACAATCTTCTCGTAAATCTGAGTGTCACAAAACTTGACAAAGATCCGTGAGTTCCATTCAAGGCGACGCCACACAAGGATTCACGTTGAATGCCATATATATCACGAATGATTGCTGGCATTAACACATTTACTGATTCGCTGGTGATAGAGCCCTGCGTTAGTTGAATACAAACAGTATTAACACGTCGGCGAAACGCAGTCGCCATTGTTGTTGATGTTGTAAAAACTCCTCCACCAGGTGTCGGGACTGAGGAGAAGCAGCTGACAACCGCTCAGCACAACGTCTGAGCAGAGAATGACCAAAGATTGTCAGCATGTAATTATATAAAAGTTACAGCAAGAACCTCACATGTCACAAAGTTCACAAACATAGATGGAGAGGCTCAAGAAAATCATATACGTGACACTGATATCGAAACTACAAAATATCGAAATTATAAAATAGATATTATTATTATTATTATTATTATTATTACTATTATTATTATTTTATTTATTTTTATTATTATTTTATTATTATTATTATTATTATTATTATTATTATTATTATTATTATTACTGAGAAGTGCTCAACCCGTAGGGTTCATTCACTGCCTGGACAAAGGCAGGTAATCAGATTTGATACAAGGAGAAAGCAGCTCAATTTCCTCAGATCACGAGCCTTCCACCAGCATCAAGATATTCCCGTCGAAGGAAGACAAGACAGCGAGTCCAGATATGCCGCAAAGAAATGTAAGTTACAAAGAAACGTGAATTACAAAGAGAGAACATTCTGGTTGCTTGATGGAAGGAAATGTGATAATCGCACTTAAGATAACGTGGGAGTTATCTTGAAAATGGTATAAATACCATTAATGATTAAGACACATGTGCAACAGTTGGGTATCTTTATTGTTGAAACATTTCTTCTACACAGTAGGCTTCTTCAGTCAAATACAGAGGCAGTAGTTGTAGTAGCGAAATGAAGATGATGTAATAAGCTCATCAACCTTGGAGAAAAAGTATCTGAGGTAGTCAGTCCCTCTGCCTGACTGAGGGACTGACCACCTCAGATACTTTTTCTGACTGCATCATCTTCATTTCACCACTACACCTGTTGCGTATGTATTTGACTGAAGAAGCCTACTGTGTAGGCGACACGTTTCAACAGTAAAGATACCCAAGTGTTGCACAGGCGTCTTAATCATCGAAGAAACATTATTGGAACCACCAAGAGGGTAAACATAATATCACAATTATCAATTAATAAAGCATAAGTGAAGCCAGTTAACTAGAGAGTCGCCACGGACTGACCCCGGTAAACTAGCAGCCAGGTGACTCAGCTAGTCACAAATATTATGTCAATGATAATGATGTTTTACTAATCAACACCCTTCCTTGATGCTGGTGAGGGGTTCTTGATCTAGGGAATTGGATCTGTGCTCTAGTTCCCTGAATTAAGCCTGAATACCTTCCACATCCCCCTCCCCACAGGCGTTGTATAATCCTACGGGTTAAGCGCTTCCCCCATGATTATAAACATACTAATCAACAGTTGAGAACTAAGTACATGTACCTACAAATATCACTTATCATAACTATTATTATTATTATTATTATTATTATTATTTTCATTAATATTATTATTTTAATTATTTATTTATTAATTTATTTATTTATTTACTTTTAATACGCTGACCGTCTCCTAACGAGGTAGGTGGACTCAAAATTGAGGAAACACCTTCATCGTCATTCATCCAATCGTTGCTTTGCCAAAAGCGTGCTGGTATCACAGGTGTTGTTGTTGTTATCATTAATGTTGTTGTTTTGCGTTCACGAGGAAGCGCTAAACCCGCAGGGGTCATACGGTGTTTAGGAGAAAAGGGAGGCAATCAAATTCGATCCGAAAAAGGAAATGTTAGGTTCTACCGATGTCAACCACTGCTTTATTTCACGGTTCAAGTAGCTACGAATGTCGACTACAATCGCCACTATTACTACTGTTGCTACTATTACAACTACTATTGCTACTATTACTACTACAACTCTTCTTCTCCCTCCCCCTACCGTATTGTCTTCTGGCCTTCTCTACATTTCTCACCCCAGCTGGGACTTGACAATGGTCCAGGGTGGACCGAAACGTCGTCACAAGGTTCCTCTCCTTGGTGAATTGTTCCAGCCACAGTATTGTGATTTTTTATTCATTATGTTGATTACGGATTAATATGAAGGTCTACGTAGCTACGTATGCCAACTATTGTCTGGTATGCAGGTTCACGAAGCTACATTATCAAGGTTCAAGAAGCTGCTACTACTACTACTACTACTACTATTACTACTACTACTACTACTACTACTACTACTACCACTTAACAAAACAGTGAAAGTAAAACAAGCTACCTCTTTTTTTTTTAAATCTAATATTTAAATTACTTTTAAGAACATGTTCTGTCGTAATAAATGTTTGTGATCCACATTCATCTCAATTTTAAGGCCACCTTGGAATAACAAAACAAGGAAAATGCTAGGCAGTAGAATATTCAGTCTTATTATTTACATCACCGAGACTATGGGTCCCTACAACTGCACATAGAAAAAACTGCCTTTTAATAGCGAGTAAATATTATAAAGATTGTTAGAGGTGAATATATCGCTGTCGTTCAAACTTTCTGTTAGCTTGAAATTCCGAGTTGCTTCCTGCTACTATCTTTTATTTTTGTCAGTATCATTAGCACTGGTGGAGCCTGTGACGGTATTTTCTCTTTTTCTGTAATATGCAGACTTTCGAGAATTACAAAGATGATGCACCAACACACAAGAGGACTAATTAATTTTTTAACTCTATATCAAATGGAACCATATTGGCAACTGGCAATCATGCGAAAATAAGAGGCCTCAGCCGAAAAATTACTAAGCTAAACTGTGTCATTAAACCCGAACCTTGAGATTCTGGGGTCCTTTTGAAATTAAAAAGAACTCAACTCTCTCGTTCCTTATATCTGACACAAAAATAAATATCAGTTTTGTATTATCCCTGGCAGATTCAAAGCAACATCAAACACACGTTCTTTAAGGACACTCCAGACCTTCAAGAAGGTGCGAATACCAAGATTAAACAGTCTGGGTAAATATTCCTGATGATAATGTTTCGCTGCATCCGCTATGACGCACATTATATGGTGACACATTGTTCAACTTCTAATTATTAATGTTTACTGTGAGGACTGTTTTTGTAACAACGGTTACCCGTTAATCATTCCCTGAAAATTGACATAATGTCTAGCACTTAACTGTAATAACCCAATATAATTACTATATTTTCCATTTTTTATGATACTGTAAGATAAGTTTGATATAAATTTGTAACAATGACAGCCAGAGGAACGTGGTGCCCAGCTTTAACTATTTACACATCGAGCGTAGCCCCATCCCAACACACACATATATGTATGATCACAGCTCAGTTTGTATTTTGTCACCGACCAGGAAGGGATGAGTTGGCTTCTGTCACCAAATATACAGCCTCGCACACACACACACACACACACACACACACACACACACACACACACACACACACACACACACACACACACACACACACACACACACACACACACACACACACACACACACCATTTCTCAGTAAAAGATGGTTATAACTATGACCATAATTTTTAAAGGGGTGGACCGGTAAGCCAGCGGAAGGCCTCGGTTAGATGACCAAAAGCTCTAGCTGTGGGTCATTATCACCAAGACCCGCGTCAGGTAACACTTGTCCTGTTTCTTGATAAACCTTACCAATCAACCAACTTTTCTCAGCGGCGGTCGTGGATATAAGCGGTATACAGGCGGCCGACAAGGGTTACAACTTGTGTCGAGGGAAACAATTACACAACTGTGATAGAACACTATGGCGGGCTTATTGGCCCATACCAGACAGGTCTAACTCACAATCTACTAATGTGGTCGTCCAACCTATATTTAAAGTTACCCAAAGTTCTTGTCTCAAAGACGCAACCTGGGAGTTTGTCCCACTCATTGCTAAACAAGTAATTTCCAACATTCTTTCTAAATCTAAATTTGTTTAACTGGAATCCACTGGTACTAGTCCTAGTTTCGTTAGATATTTTCAAAACATTATTTATATTCCATTTTGTATTCCTGTTTTCCGTTTGTACTCTTCAATAATACCTCCTCTAATTCTTCGCCTTTCCTGAGAGAAAAATTCAGTGCCTTCAGCCTATCGTCGTAGGATTCCTTTCCTGTACTGAGGTTCTGCATAGTTTTTTCCAATTGATCTTATAATAGTTTTCGTCTCTTTTGACACTTAAGTTAAAAAATCGGAGAAATAAGTAATTATGCAATATTCTGCTGTTAATTTTACACTAATCCTAGCCAGGTACACCTAAGTAGAAAATATTGCATCAGCAGACTAAACGACTGCTCAAACTTCAATCATTGTGTAAATTTAACAAGTTCAATTCTGTGTTCTATAAACCGTCCTCCCAAATTCTGCTAATTTATCACATACAGTCAAATTTTCCGTTTTGATTAGGTTGGGTGAGGTAAGGTCAGGTTAAGCTAAGTTTATTTACATTGGCAGTCATCTCTTAATAAAAAAAAGCAATTATAACCTATCAAATGCCAATATTTTTTTTTTTTAAGAATGAAGTGCAAACGTGGACCTACCGTACTTTGTAATACGGTCAAATAATCACTGTTTAGAGCTCATCACACTCACTCATCCTCATTATTTTAGCAACAGTGAATTTCTAAATTTGATCAGGATAGGCTAAAGTGGGTAACGAGTGTAACTGTAGACGACATTTTTCCCTTCAAGTGTCTATGTCATATACGAATTGGTTTCATATACTCCCCTGTGGGTGAAACGGTGCCTTTACAGAAGTTTCATTAAGTTGCGTATGTCTCCATTTGCCTAATGTAGAAGACACTTTGTTTATTTACTAAAAGGCACATGATAACCTGATATAAAACGAAACTTTGTTATAAGATAGCATAACTGACAACTAACACGATAATACAGAAATTACAGGTAATATGTCAAGCAACGGAAAACACGAGATAACAGACAGGACTGTCAACAGATAATAAGAGTGTGTGTGTGTGTGTGTGTGCGTGTGTGTGTGTGTGTGTGTGTGTGTGTGTGTGTGTGTGTGTGTGTGTGTGTGTGTGTGTGTGTGTGTGTGTGTGTGTGTGTGTGTGTGTGTGTGTGTGCGCGCAAAACAACCACTGTGAAAGAATAATGAAATTCCATGCGCTTTCGTAACTACTCACATTATCATTATTGTTCCTTGATAACGTGAGTAGTCACAAAAGCGCTTTTAATTTCATTATTCATTCATAGTGGTTGTTTTGCATATTCCTAAATCACCTGTTTACTGTGATCTTATTGCGCACACAGTAACTCAAATAACCACGCTTCACAATAGTACATTACAAAAAAAGAGAATCTCTGAATAAACAACGAGTTAAACCTTGAAAAGAATGAAAAGAGTATAGGCCGCCTAGCCTATACTCTGTCTGCAGTCTTCTTTGCCCTTCCCCGATCTTCATGACTTTGCATTTGGCAGGGTTAAATTCTAGGAGCCAGTTGCTGGACCATGCGTCCAGCCTGTCCAGGTCTCTTTGTAGACCTGTCTGGTCTGCATCTGATTTAATTCTCCTCATTAACTTCACATCATCTGCAAATAAGGTCTATCCCTTCTGTCATGTCATTCACATACACCAAGAACAGCACTGGTCCTAGGACTGACCCCTGTGGGATCCCGCTTGTCACAGGCGCCCACCGTGATACCTCATCATGTACCCTGACTCGATGTTGCCTCCCTGTTAGGTATTCTCTGATCCATTGCAGTGCCCTTCCTGTTATACATGCCTGATCCTCTAGCTTCTGCACTATTCTCTTGTGAGGAACTGTGTCGAAGGCCTTCCTGCAGTCTAAGAAAATGTAATCGACCCACCCTTCCCTCTCATGTCTTACTTCAGTTACCTTGTCATAAAGCTCCAGTAGGTTTGTGACACAGGGTTTGCTTTCCATGAATCCGTGCAGGCTGTCGTTTATAACCTTGTTCTATTCCAGGTGCTTCACCGCTCTCCTCCTGATAATCTCCATGACTTTGCATACTATATACGTCTGTGACACTGGTGTATAGTTTTAGTGCTTCGTTTCTGTACCCTTTCTTAAAGATGGGGATCATATTTGCCGTCTTCCATACCTCGAGTAATTGCCCAGTTTCAAGGGCTGTGTAGAAGATTGCAGTGGCACACATAGTGTCTCTGCTCCCTCTCTAAGGACCCACGGAGAGATGTCCGGTCCCACCGCCTTTGAGGTATCAAGGTCACTTAGAAATTTCTTCACCTCCTCCTCGGTTGTGTGTATTTCATCCAACACTTGTTGGTATATCCCTTGTTGGTGTACCCCTCTGTTTTGTCTTTCCAGTGTCCTTTCTGCCTCCACTGTAAATACTTCCTGAAATCTCATATTGAGCTCCTCACATACTTCTTGGTCGTTTCTTGTGAGCTCCCCACCTTCTTTCCTCAGCCTGATTACCTGGTCCTTGACTGCTGTCTTCCTCCTGATGTGGCTGTCAAGCAGTTTCAGGTCAGACTTGACTTTCGATGCTATGTCGTTTTCGTACTGCCGCTGGGCCTCCCTTCTTATCTGTGCATACTCGTTTCTGGCTCGTCGACTAATCTCTTTATTTTCCTGGGTCCTTTGCCTTCTGTACTTTTTCCATCCTTTAGCACACTTAGTTTTTGCCTCCCTACACCTTCAGGTAAACCAAAGGCTCATTCTGGTCTTCCCATTATTTCTGTTACCCTTGGAAACAAACCTTTCCTCTGCTTCCTTGCATTTTGTTGTTACGTAGTCCATTATTTCATTTACTGACTTACCTACCAACCCTCTTTCCCACTGAACCTCTTGCAGGAAGGTCCTCATACCTGTGTAGTCCCCCCTTTTATAGTTTGGCTTTTCTCTTTCTACTCCTGTTGCCCTCTCTACTTGTAGCTCTACGATGCATTCAAAGATCAGAACCACGTGGTCGCTAACTCCAAGGGGCCTTTCATATGTAATGTACTCGATGTCTGAGCTACTCAGGGTGAACACAAGGTCCAATCTTGCTGGTTCATCTTCCCCTCTGTCTCTCTGGTAGCGTCCTTAACATGTTGGTGCATGAGGTTTTCCAGTACCATATCCATCATCTTGGTTCTCCATGTTTTGGGACCCCCATGTGGCTCCAGGTTTTCCCAATCAATTTGCCCTGTGGTTGAAGTCGCCCATAACCTGGAGCTTTGCTCTACTCAGGTGAGCTCTTTATGCCACCTCAGCTAGTGTGTCCACCATTGCTCTGTTGCACTCATCATATTCCTCTCTCGCCCTCCTGCAGTTCTGTGGCGGGTTATACATCACTACAATGGCCACCTTATGTTCCTCTGACTGAACTGTACCTACTTTCTCCAGTCTCGTCCATTCCTTCCATTTTCTGATAACCCCATCGGTTTTTAATGAGCAATGCAACCCCACCTCCCCCTCTGCTCCTTCTATCCTTCCTCAGAATCTGATATCCAGGTGGGAAGATTGCGTCTGTTATTGTCCCCGTGAGTTTTGTTTCTGTGACTGCTATGATGTCTGGGGACATCTCCTTAATTCTTTCATGCCTCTCCTCACATTTATTCGTTATTCCATCTGCGTTCATGCACAATCCTTCAACTTCTTTTCTATAACTGTGGTCTGGGGAGAATGGTGGGCTTGGGGGAGCAAGTGCCCTGGCAGGGGCCTATAGGGGGTTGCTGTGGGGGTGGGGTCTGTGGTGTGTGGGGTGGGGGTAGAGGGCCTATGGGGGGTTGTAGTGGGGGTGGGGGTTTTGGTGAGGGGATGGAGGCAGAGGGCCTATAGGGGGATACAGTGTCGGTGGGGTTTGTAGTGAGGGGAGTGGGGGCAGAGGGTACAGTGTGTGGTTTTCTGTGGGGGTGGGGTTTGTGGTGAAGGGGATGGGGGCAGAGGATACAGTGTGTGGGTTTTGGACTAGGTTGTTCGACTGCATTAGGGTTGCTGTGGTTGGGTTCCTTCTGTGGGTGGTACTGGAGGAGGTTGTGTTTGTTGTTCTACCTGGGTCTGGTTCCTCCTGCTCCCCTCCTTCCTTGCTTCCTATTTTGCCTTGCGACGTTGCACCCTCTCTTTCAGTATCGTTTCTTCTTGTGTTCTGTCTCGGTCAAGGTACATGCTCTGGTACTCTGGTTTGTCCCTTACATGCGCTTTCTCCTGCAGGATCCGGTTTTGGGCTGACCCTCCCTTGAAAATCACTTTGACTAGATGCTTTTTTCCTCTCGCAAACCACCCAATTCTC
Organism: Cherax quadricarinatus; assembly: GCF_038502225.1. NCBI lineage: Eukaryota > Metazoa > Arthropoda > Malacostraca > Decapoda > Parastacidae > Cherax > Cherax quadricarinatus. The sequence goes on from NC_091307.1 coordinate 9,049,825, forward strand.
CGAAAATTTGTCAGCTGGGTCATGTCGTCCTCTCCTACCGCTTTCATGATGCTTTCAATCATATTTTTCTCCTATTTTCTTGCTTCATAAGTTTCCCCTTCTACTTCTTGGAGCTCATAGACAAAAACTGCCCTCTCCATTTTGTCCTCCCACTATGCTTCCCTGAGCATCCTCTGAGACGAACTAGTTCCTGCCATTGACGTGTTTGTTCCTGCTGTCTCTTCCCTAACCAGTGTCCCTGTGCTTACCTGTTCCTGGACACGGCATTTGTCTGTTAGAGCCTCTGTGCATAGCTTAGCTCCCTCATTTACTTTGGCCCCTTCTTGTGTTTCTGCTGTTCTCCCTGTCTTTTCCCGGGCCCCACTTGGGTCTGGTAGTCATCGCATATGGTGTAGCTCCTTTGCACCTTGCAATCCCTTCATCTGTGATTGATGTAGCAGTTCTTGATGTCGTGGCTGTACTGTCCTTTGGATCTTTAGGCTGTTTCAGACTTTTTAGTTCATCTACTAAGTTCTGTAACTTAGCTTCTGCTGCTTTGACTTGTTACTCCCATTTCCTGCTCTCCTCAGCTATTTTCTCTTCCATTTTCTTGCCGAGCTCTTCCAGCCTCCTCCCCCACTCCTCTGTTCTCGTCAGCTCTACCTCCCAGTGTGTGTGTACTCACCTAATTGTACTCACCTAATTGTAGTTGCAGAGATCGAGACTCATGGCCCCGCCTCTTCACTGATCGCTACTAGGTCCTCTTTCTCTCTCTGCTCCCTGAGCTTTGTCATACCTCGTCTTAAAGATAAGTATGGTGTGTGTGTGTGTGTGTGTGTGAGGGCGGATAAGAAACTGTCCAGATAACATAAAATTCCTCTCAATGCGTGACCAAATTCAAAATAATAAGATAAAGCCAATATGTACTCACTTTGGTGTCTTATCAGTTACCAGGCACTTAAATACATCTTGAGAGATAAGATGCTGCAGGTTACGCAGGTCAAGTGAACCCTCCTCTCAACACTGATGACCTTCTTTTAATCACTAACCTGAAGGGAAAAAATAATACATCACTCTATGTTTGTAAAATTTTTGTTAAGATAGCATGACGTCTTCATGTCCAGACAAATTATCAGATTTATGAGAAGCCGCTAAACTCATAGAGGTCATGCAATACCTGGAAATGGGAGGTAATCAGGTTTGATTCGAGGAAATGAAGGATAGCTGTAAGTCCTTGAATCATGAGCTCACCACAAAAATCAAGGTTTCTTGCACGGTGTAACCATGTAAAATACATTACAAGCGAAGTGATTTATATTAGCTACATGCCTCAATGCACACTCCTTTGCATGAGACTGTTTTGAAAACCCTAAAAAAATATCGCTCAGCTCGGGATAAAACTGTTCATACACACTATAAAGCCATTTTTAAGTGTGACACTTTTAGTAAAATGTGACCATGTTGCTTTACACGACCATACACTGTAGTGCACGTCTGCGAGATTATGGCCTCACCAGGGTCTTCCACTAGCACACACGATAATCGATCAATGCATCGCCCCGGCCACCATTTCTTGCTGCCTAGCAACCAGTTATTGCTTGCTTACTTCCTGCAACCTTTTAGGAAGGGAGCCACTAATACCGGTGAAGATTCTTGATCCAGAGAATTGGATATTGGATATACTACTCATCATTTCCCTACCTGGAGTATACCTGGAGAGGGTTTCCGGGGTCAATGCCCCCGCGGCTGTCTGAGACCAGGCCTCGTGGTGGATCAGGGTCCGATGAACCAGGCTGTTACTCCTGGCCACACGCAAACTGACGTACGAACCATAGCCCGTTTGGTCAGGTACTGACTTTAGGTGTCTGTCCAGTGCCTTTTTGAAGACAGCCAGGGGTCTATTGGTAATCCCCCTTATGTATGTTGGGAAGCAGTCGAACAGTCTTGGGTCCCAGACACTTATTGTGTTGTCTTTCAGTGTACGCGTGGCGCTCCTGCTTTTCATTGGGGGAATGTTGCATCTCCTGCCGAGTCTTTTGCTTTCATAGGGAGTGATTTTCGTATGCAAGTTTGGTACTAATCCCTCTAGGATTTTCCAAGTGTACATTATCATGTATATTTCTCGCCTGCGTTCCAGGGACTACGCTCTCTGTACCCCTCCCCCTTCCCTGTGGCTTTAGCATTTCCAATAATAATAATAATACGGCAGTACCTCGCAAGCACCATGCATATGAAAACGTAAGCAAGACTTTCAACTATCAGAGTGCAGTGGTGAGTACGGCTCATCACACTGGTTGTGATAGTGCAGATATATCCGTACAAGAGCACCTGAGTTTATTGGATATTATGGGCGGACCACCAGCAGTAACAGCCTGGTTGACCTGGCAAGCATCATACGAGCCTAGCCCATGTCCGGGCTTCGGGAATAGAAAACTCTCAGAACTCATCAAAGGTACAGGAAGTCCTCACTTAACGTCATTTCCTTATTTTACAATCCCGGTCAGGATTGGAAAATATGTAAAGACTAAATATCTCGATACAGGACATGCATCGGCCTAACTCTCCACGTTCGCTAATGGCCATACAAATGAAAGCTTTAAGTTTATTTGAAGATCCAAAGAAAAAACAGGGTTCTAGTGCTGAAAGTTAAACATTCGTGGCAAGTCGTGATTGGTTTGAATGTTTTAGGTAATGTAATTGTAGTCTGGAAGTGCCGTCAAGAAGCCGCAGTTGCTTACCCAGCTTTATTATTGCCAGTTTTCTTCCTTATGGCTGCTTGTATTCAGTTTTTATGATATGTAGCGTGTTTCTTATATATTTCTGAAAAAAAATGTGATACCTAAAATAATAAAAATGTCAGTAATGGAGTAAATATACGACTTTATAGCGTCCCAGAGCGACATACTCCATAATCATGGCGTCTGCAGCACTACTGCCCTCCCTCTCAACTCTCCCTTGTTATGGGAACCTAACTCGTTTATATCAATTAGCCTATGGTAAAATTGGTTTTGTTATACGTCGTTTCTCTTAAAGTCGAAGTTTCCAAGAATCTATCGATTACGTTAAGTAAGAACTTCCTGTATATCAAAAGCAGCTAATTGTACGAATGGGTGTTCACCCCCAGCCCCAAAGAAAAGATTAAGACCACTGCAGTAGCCTATTTTAATTCTGTTCTCCGACAAAATCAGTGCTTCTATCTACCTTTCTAAATCTGAAAATTGATTAAACTTGAATCCACTGCTGCAAGGTCTGTTATGGCTAGATACATGTAGGATCTTTTTTTTATATATATAACTCTCCGGCGTTATGTCAGAGGCATTGACTTGAGAGTTCAGATGACCCTCCAGACCGCAACATCCCCAACTCTCCTTCAGAATGCTATAGTTCCCACCTCCAGAACTCAAGTCCCGCTAATCTGTTTACCTACATCCCTTCCATATTTACACGTCTATCATGTTCCCTCTCCGTTTGTGCCATTCAATGTGTAAGTTGTACTCCTCGTCTATTTTCGTCAGAATATTTTCTGGTGTGGAGGATCCATATTTTTCTAGCTCATGTATGTCCAATTTGTAAAATATAAAATGATAACAAGAAATATACAGCGTAAGCTAAATAAAAATCTTGAATCTGAATAGCGTATTGCAACGTGTCTTTTTTTTAAATACGTAAAGCCTACCAATGATATATATATATATAATATATATATATATATATATATATATATATATATATATATATATATTTTTTTTTTTTTTTTTTTTTTTTTTTCAACAAGTGACCGAGGCAGGGTGACCCAAAAAAGAAAGAAAATCCCCAAAAAGAAAATACTTTCATCATCATTCAACACTTTCACCACACTTGCACATTATCACTGTTTTTGCAGAGGTGCTCAGAATACAACAGTCTAGAAGCATACACATATGAAGATACACAACATATCCCTCCAAACTGCCAATATATATATATATATAAATATATATATATATATATATATATATATATATATATATAATAGAGTCACTTATTGCGCTTGGGCGCAATAAGTGACACTAACATACACAGCAAACCAGCGATGTGCTTCAACAATTTTTGATAAGCGTATAATATGAACTGTGAAGTAATAACAATTAACTGTGAACTATAATTAAGATTAATAAACCCAGACTGTATTACTGCAGTTTCACCTACCCTTTATCCATTCTAACAGTATTAATTAATATAAGGATACATATTAATGAAAATTCATGTAAGTTTGTTTTTAAGACTACCTCCACCCATGAAAAACTGCAAATGTCTTATAAGTTGACAAGAAATACAACCAGATTCTCACACAAAGTAGTGGGTGTGTGCAGCCTCCTTCACCTCCCAAGTGACTGACCTAAACAATTGTTATTTGTCTCATGTCAGGTCCAGAGATGCAAGTTTTCGCACCCTGAGTGAGAGTTTGCAGAGTATTTTATAACTGCTTTAAAATAAATAAATAAATAAATGTATATAGTATATATATATATATATATATATATATATATATATATATATATATATATATATATATATATATATATATATATATATATATATATATATATATATATATATATATATATTGGCCAAACATTCACAAAAATACAACAGAAAGTAAAACAACATATATATATATATATATATATATATATATATATATATATATATATATATATATATATATATATATATATATATATATATATATATATATATATATATATACATGTATATATCTATATATATATATATATAGGGAATGCTTCCCTATATCTCTTGTTGAACTCTTCACAGACTTCCTGGTCATTTCTTGTGAGCTCTTCTCCTTCATTCTGATTACCTGGTATCTGACTGTTGTCTTCCTCCTGATGTGGCTATATAACAACTTTAGGTTGGATCTGGCTTTCGATGCTGCCATTCTCAAATTGCCGTCGAGCCTCTCTTTTTATCCATACATACTCGTTTCTGGCTCTTCTCAATTTTTTGCTTTCCTGTGTTCTTTGCCTTTTATATTTTTTCCATGCTCTAGCACATTTAGCTTTGGTTTTTCTACACTTCTGTTTAAACCATGGGCTCACTGTTCTCCCCATTATTTCTATTCCTCTTGAGTTACGAACTTCTCTGCCTCCCTGCAATTTCCAGCCACATACTCCATTATCTCATCCACTGTCTTCCCTTCTAGCTCCCCTTCCCACTGTACCTCATACAGCAATTGCCTCATACCTGTGTAGTCCCCTCTTCTGAAATTTGGCTTCTCACATCCTTCCCTTGCTGCTTCTCTCTCCACTGTTACTTCATTAAAATGTTCGAAACTCAGGACCATACGGTTGCTAGCTCTATGGCAGAGCCACTCGGGGTGAATACAAGGTCCAGCCTTGGTGGTTCATCCTCTCCTCTCTCTCAATCTTAAGTAGTATCCCTAACATGTTAGTGCAACATCATGGCCCTCCACATTTCTGGTCCCCCATGTGGCTCTAGGCTCTTCCAGACAATCTTGTGGTTAAATTCTCCCATAACCGGTAGCTTTGCCCTGTTCATGTGAGCCCTTCTATCACCTCGGCTAGTGTATCCACCATTGTTCTATTGCTTTCAGCATATTCTCTTTCCATTCCTCTCATTTCCCGAAAACTCCGTTGGTTTCTGATAAGCAGTGTTACTCCTTATCTATAATCTCTGTCTTTCCTCAAAATCTGATAACCAGCTGGGAAGACAGCGTCCGTTATCATCTCCGTTAGCTTTATCTCTGTGAGTGCTATAATGTGTGTGTGTGTGTGTTTTATCTCAGGAAAGATGTGCCTCTAATCTTTTGACTACCGCCCACAGGATAGGTATGGGGTGCATGATAAACATATTAAACTAACTAAAGGTACAGCAGACAGACAATCAGACATACAGAAGAGAAAGCTTCCTGTCCACCCTGAGATCACCGGAGATGGAGGCTAATTGTTTAAGCTCAGCTTATTACTCACCAAACTTATATAAAAAACTGACATGTATACTTGACATCAGAACATTATTTGTTGACTTAAACGTTGGATAAGCAGGCACAAAACTTATTAAAGTGTGGTTGATGAAAGAAATGAAAGTTACATGAGTCTATTTAGAAGTTAATGTTTAAAGAAGGAATAAAGTCAGTGATTGGCACAGAGGATAAAATGAATTAACAGAGCAGACAGAAGGACCAGGGACAAGGAGATACAAAAAGAAGTTGAAGAGACAGATGAGCCAGAAGGAAGTCACTAAGTGCTTCTTTAGTCTCGTGATGGTTGAAGAGTGGTGCTAATTGGTCGAGGTTATGGTGGAAGCCAATTCAATACTCACTTCCTAGAGTGGATTTGATAAAGACTTAAGGTTAAAAACCACTAATGCTTGTCACAGTAATTTAAGTTGTGTGGCTATTCAGTTTTTGTCTTATGTGTATGTGTATGTGTGTCTTGATTCACTTATAAAAAAAATATTCACTTACAAAGGCAATGATAATGAAAGTTACGAAGTACAAAATATAGAACTGATTCACTTAAGATTTACCTCCCTACCTTCCATGCATCTTCTCAATGAAAAACAGGGAAACAGAGTTAAGCAAATTGTTAGATATGTTACGAAAATTAACCTATATTATTTTACGTAAATTTTAAGATCAAATAGCTAGGTTAGTTTTGGTGCACATTTATAAGTTGGATATCAAGAGCTTACATAACTACTGTACCCTAGGAAGGGGAAGCAATCGCCAGATTATCAAGAAAAATGTAACATTACAAATGAGGCGATCGACACCATGCCTAACCCTTCTAGGGTAGGGTAGGTGCCTGAGCCCGAGCCTTTAGCTCATAAGACTGTCATTCCCATTTGCCCCCTTGGGGCGGGGATGGCAGACCAGAGAGGCCTAGCTTGTGGCTAGGCCTGGGGACAGTTGGTCCCAAAGATGAGGAGGTACTTGTGCCTCCTCCCATGGGAGACTTAGGTCTCAGACACTCCCTAAAGAGGGAGCCAAGGCCGGGCCACCACTTGGAAAAGGCCCGGGCCGGGAGAATACCGGCTAATCTTTAACTAACTAACTAACTAACAAATGAGGCAGATTTAAGAGCTCTAGTTAGTAAAAAAAAAAATTCAAAGCAACAATAACGTTAACAGGTTGTTCACCTTCATATCAAGAAGTATAAATAAAGTGCCAAGGTTAAATAAATCTGCGAGTGGTGAGACCACGTTCAAATTATGCAGCGTAGTTCCGGAATGCATAAGTAAGACTTTGCACAGTTACACTGCAAAACACATATGAATTCTGACGATAATTAATTCTCACCAACAGGATTTTTTTCTGACGAAGATGTAGTAGAAGAATTAATATTCCATTCTACTGAAAGATGGATAGAGTTGATATAATGGGGGTGTATGAACGGATGTAGCGTAGGTGTGCATATGGTTGAAGAGTAAGGTGTTTAAGTTATATTCTTGGGGCGTCACTGCCATCACCACACGTGTGGTAACACTGCCATCACCACACTTGTGGTAACACTGCCATCACCACACTTGTGGTAACACTGCCATCACCACACTTGTGGTAACACTGCCATCACCACACTTGTGGTAACACTGCCATCACCACACTTGTGGTAACACTGGCAGCACAACACCTGTGGTAACACTGCCAGCACAACACGTGTAGTAACACTGCCAGCACAACACGTGTAGTGACACTGCCAGCACTACACGTGATGATACTCCCAGTACCATACATGTGGTGACACTACCAGCATCACCACACGTGTGGGGGCGACAGGAGTCACACTGCCAAGAATTGTGTTGTTGATTATGCTCTGTCTATCTCTTGTTGCTACCTGCTGCTGCTGCTGCTGCTGCTGCCGTCTGCTGCTGCTGCTGCTGCTGCCGTCTGCTGCTGCTGCTGCTGCTGCCGTCTGCTGCTGCTGCTGCTGCCGCCGCCGCCGCCGCCGCCGCCGCCGCCGCCGCCGCCGCCGCCGCCGCCGCCGCTGCTGCTGCTGCTGCTGCTGCTGCCGTCTGCTGCTGCTGCTGCTGCTGCCGTCTGCTGCTGCTGCTGCTGCCGCCGCCGCCGCCGCCGCTGCTGCTGCTGCTGCTGCTGCTGCCGTCTGCTGCTGCTGCTGCTGCCGTCTGCTGCTGCTGCTGCTGCCGCCGCCGCCGCCGTCGCCGCCACCGCCGCCGCCGCCGCCGCCGCTGCTGCTGCTGCCGTCTCTGGGTGCTTATTTTTATTCTTAAAATAAACAACTTGACTGGAAAACAGGATTTATTTATTTTCTTGTATAATTTCTACACTAAAATTTGCTCAAAAAAGAAAAACTATAGTTTTGCCTGCATCAGATAACTCTAGTTGTAAACAGTAGATAATGTGGAGAATAATACAGCCCCATGGAACTCTTCTTCAGGCTGAGGGACTGACCACCACCATGGAGCTGAACTCTTCTCCAGGCTGAGGGACTGACCACCACCATGGAACTGAACTCTTCTCCAGGCTGAGGGACTGACCACCACCATGGAACTGAACTCTTCTCCAGGCTGAGGGACTGACCACCACCATGGAACTGAACTCTTCTCCAGGCTGAGGGACTGACCACCACCATGGAACTGAACTCTTCCCCAGGCTGAGGGACTGACCACCACCATGGAACTGAACTCTTCCCCAGGCTGAGGGACTGACCACCACCATGGAACTGAACTCTTCTCCAGGCTGAGGGACTGACCACCACCATGGAACTGAACTCTTCTCCAGGCTGAGGGACTGACCACCACCATGGAACTGAACTCTTCCCCAGGCTGAGGGACTGACCACCACCATGGAGCTGAACTCTTCTCCAGGCTGAGGGACTGACCACCACCATGGAACTGAACTCTTCCCCAGGCTGAGGGACTGACCACCACCATGGAGCTGAACTCTTCTCCAGGCTGAGGGACTGACCACCACCATGGAACTGAACTCTTCCCCAGGCTGAGGGACTGACCACCACCATGGAGCTGAACTCTTCTCCAGGCTGAGGGACTGACCACCACCATGGAACTGAACTCTTCCCCAGGCTGAGGGACTGACCACCACCATGGAGCTGAACTCTTCCCCAGGCTGAGGGACTGACCACCACCATGGAGCTGAACTCTTCTCCAGGCTGAGGGACTGACCACCTCCATGGAGCTGAACTCTTCTCCAGGCTGAGGGACTGACCACCTCCATGGAGCTGAACTCTTCTCCAGGCTGAGGGACTGACCACCACCATGGAGCTGAACTCTTCTCCAGGCTGAGGGACTGACCACCACCATGGAGCTGAACTCTTCTCCAGGCTGAGGGACTGACCACCACCATGGAGCTGAACTCTTCTCCAGGCTGAGGGACTGACCACCACCATGGAGCTGAACTCTTCTCCAGGCTGAGGGACTGACCACCACCATGGAGCTGAACTCTTCTCTAGGCTGAGGGACTGACCATCTCAAATACTTATTCTCTAAGTTTGATGGACCGATTACATCATCTTTATTTCATTAATACTGCTCCCTCTGTATTTGACTGAAGACGCCCACTGTGTAGGCCAAACTTTTCATCAATCAAGATACCCAACTGCTGCATATGTGTCTTAATCTGCTAATCTCCCAAAGCTCGGTTAGCAGCGCACTCAGCTCACACACTGGAGTCTGTGGTTCGATTCCTGGTACGGGTGGAAACATTGGGGAGAGTTTCCTTAAGACAACTGGTAGTGTCCCTGTTCACCTAGCAGTATGGAGATACCTGGGTATTAGCCGACTGCTGTGGGTCGTACCTAGGGCACAAAATTAACCTGAATTGCCCGAAATACTCTGCATAACCAGGGGCTTTCTATATAGTGTGTCACTGATGTCAGCTAGGACTGTATAAGTTTAATCATGTACTTATAGAATTATTATTATTATTATTATTATTATTATTATTATATACTGACAATGAAGTGCTTGACAAGTGATGGATACACAAACAACTAACTATACAGACACAAAATACGCACACAAAAATACACATGGAAAATATGCACTGATACACGAGTATAGGTGTGATCACCTGTATGTGGTTGCAAGGGTTGAGTCTTATCTCCTAGCCCCGCCTCTCAGCTTTCCGCTTATCAGATTCACTCAGCCTCCTGGGCTCTACCGTACCTATTCTTAAAGCTATGCATGGAGTCTATCTTCACCCCTTTCTTCATGGAGGTCATTCCACTTCCCGACCACCCTGAAACTGAAGAAATACTTCCTGACATCCCTATGTGAATTTAGCTTCCAGTTGTACCCCCAAGTACCTGTTTCCCTCCCCTCCAACAGCCTGTCCCTGCCTGTAGTATTAATTCTGCTTGAGTAATTTTATATTAAGATTTTCCTCTGGTCCTTTTATCCTCTAGGGTGTTTAGATTAATTTCTTTTAGCCTTTCCTCGTATATCATATATATATATATATATATATATATATATATATATATATATATATATATATATATATATATATATATATATATATATATATATATATATATATACGCGCGTACGTGCGTGCGTGCGTGCGTGTGTGTGTGTGTGTGTGTGTGTGTGTGTGTGTGTGTGTGTGTGTGTGTGTGTGTGTGTGTGTGTGTGTGTGTGTGTGTGTGTGTTTAGGGCTGTGGTTCGTACGTCAGCTTGCGTGCTGCCAGCAGTAACAGCCTGGTTGATCAGACCCTGATCCACCATGAGGCCTGGTCTCAGACCGGGCCGCGGGGGCGTTGACCTCCGAAACCCTCTCCAGGTAAACTCCAGGTATTGTCAATGCGTTAGTACTTCGTACCTTTCCTCTTACATGTTGCGTAGTGCCTACCGTCCTGTGGAGCCAGTCACTATATGGGTAATCCCACAGACATGGCCTCCACCTTGTTAAAGCGACCTTAATAAACCTAACTATATCCCAAGATTGTTTGATTAAAATCCATTTGTACTTTTCCATTGCCAGGATGCAGCATGCAGGTGTCAGCAGTAGTGACTGACAGCTTTCATGGATTACAATTTTGCATAAGAGGATAATGATGGCAGCTGTGGGAATGAATGCTGGTAGTGCTCACTGCAGCGCTCTCTTATCAGGGCCATTATGATCAAGTTCAGTGTGCGGTGGGTCACGGGATGAGGCCATCCGGTCCTACGTCCAGTGTATGTGGGTCACGGGACAAAACCATCAGGTCTCAAGTCCAGTGTGTGTGAGGGGAGGAGGTTTCGAAATTGAACCATCCGCTCTCAAAATCAATCTCTGGACACGGTATGGGACATCCGCTCTCATTTTACCTCATCTTTTCTGTAAGTTAAGTTTTACCCACAAAAATCTACTAACACCCACGTACACATTTACTGCTAGGTTACCATGGACAGTTGGTATAACACCTCGTCCAAGCTGAAGCTCTTGCTGGCGGTCACATATTACAGATTTGTGGCGTCACTAAATATAGTCTGATGTTGGCCACACGGTATCTTGACTAAGATACACTGATGCTGGTTGTGCAGTATTTTATCTAGGATACACTGATGCTGGTTGTGCAGTATTTTATCTAGGATACACTGATGCTGGCTGTGCAGTATTTTATCTAGGATACACTGATGCTGGTTGTGCAGTATTTTATCTAGAATACACTGATGCTGGTTGTGCAGTATTTTATCTAGGATACACTGATGCTGGTTGTGCAGTATTTTATCTAGAATACACTGATGCTGGTTGTGCAGTATTTTATCTAGAATACACTGATGCTGGTTGTGCAGTATTTTATCTAGGATACACTGATGCTGGTTGTGCGGTATTTTATCTAGGATACACTGATGCTGGTTGTGCAGTATTTTATCTAGAATACACTGATGCTGGTTGTGCAGTATTTTATCTAGAATACACTGATGCTGGTTGTGCAGTATTTTATCTAGGATACACTGATGCTGGTTGTGCAGTATTTTATCTAGGATACACTGATGCTGGTTGTGCAGTATTTTATCTAGAATACACTGATGCTGGTTGTGCAGTATTTTATCTAGAATACACTGATGCTGGTTGTGCAGTATTTTATCTAGGATACACTGATGCTGGTTGTGCAGTATTTTATCTAGGATACACTGATGCTGGTTGTGCAGTATTTTATCTAGAATACACTGATGCTGGTTGTGCAGTATTTTATCTAGGATACACTGATGCTGGTTGTGCAGTATTTTATCTAGGATACACTGATGCTGGTTGTGCGGTATTTTATCTAGAATACACTGATGCTGGTTGTGCAGTATTTTATCTAGAATACACTGATGCTGGTTGTGCAGTATTTTATCTAGGATACACTGATGCTGGTTGTGCAGTGTTTTATCTAGGATACACTGATGCTGGTTGTGCAGTATTTTATCTAGGATACACTGATGCTGGTTGTGCAGTATTTTATCTAGGATACACTGATGCTGGTTGTGCAGTATTTTATCTAGGATACACTGATGCTGGTTGTGCAGTATTTTATCTAGGATACACTGATGCTGGTTGTGCAGTATTTTATCTAGGATACACTGATGCTGGTTGTGCAGTATTTTATCTAGGATACACTGATGCTGGTTGTGCAGTATTTTATCTAGAATACACTGATGCTGGTTGTGCAGTATTTTATCTAGGATACACTGATGCTGGTTGTGCAGTATTTTATCTAGAATACACTGATGCTGGTTGTGCAGTATTTTATCTAGAATACACTGATGCTGGTTGTGCAGTATTTTATCTAGGATACACTGATGCTGGTTGTGCAGTATTTTATCTAGAATACACTGATGCTGGTTGTGCAGTATTTTATCTAGAATACACTGATGCTGGTTGTGCAGTATTTTATCTAGAATACACTGATGCTGGTTGTGCAGTATTTTATCTAGAATACACTGATGCTGGTTGTGCAGTATTTTATCTAGAATACACTGATGCTGGTTGTGCAGTATTTTATCTAGAATACACTGATGCTGGTTGTGCAGTATTTTATCTAGAATACACTGATGCTGGTTGTGCAGTATTTTATCTAGGATACACTGATGCTGGTTGTGCGGTATTTTATCTAGGATACACTGATGCTGGTTGTGCAGTATTTTATCTAGGATACACTGATGCTGGTTGTGCAGTATTTTATCTAGGATACACTGATGCTGGTTGTGCAGTATTTTATCTAGGATACACTGATGCTGGTTGTGCAGTATTTTATCTAGGATACACTGATGCTGGTTGTGCAGTATTTTATCTAGGATACACTGATGCTGGTTGTGCGGTATTTTATCTAGGATACACTGATGCTGGTTGTGCAGTATTTTATCTAGGATACACTGATGCTGGTTGTGCAGTATTTTATCTAGGATACACTGATGCTGGTTGTGCAGTATTTTATCTAGGATACACTGATGCTGGTTGTGCAGTATTTTATCTAGGATACACTGATGCTGGTTGTGCAGTATTTTATCTAGGATACACTGATGCTGGTTGTGCAGTATTTTATCTAGGATACACTGATGCTGGTTGTGCAGTATTTTATCTAGGATACACTGATGCTGGTTGTGCAGTATTTTATCTAGGATACACTGATGCTGGGTTCTACTTCCTAGTGTGTGTTATATTATTATTAGCTCACTCCTGGCTGAGTTATAAAAGTCGCATTTGTTCTTGAAAACCCAAGAAAATGATTGGAACTTTTCTATGTTCTCAGGGGTGACGTGACATGCTCTTAACTAATGTTTGAACGAGCAGCTTAAACTGTAAAAATTGCAATTTCATAATGGCCCATAAAAAAAAATCCGCGATATTAGGTACCTATGTATAAGACGTGGGACACTAAGAGCAACAACCCTGTGGCTCACCTCAATGTTCAGATTCCATCTACGGAATGTTCCCTTGTTATAGTGCCTCTCATTTAATGTTAGATTCCACGTCCCCCTTGTTGTGGTGTCTCTCATTTACAACCGTTATAACATTTTCGTCATCTGAAGATTTGCTCTTCCCTCCCACCCAATAAACACACTCCTAATTGTGAAAAATTTTAACACATTTCTTTGTAGTTAAATTGACAACAGGTTGTTATAGGCTTCCTTAACCTAACCTAAAGTAAATAGTATCTGTAAGTTTATAGAAAACGGAAAGAAAAATGCACAGAATATATACACCAAGAAGTGTATATCCCCTCAGTATATGTACACTGAGAATTTACTTAAATTCCTAATTTAGGAATTAACGCATTCTTCATTGGTGGTGAGCAAGTTATATGCAGCCTCCTCATGCTGCATATAACCTGCTTTGTGGAATATTTTTACATAATTTTTCTAAATGTAGAACGTATAAATGAACAATATAATAACTGCGTATTAAAATGTGATGCTATTTGGATCCATCGAGAAATTTTAAATGAAGGGAGAGTGACGCACTAAGGGAAAACACCATAAGTGTCCGGGGCCCAAGACTGTTCAACAGCCTCCCATTAAGCATTAGGGGAATTGCCATTAAACCTCTGGCTGCCTTCAAGAGAGAGCTGGACAGATACCTAAAGTCAGTGCCGGATCAGCCGGGCTGTGGCTCGTACGTTGGACTGGGTGCGGCCAGCAGTAACAGCCTAGTTGATCAGGCCCTGATCCATCGGGAGGCCTGGTCATGGACCTGGCGGCGGGGGCGGTGATCCTCGGAATAACCTCCAGGTAGCCGTGAGAGGCGCCATAATGAATTTAATGTGTGAACACTGGACTGAATTGTGCAATGTAATCAGGCGTTCTCGAATGTCAGTTGGTGTATATCAGCCTCAATCCGTAATTTAGAAATTGCTGAGGACACCAATTCTGCCAGGGCATACCTTATCTAAGTGACGCTTACCCATAACGTACAGTAGTTTTGCATTGGCCATCGTAAATTCTAGCTGAAGTGGCAGCGTTAATGTGTGTTTCCAAAAAAAATAATAATTATGATCCAGTGATTAAATGGTAAGTGGTAATACTAATTTCCTTTCTAATAACACTATTTTATGTACAATAATTATAATGTGTACCCAGTAAGCCTAATCATATACAGTCCACACAACTTTAATTTACCAGAGTAGTTGGTTTTAATACTGTAGTGATTAATATAATGTTAGGTCTAGCTTTTTTTGTGGGAGTGGTAGGGAGTGGGCATCGAGGGAGTGACACTGGCGACCTACTGTGACTAAGTCCCACTTACCTTACCCAAATTACTTGCAGGTAATAATTCAGGTAATACCCTGTAAACCTCCTGCAGGTAATTTCCCACAGGCTTAAGCCCCACTAACCAACCAACCTTGTAAGAAAATAAGGTTGGTCTCTCATGTAGTTATGAACACCCTCACTAAACTACATACAATAGTTTTTTACGCCTGAGGATGTTGTCGTAGATTCAAGGTCACTCATGACGTCAGAGCTTCCTCCATGATGCTCCAGCAAGAACGGGTGGGTGGAGGAGGATGCCTTGACGGTGATAGGCTCTAGATGTAAGAAATGGAATTATCCTCCTCTTCCTCTTCAAACCTGTCACCTCCCATCCCCCAGCCCTTGAACCAAACGGATTTAACGCTCCATGATTACACAGTAATAATTCATCTAAGAATTCCAGAGGGACGCCTTAAAATACAACATATAGATGAAGAATATAACATTCTTGTTACCTCATTCTGGCTTCCACATTCTTGACTCACGAAATCGTAATGACACGATTGCAAACAAACCATACCACGGGTGGGGATAGAACCCGCGATCAGTCTCAAAACTCCAGACCGTCGCGTTAGCCACTGCACCAGCTAGCCACAATAAGATTCATCCAACTAGGTACATTTCTACACCATAGGAAGGTTAGCACAGGCACCACTGTGGCCACAAATGCCCTCCTATCATTCTTGCTCCCACTTGGGTATCATTTTGCCGAAACGTGTCGCTTGCACAACAGGTTTCATTAGTCGAATATAACGCTGGAAACAGTATAATTAGTAGTTTTAACGTGATCAGTCATCACGATGCCTTGGTAGGCATGGGTCCACACCTTATATATCCATAGGCATGGATCCACACCTTATATATTTTAATTTTTATAAATTCTGTAACTAGACTTGCCGGCTTATACAGTTCACGATGACCCCCAGAAAGATTAGTGCAAAAAAATATAGCTTGACGTCAGTATCTGCGTCAATGATGTTGTATAACAACAAGAATACAACTAGCCAGGTTCCACCGGATCCGATCTTAAAGTAGTATCCACTACGTTACAGTACCCACTACGTTACAGTACTCACTGCGTTACAGTACCCACTACGTTACAGTACTCACTGCGTTACAGTACCCACTACGTTACAGTACTCACTACGTTACAGTACTCACTGCGTTACAGTACCCACTACGTTACAGTACCCACTACGTTACAGTACCCACTACGTTACAGTACTCACTGCGTTACAGTACCCACTACGTTACAGTACTCACTACGTTACAGTACTCACTGCGTTACAGTACCCACTACGTTACAGTACCCACTACGTTACAGTACTCACTGCGTTACAGTACTCACTGCGTTACAGTACCCACTACGTTACAGTACTCACTACGTTACAGTACCTACTACGTTACAGTACCCACTACGTTACAGTACCCACTACGTTACAGTACTCACTACGTTATAGTACCCACTACGTTACAGTACCCACTACGTTACAGTACTCACTACGTTACAGTACCCACTACGTTACAGTACCCACTACGTTACAGTACCCACTACGTTACAGTACCCACTACGTTACAGTACTCACTACGTTACAGTACTCACTACGTTACAGTACCCACTACGTTACAGTACTCACTACGTTACAGTACCCACTACGTTACAGTACCCACTACGTTACAGTACCCACTACGTTACAGTACCCACTACGTTACAGTACCCACTACGTTACAGTACCCACTACGTTACAGTATCCACTACGTTACAGTACCCACTACATTACAGTACCCACTATGTTACAGTACCCACTATGTTACAGTACTCACTACGTTACAGTACCCACTACGTTACAGTACCCATTACATTACAGTACTCGCTACGTTACAGTACCCACTACGTTAAAGTATCCACTACATTACAGTACCCACTACGTTACAGTACCCACTACGTTACAGTACCCACTACGTTACAGTACCCACTACGTTGCAGTACCCACTACGTTACAGTACCCACTACGTTACAGTACCCACTACATTACAATACCCACTACGTTACAGTACCCACTATGTTACAGTACCCACTACGTTACAGTACTCACTACGTTACAGTACCCACTACGTTACAGTACCCACTACGGTGCAGTACCCACTACGTTACAGTACCCACTACGTCACAGTACCCACTACGTTACAGTACCCACAACTTTACAGTACCCACTACGTTACAGTACCCACTACGTTGCAGTACTCACTACGTTACAGTACTCACTACCTTACAGTACCCACTACGTTACAGTACCCACTACGTTACAGTACCCACTACGTTACAGTACCCACTACGTTACAGTACTCACTACGTTACAGTACTCACTACGTTACAGTACTCGCTACGTTACAGTACTCACTACGCTACAGTACTCACTACGTTACAGTACTCACTAAGTTACAGTGCTCACTACGTTACAGTACCCACTACGTTACAGTACCCACTACGTTACAGTACCCACTACGTTACAGTATTCACTACGTTACAGTTCTCACTACGTTACAGTACTCACTACGTTACAGTACTCGCTACGTTACAGTACTCACTACGCTACAGTACTCACTACGGTACAGTACTCACTACGGTACAGTACTCACTACGGTAGAGTGCTCACTACGCTACAGTACTCACTACGGTACAGTACTCACTACGCTACAGTACTCACTACGGTACAGTACCCACTACATTACAGTACCCACTACGTTACAGTAATCACTACGTTACAGTACCCACTACGTTACAGTACCCACTACGTTACAGTACCCACTACGTTACAGAACTCACTACGTTACAGTACTCACTACGTTACAGTACTCGCTACGTTACAGTACTCACTACGTTACAGTACTCACAACGCTACAGTACTCACTACGCTACAGTACTCACTACGGTACAATACCCACTACATTACAGTACCCACTACGTTACAGTACCCACTACATTACAGTACTCACTACGTTACAGTACTCACTACGTTACAGTACCCACTACATTACAGTACTCACTACGTTACAATACCCACTACGTTACGGTACCCACTACATTACAGTACCCAAAACGTCACAGTACCCACTACGTTACAGTACCCACTACGTTACAATACCCACTACGTTACAGTACCCACTACATTACAGTACCCATTACGTTACAATACCCACTACGTTACAATACCCACTACGTTACACTACCCACTACGTTACAATACCCACTACGTTACAATACCCACTACGTTACATTACCCACTGCTTTACAATACCCACTACTTTACAATACCCACTACGTTACCGTGCCCACTACGTTACAGCACCTACTACATTACAGTACCCACTGTTACAGAACCCACTACGTTACCGTACCCACTACGTTACAGTAACCACTACGTTACAGTACTCACTACGTTACAGTACCCACTACGTTAAAGTACTCACTACGTTACAGTACCCACTACGTTACAGTATCCACTACGTTACAGTACCCACTACATTACAGTACCCACTACATTACAGTACCCACTATGTTACAGTACCCACTACGTTACAGTACCCACTACGTTACAGTACCCACAACGTTACAGTACCCACTACATTACAGTACCCACTATGTTACAGTATCCACTACGTTACAGTACCCACTACGTTACAGTACCCACTACGTTACAGTACCCACAACGTTACAGTACCCACTACGTTACAGTACCCACTACGTTACAGTACCCACTACATTACAGTACCCACTATGTTACAGTACCCAATACGTTACAGTACCCACTACGTTACAGTACCCACTACGTTACAGTACCCATTACATTACAGTACTCACTACGTTACAGTACCCACTACGTTACAGTACCCACTACATTACAGTACCCACTACGTTACAGTACCCACTACGTTACAGTACCCACTACGTTACAGTACCCACTACGTTACACTACTCACTACGTTACAGTACTCACTACGTTACTGTGCTCCCTACGTTACAGTACTCACTACGTTACAGTACTCAGTACGTTACAGTACCCACTACGTTACAGTACCCACTACGTTACAGTACCCACTACGTTACAGTACCCACTACGTTACAGTACTCAATACATTACAATACCCACTACGTTACAGTACCCACTACGTTACAGTACTCACTACGTTACAGTACCCACTAGGTTACAGTACCCACTACGGTGCAGTACCCACTACGTTACAGTACCCACTACGTTACAGTACCCACTACGTTGCAGTACTCACTACGTTACAGTACTCACTACCTTACAGTACCCACTACGTTACAGTACCCACTACGTTACAGTACCCACTACGTTACAGTACCCACTACGTTACAGTACTCACTACGTTACAGTACTCACTACGTTACAGTACTCGCTACGTTACAGTACTCACTACGCTACAGTACTCACTACGTTACAGTACTCACTACGTTACAGTACTCACTACGTTACAGTACCCACTACGTTACAGTACCCACTACGTTACAGTACCCACTACGTTACAGTACTCACTACGTTACAGTTCTCACTACGTTACAGTACTCACTACGTTACAGTACTCGCTACGTTACAGTACTCACTACCTTACAGTACCCACTACGTTACAGTACCCACTACGTTACAGTACCCACTACGTTACAGTACCCACTACGTTACAGTACTCACTACGTTACAGTACTCACTACGTTACAGTACTCGCTACGTTACAGTACTCACTACGCTACAGTACTCACTACGTTACAGTACTCACTACGTTACAGTACTCACTACGGTACAGTACTCACTACAGTACAGTACCCACTACATTACAGTACCCACTACGTTACAGTACCCACTACGTTACAGTACCCACTACGTTACAGTACCCACTACGTTACAGTACTCACTACGTTACAGTTCTCACTACGTTACAGTACTCACTACGTTACAGTACTCGCTACGTTACAGTACTCACTACGCTACAGTACTCACTACGCTACAGTACTCACTACGGTACAGTACCCACTACATTACAGTACCCACTACGTTACAGTACCCACTACATTACAGTACCCACTACATTACAGTACCCAAAACGTCACAGTACCCACTACGTTACAATACCCACTACGTTACAATACTCACTACATTACAGTACATACTACGTTACAGTACACACTACATTACGGAACCCACTACGTTACAGTACCCACTACGTTACAATACCCACTACGTTACAGTACCCACTACATTACAGTACCCACTACGTTACAATACCCACTACGTTACAATACCCACTACGTTACAGTGCCCACTCCGTTACAATACCCACTACGTTACAATACCCACTACGTTACATTACCCACTGCTTTACAATACCCACTACGTTACAATACCCACTACGTTACCGTGCCCACTACGTTACAGCACCTACTACATTACAGTACCCACTGTTACAGAACCCACTACGTTACCGTACCCACTACGTTACATTAACCACTACGTTACAGTACCCACTACGTTACAGTACTCACTACGTTACAGTACCCACTACGTTACCGTGCCCACTACGTTACCGTACCCACTACGTTACAGTACCCACTACGTTACCGTGCCCACTACGTTACAGTACCCACTACGTTACAGTACCCACTACGTTACAGTACTCACTACGTTACAGTACCCACTACGTTACAGTACCCACTACGTTACAGTACCCACTACGTTACAGTACCCACTACGTTACAGTACTCACTACGTTACAGTACCCACTACGTTACAGTACCCACTACGTTACAGTACCCACTACGTTACAGTACTCACTACGTTACAGTACCCACTACGTTACGGTACCCACTACGTTACAGTACTCACTACGTTACAGTACCCACTACGTTACCGTACCCACTACGTTACCGTACCCACTACGTTACAGTACCCACTACGTTACAGTACCCACTACGTTACAGTACCCACTACGTTACCGTGCCCACTACGTTACCGTATCCACTACGTTACAGTACCCCTACGTTACCGTGCCCACTGCGTTACAGTACCCACTACGTTACAGTACCCACTACGTTACAGAACCCACTGCATTACCGTACCCACTACGTTACAGTACCCACTACGTTACAATACCCGCTACATTACAGTACCCATTACATTACAGTACCTACTACGTTACAGTAACCACTACGTTACAGTGCCCACCACGTTACAGTACCCACTACGTTACAGTACCCACTACGTTACAGTATCCACTACGTTACAGTAACCACTACGTTACAGTATCTACTACGTTACAGTACCCACCACGTTACATTACCCACTACGTTACAGTACCCACGTTACCGTACCCTCTACGTTACCGTACCCACTATGTTACCGTACCCAGTACGTTACCGTACCCACTACGTTACAGTACCCAGTACGTTACAGTACCCAGTACGTTACCGTACCCACTACGTTACAGTACCCACTACGTTATCGTACCCACTACGTTACCGTACCCACTACGTTACCGTACCCACTACGTTATCGTAGCACCTACATGATGATTATCTGATAGAGGAAGCCGTCTAGCAACTCCTCCATCAGAAAATTGTTCAATGCACTTGTCCACACAGCTCAAGGTGTCGTTATAACCAAGAACATTTTCTGAATTTGAAACGTATGAAGTGTAAATATCCCAGCATCATCTATACGTCTGCCTTACCACTGAATATATTATTATAATCATGGGGGGAAAGCTAAGCTAGTAAGGGTCACAGAGCGCCGGAAGAGGTGTGATGGGATGTACCCGAGTCAGTGTCCTAGGCATGAAGCCTCGAGTGTCCAGACTACTGAGTGAAATAACTTGCTACGTTACCATGGTCCAGGTGTGGTTGTGGGCCACATATACTGGTCCATGTGCAGTGGTGGACCTGAAACTGGCCCAAGTGTGGACCAGAGAAGTAGCCACCTTCGCTCACACACTCGTGGCATCCAGCCAGAGTCGCAGTTGTTGCTGTGGAAAGTTGTACTTGGTGTGCGTGTTGTTGCTGCTGTTAATCTGTCACTCAGTCTCGTTACCTTTGTAACTTGTGAGTTCATTACCTTTGTACCTAGTTCAGCTATCAAAACTTTGGGGGCCCAGTCCCTGGACCCATTACGTACCTCTGTAATCTGTAAATACCTTTGTAACTTGTCATGATTGTGACCAGACCTACCTGGAGTTCATTACCTTTGTAAATTGTGAGTTCATTACCTTTGTAAATTGTGAGTTCATTACCTCTGTAACTTGTTCAGCTATCAAAACTTTGGGGCCCAGTCCCTGGACCCATTATGTACCTCTGTAATCTTTTGACTACCGCTCACAGGATGGGCATGGGGTGCATAATAAACATATTAAACCAACTAAACTGTCACTCAGTCTCAGGTAACGAGGGTCTTATCTTATGATGGCTCACGCAGTGGCACATTAACAGAATCTTAAAAAGCGTCAACGCTTACATATTATGATGATGATGATGATTATATTGAGTGACGTACTAGGTCGTCAGTCTTCACACAACACCTGGGGAAATGGGAAGCTGTCAGGTTAGGAAAGGGAAGATCAAATTTGTTACATCACGAGCTCCTCATCGGCATCAACGAACCTCGTTTGAGAGTAATGCTTAAATAGCTGTCTTTGACTTTAAGTCACAGCTTGAGCCCGTGGTACTCACCTCACCTAACTGTGGTTGCAGGGGTCGAGTCTCAGCTCCTGGTTCCGCTTCCCCGCTGACCACTATATGGTTCACTCCTGGCTGAATGAGGCGCATTATACTCGTTTTTAAAACAACGTATGGATTAGGCTGTGCTTTAACAATTATTCATATTTGTTTTGAACCTGAAAAAAATATCAAGACCATGAAACACAGAAAAAACACGAGAACTCACGCGGATAGCAATAGCCAGATGTAACGCCAACAGACAACCCCCGTGGCTTGTCCTGAATAGTTAAGATCGCCCGTCTGCGATTGTTTGCATGCACACACACACACACACACACACACACACACACACACACACACACACACACCCACACACACACACACACAGATATATATATATATATATATATATATATATATATATATATATATATATGCATGCGAACAACCTTTCTTGAAACATTGTGGCTTTTAATTACTTTTTAATTATTTTGAGGCTTGAAAAAGACCTCTCTCCCAAGCAGTTAGTGATAATTAAGGTAAAAAATAGCCGCAAGATTGCTTCCACATTAGGGAAGGCCATCTGAATTTTTTCCTTGTATATAATTAGATAAAGGTCTGTATGATACAATGTCTGCTCCTGTAGGCCTATGGTTTTGTCTCACGTACAAGTGAAAGTGCAAAAGTCCATCTGTTACAGGTCAGCATCTGGGTATGCTGCCATTAACAGTTCAACACATTGCTGAATTTCTTACTTAGATGCTGTCAGATTAGAAAGAAAGGAAAATATTTGTGGAACATCACTGTACACAGTAGCGCTTCTTAAATTGGCTTCAAGTGCATCTATATAGGAATAAAGGATTTTATCCTAAACTTTTCTCTTGAAGAGAGTTCATCTAAGGCATCAGGACCAGGGGTACTTCCGGTATTTCTTTGCCGTTTCCTTACTTTTTGTCTCCTTGTGGCAGTTCTGTAGTTAACATTTGGCAAGGTGGCTTTTGCTTGTTGCTCTAACTCATCAAAATCTTCTCTAATTTTTATTTAAAAATCCTGAAGTGAACTATACAAACATGCAAAAGTACTCAATAACAGTTCTGAATCCTGATTACCTTTGCTGACCTTTTGAAAATGACCCAGCACACGGGTCCAAAAATGCAGCATAAACACAAATTCCAGTTCTTCCATTATCTGCAAAAGATTGTTAGCTTGAAGCCTGGTATCAGCCTTCTCATTAACATCAGAGTACAAATGACTGAGTGCCTCAGTCAACTTATCTATCTCACTGCTTTCCCGGAAGGACAAAATCAATAAACAAATCAATGCTAGTGTCGAGTTATTGGCTTAAGACAGTATTATTCTAAAATGGAGTGCAAAGAACGTTACTGGAGGGCTGTTTAGAGACTACAGAGCGTTATGACAGCATGTGTAAGAAAGGCTTATGACAGTGACAAAAATATACACCTTGGCCCTAGGCCTCCTAGATTTTGAGGCCCCTCGGTTTCAGCCTGCCAAGCCCATAAGTAAATCAGGCACTGGTGGGGGCTACCATTCCACTATCACCACCCCACTGTTACCTGTGATTGAATGAAGCCTCTAAAAGTTTTCGTGTTGCCACGAGAGCCAGTTACGTGTTAGTGTGCCTATGATGGAATGAGAGGTTGCTCAAGTTGTTGTTATTGTTATTACATGCATCAGGAAAAAAATTCCTGACTCAACTCTCTGTCATATGATGACTTATTCAGTGGTAGCGTTGACCCTTTGGCGAGGGCGTGGCGAGAAGCAACAGCTGGCATGCGTATGGTAGTATGGCGTAGTTCTTCCTGTTGCCGACGCTTCAAAGAAAACGAGCGAAATATTTTGGAGAGCAGGTTTGTTGTTGCAGCGGGCGAACAGTGTCTCGTGTGACGTAGGTGAAGGCCGCTTTATCTGGCTACATCGTCTCGCGCCTACACGCACTCACACTCATCTCTACCTACTGCAGTGTGTGTAGTGTTCCCAAGGAGGATGCGTATTGCCCTGACTCCAGGGGCAATGTATTTTGGAAGTCATCCGGTCAGAGACGACCTGTGGCACATTCTTTACTCTCGAACACATCAAACGTGATACAAAGTGTACGTCCAACCTGTTGCGACGCCGGGAACACATGTTGTACAGTGTTCACTTGCTGCAACGCCGGGAGTACCTACAATATAATATCCATCTGCTTTGACGCCGCCTGGAGTACATGTAGTACACTAGTCGTCTAATACAAGATCCGGAGTACCCGAAGTTTAGTAATTATATACTACAGCACCTGGAGTTAATGCTGCTGAGTCAACTAGGTAATGCACTCTCTTGTTACATGATCTACAGGGCTGATCTGCCGTAAGACCTGTGGTGTTTCACGTCTGCTGGAGAATCAGGAGCGTCCCCTCGTCTGCTGTAGGATCAAGAATAACCCCTCGCCTGCTGCTAAATCAGGAGTGTCCCCTCGTCTGCTGCAGAATCAGGAGTGTCCCCTCGTCTGCTGCAGAATCAGGAGTGTCCCCTCGTCTGCTGCAGAATCAGGAGCGTCCCCTCTGCTGTAGGATCAAGAATATCCCCTCGCCTGCTGCAGAATCAGGAGTGTCCCCTCGCCTGCTGCAGAATCAGGAGTGTCCCCTCGTCTGCTGCAGAATCAGGAGTGTCCCCTCGTCTGCTGCAGAATCAGGAGTGTCCCCTCGTCTGCTGCAGAACCAGGAGTGTCCCCTCGTCTGTTGCAGAATCAGGAGTGTCCCCTTGTCTGCTGCAGAATAAGGAGTGTTTCCCTGCGGCAGGAGGTTGAGTATGTAATCAGTGGAGTGCTGGTCTGCTAGGTGGTCAGCAGCACCAGTGGAGAGCAGAACCTGCCTGTGCAGCACCCGGAGGACCATGTCGGTTGGCAACTCTGTGACGTACCTTCCCGTGGAGTTATACCCATCACGGACGCACTCTTTCATTTCACTTAATAAGGACTTCTCCATCCTCAAACCTGAGAAGCAAGGTAAGTCCTCTTATATTTATAAGAGAGGCCTCATGTAAAAATATCCTCTTTTAAGAAAGTTGCTATGTTGGAAAGTTTCCACGAAAAAAAAAAATCCTAGTTACCGAGATTATTTTATTCACAAAA
Organism: Cherax quadricarinatus; assembly: GCF_038502225.1. Taxonomy (NCBI): domain Eukaryota; kingdom Metazoa; phylum Arthropoda; class Malacostraca; order Decapoda; family Parastacidae; genus Cherax; species Cherax quadricarinatus. The sequence goes on from NC_091307.1 coordinate 9,075,873, forward strand.
AATGCAAACCCAGTATGGGTGATTAGCACTTCTAAATTAACATGAGATCTACCGGAGGATAGTATTTTGCGAACTTGTGTTAGTGTGTATGACTTAATAAAGTGTTTTAATGACAAAAATACTAAATAGCGTCCTAAGTCTTTGCAAATCTTAAAACTTTTTGTCGGTGCAGGAGGAAGCACAAGTGTAAGTGGAAACTACGCTGTCGCTTGTCACACCATATATTTCAGATTCTAATATAGGCTTTACCGATATTCTAAAACCATATAATCGCAAAATGTAATCTCTATCAAAGGTTTTGAAACAAACCTTAAAAAACTGCCAGTGTGTAGCTGACAAAAATAAGTCGCTGTCAGACTTGTGGGTTATCCTAGGTAATTTACACATATGTTACTATGTATGATAATTGTTCTTACGTGGACCCATACCTAAATAAACATACGCGGAGCTGTGGTCCAGGAGCAAGGAATTGTCCCGTCCTCACTAGTTACTCCTGTTGGAGAGGAGAGGCCGTGTGATGCTGGTAATTAATGAACACGTTACACCTAAAACGTGACAAGGATGTGTGACTGTGAGAAAGAGAGAAGAGAAAGAGAAGGCAAGCTTAAATTGAAGACGATCTTAATGTGGTTACATTTCTTTAAACACCACAATTTGTACTTATTTCCATTTAAGCGAAAAATTCAGTGCAATTATCGACATCTAATTTCACCTGAGTAAATTACATCTTATCAAACAGGTTTCGTTGGTTGGTTAATGGGGTTCAAAACCTATACAACTACACTCGGGTTATTAACGCTGCGCGTAACCTTTTCTCCACCAGACAAGAAAACTTTAATCCCTGAAGTAGAAATTGAAATAAACTTTATACTGTAAGAGAAATACACCTGTCGATATATATATCCTGTATGCATACTGATACAGTACAAGATAATTTTAGCATGGAGATACCTACTGGACTCGGTTAAATATAGTAATATATCCATTAATATTCTCATCACAGATTAGCCAGTTTTTATACATCTCAAATAATACTGATGGTGAGCACAACACTGGCTGCTAGGTACATTAATCGCCTGTTTTTATTCTTAGTTATCCCTTCGAGGGAAGTGCCTTCATGCTGGTGACGGGCTTTTGAGTCTAAGAATTAGTTACCATATAGTATTTCCTTGGATTAAGTATGATTACCTCACATTGCCCGGGCACTGAATGAGTCTTACCAATGTTCCCCGTGAATAATAAAAATCTTAGTCATATCAAGGAAACTTATAAAAGTAATTTTGATAGACAGTTTTAATATCAAAAAGTTAGCTAATCTAAAATTATTTGAAATGTTACAAATTCATCGAAAAAAATTACTAACGTTTTGGATAGCATGGCACCAATAAAGCTGGTAAAAAAAAAACTGACCACTGCAGAAAACTTAATCAGATGCAGAGGTAAACTAGTATTACAAAAAAATTATGAAAGAATGAATTGCAAAATGGAAAATAAATGCCAGATACCGTGTGGAACAATTCACAAATTACGCTAATAACATTAAATCATGTCTGTTAAGATGCCAACAACCTGTGTCGAGACTGTCTTGCATTCAGTTTTGAAAGGCTCAGAAACAAAGATCAATGTGATACAAGAAGACAGTGGCGTCGCCAATGGGGACTGAAAATGCAGCAATCAAAATTTTTATGAAGCTATATAGAACAGGTTCGGTACAGGAAAAGCCAGTAGTGGATTTGACCACTTCCAGGCTATAACTACTGAGCACCTTGCCGGTGAATCTACAGATAGATTAATTATTAATATAAATGCTGCGACACAACGAGGCAATATGCAATGATGAACTTGTCCAAGTTTTTATTTGCAATACCGTAATCTAATATACAATATAATTACGTCTGTGATTTGAATTAAAGTAGTTCTGTCTATGCCTTTTTTGCAGGACAGAATGTACCAAAGAGTCTCAGAATAAAGTACACATGCTTTAAACGTGGCTTACGTATAAGATTATTAAGATATTTTAAATATGATACAACATATGTAGGGAAATATTAAATTCTTAATAAGTGTTAAAAGATATCTTTGAATATTACCCGTGAAAGTTAAACTAAATATTTATACATATGCGAATGTGTACATGTACCCACAAGGTACTCTTGTAGATACATACTTTTTGGGGGAATTGTCGGGATATATTTGATTAGGTATTATTATGTCAGTTTTATTATCTATAAACACTTATTGTTTTATATATAGTACAAATGAGTAGAAATTAAAGAAATACAAGTCGTGGCTGCAACAATTGACAATACACACGAACCATTATCAAGTCGATAGTGAATACACTGAATATAAATTACTTAGTACTGTTATAACTATACATGACACTAAGCCGAAAAAATAAATCAAGCAAATATAACTATAATATCCCAGCACAGTTAAAGACTTGGACGTCAGCAATTTTTTTTTTTTACACAGCACACATTCGACCTTGAGGATGATAGCCTACGCATTTATAGCGAACCTCTGCATACTTTAGCCTCATTGTACATTCACTCTAAATACATTAATAAGCGTCCTTTATACTTATTTTATTTTAAGAGATATATATATATGCAATGTTGGAACCTCTCATCTTATCGACGTACAACATAGGGAAGGGTGTGTTGTTATATCCGGGCGCCGCCTATATTATTATTAACAATAATAATATCCGGGCGCCGCCTATATTATTTTATTTTTTTTATTATCACACTGGCCGATTCCCACCAAGGCAGGGTGGCCCGAAAAAGAAAAACTTTCACCATCATTCACTCCATCACTGTCTTGCCAGAAGGGTGCTTCACACTTCAGTTTTTAAAACTGCAACATTAACACCCCTCCTTCAGAGTGCAGGCACTGTACTTCCCATCTCCAGGACTCAAGTCCGGCCTGCCGGTTTCCCTGAACCCCTTCATAAATGTTACTTTGCTCACACTCCAACAGCACGTCAAGTATTAAAAACCATTTGTCTCCATTCACTCCTATCAAACACGCTCACGCATGCCTGCTGGAAGTCCAAGCCCCTCGCACACAAAACCTCCTTTACCCCCTCTCTCCAACCTTTCCTAGGCCGACCCCTACCCCGCCTTCCTTCCACTACAGACTGATACACTCTTGAAGTCATTCTGTTTCGCTCCATTCTCTCTACATGTCCGAACCACCTCAACAACCCTTCATCAGCCCTCTGGACAACAGTTTTGGTAATCCCGCACCTCCTCCTAACTTCCAAACTACGAATTCTCTGCATTATATTCACACCACACATTGCCCTCAGACATGACATCTCCACTGCCTCCAGCCTTCTCCTCGCTGCAGCATTCATTACCCATGCTTCACATCCATATAAGAGCGTTGGTAAAACTATACTCTCATACATTCCCCTCTTTGCCTCCAAGGACAAAGTTCTTTGTCTCCACAGACTCCTAAGTGCACTACTCACTCTTTTCCCCTCATCAATTCTATGATTCACCTAATCTTTCATAGACCCATCCGCTGACACGTCCACTCCCAAATATCTGAATACATTCACCTCCTCCATACTCTCTCCCTCCAATCTGATATTCAATCTTTCATCACCTAATCTTTTTGTTATCCTCATAACCTTACTCTTTCCTGTATTCACCTTTATTTTCTTCTTTTGCACACCCTACCAAATTCATCCACCAATCTCTGCAACTTCTCTTCAGAATCTCCCAAGAGCACAGTGTCATCAGCAAAGAGCAGCTGTGACAACTCCCACTTTGTGTGTGATTCTTTATCTTTTAACTCCACGCCTCTTGCCAAGACCCTCGCATTTACTTCTCTTACAACCCCATCTATAAATATATTAAACAACCACGGTGACATCACACATCCTTGTCTAAGGCCTACTTTTACTGGGAAATAATTTCCCTCTTTCCTACATACTCTAACTTGAGCCTCAGTGAGCTATCCTCGTAAAAACTCTTCACTGCTTTCAGTAACCAACCTCCTACACCATACACTTGCAACATCTGCCACATTGCCCCCCTATCCACCCTGTCATACGCCTTTTCCAAATCCATAAATGCCACAAAGACCTCTTTAGCCTTATCTAAATACTGTTCACTTATATGTTTCACTGTAAACACCTGGTCCACACACCCCTACCTTTCCTAAAGCCTCCTTGTTCATCTGCTATCCTATTCTCTGTCTTACTCTTAATTCTTTCAATAATAACTCTACCATACACTTTACCAGGTATACTCAGCAGACTTATCCCCCTATAATTTTTGCACTCTCTTTTATCCCCTTTGCCTTTATACAAAGGAACTATGCATGCTCTCTGCCAATCCCTAGGCCTATACCTTACCCTCTTCCATACATTTATTAAATAATTGCACCAACCACTCCAAAACTATATCCCCACCTGCTTTTAACATTTCTATCTTTATCCCATCAATCCCGGCTGCCTTACCCCCTTTCATTTTACCTACTGCCTCACGAACTTCCCCCACACTCACAACTGGCTCTTCCTCACTCCTACAAGATGTTATTCCTCCTTGTCCTATACACGAAATCACAGCTTCCCTATCTTCATCAACATTTAACAATTCCTCAAAATATTCCCTCCATCTTCCCAATACCTCTAACTCTCCATTTAATAACTCTCCTCTCCTATATTATTATTATTAACAATAATAATATCCGGGCGCCGCCTATATTATTATTAACAATAATAATATAATTATTATTATGTAATCCATAGGGGTTGAGGCTTAGTCCAAGGAAGGGTAGGACAAGTCTAATTCCTTGGATCAAGTTTTGCAATAACTAAGGTCAGTTGATTTACAATTACAGCCATACTAGACGTGACCCCCCACGAGCTTTTATTGATAAGCTATGCCTTGATGCTGGTCATCAGGCTTGGTCCGAGGAAAAGGTAGTATATTATGAACACAGGTAATGAATGGCCTGGAACCTGGTCGTAATGGGATTTGGAGCAAAACAAACTCAGAAGATAGACTACAATGCATATTTTACCTTCACCCACTATATACAAATATGTACACTGTGTACAGACGGAATAATAAGTGTACACGACGGTGACAGATGGCAAAAGCAGAAGCCAGAGAGCACCGTACTCAACCAGCAGGTTGGCAAATCTGGCAAATGCTGACCGCAAGTGAACCACATTGCTTCAGCATTTGGTGGGCTCGCCTGTGATTGGTCAATGAACCAAGGTACTGATTTAACGATGGGTACCCTAATAATTGTTAAACCCTTAGTACCGGTTCGCTGGTTGGGAGGCAGCCTATATGGGAGTATGACATATGCCGATGTTATTATTATGTTAATCAAGGGGAAGCGCTAAACCCGGAGGATTATACAGCGCCTGGGGGGGATGTGGAAGGCATTCAGGCTTAATTCGGGGAACTGGAGCACAGATCCAATTCCCTAAATCAAGAGCCCCTCACCAACATCAAGGAACCTTCCTTGAGGGGGACATACGCCGAATAAATTGTAACGTACTTTGTAAGCCACATAGTACCTAATCTTTGGATCAGGAGCCTTTTACCAGCATCCCGCACCCTCCCTGAATGTCATGTTTCTGTAAACGCCAAGTGTTTCCGCCTCACAGAAAAAATTCTTAGTTTTTGTCTTTCAACATCCTTGCGAATCCTGTAGAATGTTACACTTAACTGGTCATTCTGTCGATTACTACATTCAACAGCACAACAAGCAATAACCATCGTAGAGGCTTATAAAGATGAGAGAAATCTCCAGGATTTGCACAATATGTATAGATGTTTGTGATTGTGGCTTCACATCCAATATGACTCGTTAAGTCACATACAAAAATTAGGAACGAATAATCTCAAAATTCACAAAGCGTACCCAGTGTATTTTTGCGGACAGCGTCCGATATAATTTCAACAACCTCCGCGGAGAAGGATGTCTGGGTACGGTGCCCTTATTGCTTACGAGAGTCTTCCTTGTCGGGAACATATTTCCACAGACTTAATGTTTCAACACCGTTAAATTTTTTATCCTGCCTCATCTCATTTGAAAGCCAGCCATTTCAAGGACATTCCCCACCCCCCTTCCATTCCAGCCTGGGAGGGATGAGTCTTGTCCTTAGTCTTCTCTTCCCCGTCTCCCATCTGCCCATGGAGGAGACCCACTCCTGAGTGAAACAAAAATTGTATTGTTATTATTTTTCCTTTAAATAGAGCATAATTCAAGGAATATTTTGGTAATTTCCGAGTTATCGAAAATTAAGAATTTCGCCGTGACACAATTTTGCGCCAAAAATATTACTATATTTTACGTTTAACGTTTTTCTTAATTTTTTTTTCATGTTTAAAATTCATTATTAATGCAACCTTTCAAAGCAAAATTGGTTGGTTACAAGAAAAAATTATAGCTATTTGAAGTCACAAAACACATTATTTCTTCATCCACAATTCTCTCGGAAATTATTCGGATATTTGCATGTGTAGAATTGTTATTTAATGAAGAATCATTCTTTCTGATATTATACAATAAATCAATGTTTTTGAATAACACATTGAGACAAAAATATCACTCACAATATTTTATTATATTAGATTTTATTGAAAATTCTGATTTTTTTTTTTAGAATTTAAAAAATAAAAATAAAACAGTATGCATTTTCATACTTTTGGCAACCTACGAAATCCAGTTAACTCACTGTTTACCATCTGCAACACTTTTCCTATGTTCAATTTTTATGTGTGTATTCCTGGAGAGGGTTTCCAAGATCAACAGTTCCGCGACCTGGTTTGTGACCAGGCCTCGCGATGGATCAGGACATGCTCAACCAAGCTGTTACTACTGACCGCAAGTAAACCGACGTACGAACCACAGCCTGGCTGATCAGGTACTCACTAGGTGCCTCTCCAACGCCTTCTTGAACACAGCTAGGGGTCTATTAGTAATCCCCCTTCTGTATGCTGGGAGGAAATCAAACAGTCATAGGCCCCTGACACTTCTTGTGTTGTCTTTTAGCATACTCGTGGCGCCCCTGCTTTTCACTGAGGGGGATGCTACATTTGCCGAGTCTTCTGCTTTCGTAGGGAGTGATTTTTGTGTGCAAATTTGGTATTAATCCCTGTAGGATTTTTCCAAGAGAATATTGGAAAATATTATCATGTATCTTTCTCGCCTGCATTCCAGAGAATACAAATCAAGGGACTTCAACCATTCCCAGTAATTTAGGTGCTCGATCGTACTTATGTGTGTCCTGAAGGTACTCTGTACATTCTCCAAGACAGCAATTTCACCTGCCTTGAAAAGGGCCATCAGTGTACAGCAATATTCTAGCCTAGATAGAACAAGCGATTTGAAGAGAATCATCTTCGGCTTGGTATCCCCAGTTGTGAAGGTATCCATCCTATCATTTTTCTAGCAGAGTTGATAGATACATTGTTGTGGTCTTTGAAAGTGAAATCCTCTGACATTAACACTCTCAGGTCCTTCACACTAGTTTTTCACTCTATTGTGTGGTTGGTATTTGTTTTATACTGCGATACAATTTTAATTTCCTCAGGTTTTCCATATCTGAGTAATTGAAAGTTCTCTTCATTCAACTTCATATTGTTTTCTGCGGCCTATTTAAAGATTTGGTTGATGTCCTTTGGGAATCTTGCAGTGTCTTCGTTAGATGACACTCATGCAGATTCGGGTGTCATCCGCAAATGAAGACGGTGCTGTGGCTTACATCTCTGTGTATGTCAGGTATGAGGATGAGGAACATGATAAGGACGAATACTGTGCCTTGTGTAACAGACCTGTTCACTGTAGTTGCCTCAGACTTTACTCTGTTTACTATTACTCATTGTGTCCTATTTATTAGGAAGTTATAGATCTATCTACCAACTTTTCCTGTTATTCCTTTAACACGCATTCTGTGCGCTGTTACACCATGGTCACACTTGCCGAAAGCTTTCGCAAAGTCTGTGTATATTACATCTGCATTTTGTTTGACTTCTAGACCATCCAAGACCTTGTCATAGTGGTCCAGTAGCTGGGACAGGCAGAAGCGACCTGAACCCATTTTGCCCTGGGTTGTGTAATTGATGGGTTCCTAGGTGAGTGGCGATCTTGCTTCTTAGAACTCATTCAAAGATTTTTATGGTATGGGACATTAGCACTATCGGTCTGTAATTATTTTCCATTGCTGTACTGCCACCTTTGTAGAGCGGAGCTATGTCTTGTTTTTAGTGGCTGTGGGATGACACCTGTGTCCATGCTCCCTCTCCACAGAATGCTAAATTATTATTATTATCATCAAGGGGGAAGAGCTAAACCCGTAGGATTATACAGAGCCTGTGGGGGGATGTGGAAAGTATCCCGGCTTAATTCAGGGAACCGGAGCACAGATCCAATTCCCTTGATCCAGAGCCCCTCACCAGCGTCAAATAGAATGCTAAAGGCACATGACAGGGGCTTCTTGAAGTTCTTTATGAACGCGGAGTTCCACGAGACTTGGCCAGGGGCAGAGTGCATGGGCATGTCATTTATTGCCTTTTCGAAGTCTTGTGGTGTTAGGATAATATCAGAGATTTTTTAATTAACCAGATTTTGAGTCTCGGTCATAAAAAAATTCATTTACATTGTCGACTCTTTAGCCTGGTTAACGGCTCACTAAACACTGAGTCATACCGGGACTTTAGTTGTCATCAAAGTCCCATCTCATCTACACGGGTTCTATACTGGATGTTGTTTTCGCCTTTTCATTTGGCATAAGAAAAGAAGTATTTTGGGTTTCTTTCAGTTTCATTTATGGCTTTAGTTTTTCCTGTGTTTCTTGTCTCCTGTAAGATTCCTTAATCTTAAATTCGTTAATTGCTGTTTCTCTGACCAGTGCCTCCCTTCGTATTTTAGATATATGGCAACACGAATGTTGCCATAAAATTTTTTTTGTTTTATCTTCAGGGCTATCACCTATATAATCACATCACTGAAAATGCTTCCATATAGAAACATTTTCAGTAAAAAAAAAATGGACACTAAATAAAAATATGGCCGGACCGAGGCCCCCCCCTACGAGCAACTTATTTCGTATATGGTATAACATTATTATCTTTTACAGCTGATAGGTGTGGGAATGCTGTCTGACTGATCCGAGTTCAAGGCCACATCACACCTCTTTTACACTACTTATTGTATAAATTAACACAAAAAATAAGGGCACAATGCAGGAGGCCTATTGGCCCATGTTAGGCAGGTTCAATTCACACCCAACCGCTAATGCGCTGTTGTCTTGGCTTTAAATTTCTACTAACCACAACTCCTCAATCATTTTCGCATTCATTTTGACTAAGATCTACATTGTCTAGCTTATAAGTACCATAGTTTTTTTTTCTTTTCTAGCCTAGAATAAGAACCTTAAACCTGTCTGCAATGAGCTGCATCTGCCACTTCTCCGAATATAATATCAGCCTATCCATCATCCTATAGCTTTCTATTGTTCTCCTCAAAAATGATCTCTGACAGCCTATTTTAGTGTAATCGGAGATAGTTTCTTCTACACAATATGCTGCTACATTCTGCCACAGCCGGATTTTTTCATAAACATGTCGGAATTAAGTACAACCAGACAAATTTCAATTCTGTCCCTCTCAAACGGATACCGTTGGCCGATCTGATCCTGATTTGAGAATGTTGAAGCTGTGACTGTGTAGGTAGTGCGGTGTACACGTGAGTGTAGTGTGGTGTACACGTGAGTGTACTGTGGTGTACACGTGAGAGTAGTGTGGTGTACACGTGGTAATAGTGCAGCCAGCCTCACCCTAGCTTCCGTTTTTGTCTGGCTACTGCGCCAATCCAGTCTATCTTAGCCTTGCACCGAGGAGTGAGCATAACACTAGCAATCAACATAAAGGATCCCACATGAATATGATAAAACAGAAGATAATATGAGTATTGTTTATTTCTGCCTCACAATTGGGACATCATTAGCAAACTGGTGAAGAGGGCCTCGCAATGTGGCTGAAATATGCAATATTCGTCCGTTTTAGCATCTATGTGGATTCAATGGTATTATTGGCCAGCATTAAAGTTTTTGTGGCAGAGACCGAAGGAAAAAGGTAATTAAACATAGCTAAACACTATTTGTATATTACAAGAGGACGGACAGCCCGTCCTCTAAACTATACTGTTGCAAAAGTCAAATGTGTGGATGTTTACCGAACTTTGAACAGCTGACATGTAACAGTTAATGAAACGCGCGCAGTGGCTTCCCGTTTTCTGTTCGTGGTGTTAGTTTAATGTCTATTATGCACCTCATACCCATCCTGTGGGTGGTAGTCAAAGGATTACAGAGGTACATAATGGGTCCAGGGACTGGGCCCCAAAGTTTTGATAAATGAACAAGTTACAAAGGATATGAACTCTAGGTAGATTTGCACACACACACAAGCACGCGATATAGTGGAGGCAGGAACCATACATAGTTTTAAGACGAGATATGATAAAGCTCATGGAGCAGGGAGTGGGAGGACCCAGTAGCGGTCAGTGAAGAGGCGGGGCCAGGAGTTGAGTCTCGACCCCTGCAACCACAATTAGGCGAGTACAAGCACAAACACACACACACACACACACGAGCACAAACACGCGAGCACACACACACGCACGTGGTAATGCTTTATTTACAGCTAGCAAAGTCAGGGTATTTTTCCAGATTGGTCTGTAATATACCACTGTGGCTAAAATATTTTGACATATCTTGAACATTTCTGAATGAGTTGTCTCCGAATTCATTAATTTTTATCGCACTCCAGCACATAATGACGCAGGGTGTGACGCACTCCAGTACATAATGACGCAGGGTGTGACGCACTCCAGTACATAATGACGCAGTGTGACGCACTCCAGTACATAATGACGCAGGGTGTGACGCACTCCAGTACATAATGACGCAGGGTGTGACAACAGTCCATCTGGCAAAGTTTACATTTCGTTTGGTCTACATCTGGTGGTGGTGATTTAACCTGCCAAAGATACTTGTAACAACCGGAGTCGGGCAGTAGTGACATCCAAGAGTCGTGGTGCAGAGTACTCTTTATCGTCTTTTATCTTATATTTATATAGTTTTTTGTTGTAACCTGACTTAAAATAACGGAAACCAAACCAGCCTTAAAAATGGGCTGCAAACCCTATTTGAAAATGTGACATAGTTATTAAGAGAATGGGGCTGAAGAGGGATACATCAGAGTGGATGCACTACTAACAGTCGCACAGTATGAAATGAGAAGACAACGTGAGAAGTAGAACAGATGATGAACATCAAAATGGTATACAATACCGACAGGTTGTTAGGTAAGACACGTATGCAACAGTTAGACAACTTTATTCCGAAACGTTTCGCCTACACAGTAGGCTTCTTCAGTCGAATACAGAAAGTAGGCAGGAACAGTAGAGATGTGAAGACGATGTAATCAGTCCATCACCCTTGTAGTCGTAGAATTTGAGGTTGTCAGTCCCTCGGCCTGGAGAAGTTCAGTTCCATAGTCAGGATGCAACTCCAAGAATAAGACAAAACGTCAGATATCTTAGGAGGTTCATCTTGTACGTGGACGAAATTCATAAGGCATCTAGATACGAAAATGTTGTGTTAATGGGAGATTTTAACTTTAGACAAATTGATTGGAACAATATGACAGGAAATCTTGAGTCTAGTGACTTTCTTGATACGGTTCAGGATTGCTTTTTAGAACAGGTTGTGACGGAACGAACTAGAGGAAACAATCTGCTTGACTTGGTTCTTGCCAACAAAGATTCACTAATTAATAATCTTGAGGTTAATGATGAGCTTGGGGAAAGTGACCACAAATCATTTAGTTTCAATATATCATGGAATTACCCAGATAACTGTAATCAATTCTCTGTCCCAGATTTTCGCTTGGTCGACTTCATGGGACTGAAAAATTACCCGAGTGGGCTAAATTGGGATGTCCTGACTTTGGGTCAGGTAGGTTTTCTTGGTTGCCAATATGACGTTTTTCAGAGCATAGTTCTAGCTGCCCAGACAACTTTTCTTCCGAGTAGGGAAATTACATCTAACAAAAATTATCCCAAATGGATAAACAATTAATTAAAACATCTCACTCGTCAAAAGAGAGGCATATATAGGTGTATCAAAAGAGGGGATGGGCAGTTAAGAAATCAATATATTCAATTAAAGAGAGAAATAAAGAAAGGAATAAGAAAAGCAAAAAGGGATTATGACGCTAAGGTCGCAAGGGATTCAAAGATTAACCCAAAAGGGTTCTTTCAGGTATACAGAAGTAAGATTAGGGACAAGATTGGCCCACTTAAGAGTAACTCTGGTCAGATCACTGACAGTGATAAGGATATGTATGAAATTCTCATTACCTACTTCCTCTCAGTTTTCACCCAGGAAAATACTAGCGATATTCCTGAAATAATAGATTATGTAGAACAGGACGATAATAAACTATGTACGATTGCGGTAACTAGTGACATGATCCTCAGACAAATAGAGAAACTAAAACCTAACAAATCCCCAGGCCCTGATGAACTGTTTACAAGGGTGTTAAAGGAATGTAAAGAGGAACTTAGCATACCTTTGGCTAATCTTTTTAACATATCACTACAAACTGGCATAGTGCCTGATAAGTGGAAAATGGCAAATGTAATACCTATTTACAAGGCAGGTGACAAGTCCTTGGCTTCGAACTATAGACCAATAAGCCTTACCTCCATAGTGGCAAAATTTATGGAATCAATAATTGCCGAAGCAATTCGTAGCCATCTTGACAGGCGCAGATTGATTAATGAATCTCAACACGGTTTTACGAAGGGACGTTCCTGTCTTACGAATTTACTAACATTTTTCACAAAGGTGTTTGAGGAGGTAGATCATGGTAATGAATATGATATTGTGTATATGGACTTCAGTAAGGCTTTCGATAGAGTTCCACACTAGAGGCTATTGAGGAAACTTAAGGCACACAGAATAGAAGAAAAATTTTCCTGGGTAGAGGCGTGGCTGACAAATAGGCAGCAGAGTTTGCATAAATGGGGAGAAATCTGAATGAGGGCACGTCACAAGCGGTGTTCCTCAGGTGTGTGTTGGGCCCGTTGTTGGTCACAATTTACATAAACGACATAGATGAGGGAATAAATAGCGACATAAGCAAATTTGCTGATGACACCAAAATAGGCCGTCCAATTCATTATAATGAGGACACTAGACCACTCCAGGATGATTTGAATAGACTGATGCAATCGTCGGAGAAGTGGCAGATGCAGTTTAATATAGACAAATGCAAAGTTCTAAATGTTGGACAGGAAAATAACCATGCCACATATAAACTAAATAATGTAGATCTTAATACTACTGATTGCGAAAAGGATTTAGAAGTTCTGGTTAGCAGTAATCTAAAACCAAGGCAACAGTGCATTAGTGTTCGTAATAAAGCTAACAGAATTCTTGGCTTCATATCTAGAAGTATAAATAATAGAAGTCCTCAGGTTGTTCTTCAACTCTATATATCCATGGTTAGGCCTCATCTAGACTATGCTGCTCAGTTCTGGTCACCGTATTACAGAATGGATATAAATGCTCTGGAAAACGTACAGAGGATAACAAAGATGATCCCATGTATCAGAAATCTTCCCTATGAGGATAGACTGAGGGCTTTGAATCTGCACTCTCTCGAAAGGCGTAGAAGTAGGGGGGATATGATCGAGGTGTATAAATGGAAAACAGGAATAAATAAAGGGGATGTAAATAGCGTGCTGAAAATTTCCAGCCAGACAGGACTCGCAGCAATGGTTTCAAGTTGGAAAAATTCAGATTCAGGAAGGATATAGGAAAGCACTGGTTTGGTAATAGAGTTGTGGATGAGTGGAACAAACTCCCGAGTACAGTTATTGAGGCTAAAACGTTGTGTAGTTTTAAAAATAGGTTAGATAAATACATGAGTGGGTGTGAGTTGGACCTGACTAGCTTGTGCTGCTGGTTGTGACGAATGGTTTGAAAAACCGACAAGTTGAAGATTGAGACACTTATGCAACATATAGGAATCTTTATTCAGGAAACGTTTCGCCACACAGTGGCTTCATCAGTCCAATACAAAGCAGAAGGTGTAAGGAGAGGAGGAATTGAGGTAATCAGTCCCTCAGCCTGGAGTCGATGTGTTCAGTCCATTAATCTTGTAGAATGTACAGCATAGGGCCGTAGACGTGGCTTATATACTGTAGTCAGATGAGCCGTAGACTGATGGACTGAACACATCGACTCCAGGCTGAGGGACTGATTACCTCAACTCCTCTCCTTACACCTTCTGCTTTGTATTGGACTGATGATGCCACTGTGTGGCGAAACGTTTCCTGAATAAAGATTCCCATATGTTGCATAAGTGTCTCAATCTTCAACTTGTCGGTTTTTCAAACCATTCATCACAACTGTCAGACACTGCAGCATCATGGGATCTTGTTACAAAGATTTCTTCAACACTTGTCCAACCTTTGGACGAAGACCTACTTCGACTAGTGGATGGTACTACTATGACCCCGCCTCCTCCTGCTACGCCTCACCTGACTACAGTATATAAGCCACGTCTACGGCCCTATGCTGTACATTCTACAAGATTGATGGACTGAACACATCGACTCCAGGCTGAGGGACTGATTACCTCAACTCCTCCTCTCCTTACACCTTCTGCTTTGTATTGGACTGATGAAGCCACTGTGTGGCGAAACGTTTCCTGAATAAAGATTCCCATATGTTGCAGAAGTGTCTCAGTCTTCAACTTGTGCTGCTGGGTCTGGTGCCGTGCTCCTTCCTTGAGTGGAGGTGACCAGACTGGGTCGGTCATTGGGCTAATCCGGGGGAAGGGAGACATGGACCTGTTCCGCATGGGTCAGTAGGCCTGTTGCAGTTTTCCTTGCTTCTTATGTTCTTATGTTTTTATGTACATTTTCAAAAAATTTAACCCTTGAAGGACAGTCTGAATCCCTGCAGATGTTAAGTCACATTACCAAATATTCAAACTAGTAGACAGTGTTTAAACAATGGTCTAGTTAGTAGTTGGAAAAGTATCGATAGATCCAACTACCTACTGGGCAGCCCATACTTATATCATACGGCCTAAGCAGTATATTGAAATGCTCCACGTATAAGATTGAATTTCATCCTTAATTGGCATACGCCATCTCATTATGATTTAAGCCGGTTCATATTTAAATACGCTTACATACGACGCATATCAGGAAAACATACTATGTTATGGGATGTGACGTGTCAAGTTCAGGGACATTTCATTCTCAGAAACATATTTGTAACGAGTTCCGTTTATAGACCAAGAGCTGTTACACTACCTATGCTCATTCAAAAGCCCAGCCTTAATTAAGGTCACCCTTCAGCATGCCACCCACAACAATAAACTAGAGTTGCGTCCAGGTACCTTGCTACTGCTAGGTGAACAAGAGCAAGGCATGCACATTGTGCAACAGATTAGGGTAGATAATGCCCAGGTATAACCATCCCTAACTTAAAAATGTTTGAGGCTGGATACGTACCCTGTGAGGGCGTACAGTGAATGGAGCAAGGGTCCGTGTACCCAAGTGACCAAATCGAGGTATCCTCTATCCCCCATGCCCCTCCAAGACACCAAAGGTCGATATTCATACCTGCCTGTGAAAAAAAGCACCTCTAAATCTTGCCAATCTCCCCGCTACCTACTCGCCATTCCTGTTGTGTTTATATCGCCAATGGCATGTAAACTGTTAGAGTTAACATGTACTATCCACTTTCTATAGCACTTCTGTACTGCCCAACATACTTGCATTCAGGGATAAAATTTAATAATTCGTGTTCAGTTCGCTTCTCCCGTCCTATTACTGATGTTTGATATTTTTCTGCTCGAAATCTCGCCATGATATGCCACTTCAAGATAATTATATTTTTTAATTATTTAAAAATAATAATAATATTGTTCATTTATGTTTATACATTTAAAACTTTGTAGTCTGTTTGGCCTAGTCTGAGATCGGATCGCTGAGGCAGTAACCGAAACATTGTAGTTAACTTTTTCGTACTAATAAAAAACTATACCGTCATTTCTTGAAGTTTTACACAACAGATGGCCCTGGTGCGTGTGCAATTATACATTCTTTGGTGCACTCTTCTACGTTGGGATTCCATGACAATCTGCGTTCAAGCAGGAGTGTGCCCGGGGCTTGAGAGAAAAATATGAGAAATTACCTCCTCATTGGCAGAGTTTGGTTCACAACCGAAAGGGTTGTGCTTGATTCCCGAAAGAACCGCAACGTACGAACAAGTTTTACACCTTCTACCCATTTTTCACCTAGCTGTCAATAGGTTCCTTGATGCTAGTCAGCTGCTGTGGGTCGCACACTATTAAAGGATTCTGTAAATAAGCCTTGTTTGATTATCCTGTTAACCATAAAGATGTCTTTGTTCAGGTGGGAGTGTGCTCGAAATCTGTGGAAAAATTGTGAAAAATCACGCCATGACCTGTAATATCAGTGGCTCTTCATGTGCTACCTCACTGTTCTCAAAAATCTAGGACTCGAACCTACAGTAGGTATTGTTCAGACCTTCCAGACTTATCTGTATGTACTGTATTACAAGGGGTGGTTTTCACTGCAGTCGTAAGGAAAATCACCTAACGCACGTCTTAAGATAAGATAAGATAAGATTTCGTTCGGATTTTTAACCCCGGAGGATTAGCCACCCAGGATAACCCAAGAAAGTCAGTGCGTCATCGAGGACTGTCTAACTTATTTCCATTGGGGTCCTTAATCTTGTCCCCCAGGATGCGACCCACACCAGTCGACTAACACCCAGGTACCTATTTGCTGCTAGGTGAACAGGTGTAAGGAAACGTGTCGAAATGTTTCCACCCGCCGGGAATCGAACCCGGGCCCTCCGTGTGTGAAGCGGGAGCTTTAGCCACCAGGCCACCGGTGGTTTGGTTGGCTTAATGTGGGTGTGCTGCAAGGAACTCGTGTGCACTGCCATAGATGGTGTCTACTAAAAAAGATAAATGTGGTAGCCGTTAGCCTTGAGTACAAAATCAGCGGCCGTTTGGACTCGACAGTCTGAAACCGAGTGATTGTGAAGGGTGAGGTCATATTGCTGACGCTGGGAAAACTAAGGTAGTTGCATCTGTATTGCTTATCATTCCACAGATTTGGCATTCATTGTCCTTAGAAAAGTAAAAATGCATTTCTTTTACATATACACCGTTTCATAATTACAATTTTTGGAGTAAACAACTGTAAGATTGTAACAGGAAATTTTATTGCCCTTCGTAGTTTCGTGTTTTGATTAAGTAAATTTTTGTTCTCGACCTCGAAACTGGGAAGCGAATAGCTTATCAGAAGAATAAAATATAATAATTATGTTGCCCCTGGTTCTCCTCTCTTCTAGTCTTATAGTTAAGGGAAGTGATTCTGAACTACAACACTTTTTTAGGAATTACTGGAAATTAGCCAGTGTGTAGAAGGAGAGGAGTTACAGCACGTCTCATACTGGGTATGTGAGTGCTGAAGTTTATGAGGAGGGGGAGGAAAGTCACTCTCACAACAATGATGTGCCAGTATAATTGGACTGTGAAAGTCAAACGATGGGTGGGGAGGGGGACTAAATTGAGAGCTTTCGCAGTATGGGCTACGTGAAATGAGCCGAATTCCTCCAGCAATATTTTGTGTATTTAATTAAAAGTGTAAATTTAATTAACTATAGTCAGGGAAGGTTTGCTGCCCTGTTTTGTACTACGTAGTTCTTTAAAAATCTTTAGTATTTATTATATATGAGAACTTATGTACATGAGGTTAACATATACTGACCTGAATTTTTACACATATATAATCTGGATCAGATACAACTAACTTTACACTTACTGATGTTAGTTGTACCTCGGAGATAGACGAGACTTTAAGCACTATATACTTCCTTCGATGCCTGCTCACTCCCACACTCACCTAAGTTGGACTTATAATTATTGATTATTCAATTTAAACCAGTAACACTTGTAATTTATGGTTGTGGACTGTATGGTAATACTTGACTTACTAATGAATGGTTTGATCCACAAATTATACACTTTGTAAGAATATACAATGACCCTAAATTACATGCATAAATTTAATAAACACACCGTAATATCTTCCTTAGGTCACACATTAGAATTGGTAATCACATCCTAACGTCTCCATAACAATAGCTAACAGAAAATTGGCCAACTATGTAAACTATTGAAAGTACAAGGAAGTGCACATTACCTGTGTTGAGTTGCTCAGACGATTCAGCGTCTCCTTATATTCCATAATCCCAGCTACATTCTCTTGTAACTCGCTAATATCGGAGCTCTTGACGTTTATTTATTACCAGTTCTCCATTTACACTGATCCACACATTTTTGGCTTCGATGACGCTCGATTTCTTCAAAATTACGTACAACCTATTTTACTCCGCCATTTTCCCTGCGTCTCTCCTACGTAGTTCTCTGCGGTGCTGGATCCCCCCCCCCCCCATCATTCGAAATTTCTCGAGTCAAACCAACCACATTAATGAACATTTATTATATTATTTTATTTTTTTATATTCTAATGTCAGGAAAATTATAAAAAAATCCACAGTATTTTCAAAATATTTTCCCTAGAAATTATAGATGTTGTATATAAGGCGACTGGTGTGGGGCGAATCCATGAAAGGATTGCTATGCAAATGTATTATAAATTCCAGTCCTGATGGAAGCAAAATGTCAGTGTGTGATAAAAATCCAGTCCTCTGCGTTGTGCATAATGGTATTAATTGAAACAGTTATAGTAAAGCAATTTTTATGAGGGGAAAAAATAGAGCTCTGGTGTCCCATTTATGGCACCAAGTTGTTGCATACAGACGACATAAGCAAGTAGATATTTTTGGGTCATTAATTTTGCCTGTGACCAATTTGATTCAAAATTACCATTTTCATGTGGAAAATCACCAGAATTTCTCAATAATCTGGCAAATGAATTAATATATTGAGCATTAAGTAAAAAGTTACTAATACAAATGCAAATATCTCTCCAAATAGGAAGACGACTATATTATAATTGCCATAATTTTAGTATCATATTCTTTTCTAAAACGAAAGCTTTTTTTTATGTGTGTACAGATTTACACTTTTCTATATTCTCAGGACTACTTCGTGGGCCTCGACGTGTTGCGCGACTATGTGTGTTTGCTCTGGTGCTGCCCACACTGCTTATCACCATCCCTCTGTATGTCCGCCTCGTACTCTACCCACCCGGGCACTACCCTATGATGCCCACTGACCAGCGTCTCCTTAGTAGGCACGTCTCCGGCATCTGGTGCCAGGTAGGTGGAGCACTGATGCCAGGTATATGGAGCACTAGTACCATTAAGAGGGGCCCTGGCGCCAGGTTAAGTGGGATGCTGGTGCCATGTACTTCAGGCACTAACGGCTAAAGAATTATTGTTTTGTTTGAGCATTTTGACACGCGTGGGTGGCACAGGGAGATATACTGCAATGAAAGAAGCTCTCCGTTATGCATGACACGAGGAGAGATGCAACCTTCTCTACCAACAGCCTTGTTGTACAAACACTCACCAAGGAAGTTATGCCACAGGCAGGGCTGGTAGGATAGAGAAGCCCTCGAAACTGATCACAAGCATATCACAGGTATCAGGAAAATGTGCTGCTTAATAGTGAAAATTTTAACTTAAGTGTGTTCCGTAGGTCGGTTGGTACTGCACTCATCTCACACAGTAAAGTCCGAGGTTCGTTCCCCGGTACACCGACTGGTGTGGGTGGCGTACCCGGGGACAAAATTAACCCAAGTTGCTCGAAATGCTTTGCATTACCAGAAGCTTTCTACAAATTGTCATTGTTGTTTTCTAGGTCTGTATAAGTTGTACTATGTACTTGTAGAAATAAGGATTATTATTATTATTATTATTATTATTATTATTATTATTATTATTATTATTATTGTTGTTGTTGTTGTTGTTGTTGTTGTTGTTGTTGTAGCCTAAATAAAACTTACTTATACAGGAAACTACAAATTTTGGAAACATTATTTAATGAATGAATGTATGTCTGTGCACATATAATCATTATTCTGCACAGGAAACGTAAATCTAATTTTGAAATCTGAGGAATCCACAAAACTATTTTTCACGTTAATTTTTGTATATAATAGAATTAAAGTATGTAAAGTAAAAGGACACAAGTGCAACTAATGTGACATTTTATTGTGGCAGCGTTTCGCTCTCCAGGAACTTTGTCAAGCTGTAACGGCTTGACAAAGCACCTGGAGAGCGAAACGTTGCCACAGTAAAATGTCACATTAGTTGCACTTGTGTCCTCCTTTTACTTTACATATTGTCGGTAATTCTACCAACTTATATACAGAATTAAATTAACCATTTTTTGAATGCTTTATATATAAGGGTAATTTTCAACATGATTATTAAGCACCAAATTATGATTTACGTATTTTGAATGTTTTGTTTTTGTTGTTGCCCTTAAAGGTTACGACGGCCAGCACCGTATGAGTCCTTTGCTTCCTGTTCATAGTATTGTGTGTATTTACTTCTTATTCACAATGAATCTATGGAATTTCCATCTTCATGCAACATTTTACATAGACGAACCAGATTGAATTACAAGACACCTTGGTTATTCTACGTATTACATTCCCACTTAACATGTTCTGCAATTCTCATTCATTACTTAACATATTCCTTCTTCACCAGGCACAGAATGTGAACATGAACGGGAGCTTCAACGGGTACCTGTCTCCCAGCACCCTTGACGTGGACTCCCAGCGCCGTACTCATGTCATGATAAACCACCTGGTTCTCAGGGACGACATCAAGGAGTATTGGGGCTTCTACTTGCTCAGGGGCTCTACTATCACTCTCTCCTCTTGTTCCAGGTGGGTCCTCTGGTCCTCTTGGAAAGGCAGAACAAAGGATTCATAATGGTGGTTATTGCACTTTGTCAATATGTAACACGTTATCTCTATGCTCATGTAGGATAATGTTTATGTCATATGTGTACTCACTTAGTTGTGGTTGCAGAGGTCGATTCACAGCTCCTGGTCCCGCCTCTTCACTGGTCGCTACTAGGTCACTCTTCCTGCTCCATGAGCTTTATCATACTTCTTAAAGCTATGTATGGATCCTGCCTCCACTACATCACTTTCCAGACTATTCCACTTCCTGACAACTCTGTGACTGAAGAAATACTTCCTAACATCCCTGTGATTTATTTGAGTCTTCAATTTCCAATTGTGACCCTTTGTTGCTGGAACATCCTGTCTCTATCCACCTTGTCGATTCCTCTCAGTATTTTATATGCCGTTATCATGTCCCCCTATCTCTCCTGTCCTCCAGTGTTGTCAGGTTGATTTCCCTTAACCTCTCGTCGTAGGACATGCCCCGTAGCTCCGGGACTAGTCTTCCTGCAAACCTTTGCACTTTCTCTAGTTTCCTTATGTGCTTGGCTAGGTGTAGGTTCCAAACTGGTGCTGCATACTCCAGTATAGGCCTAACGTACATGGTGTACAGGGTCCTGAACACAGCAGTTATTTAATGTTCACCTCAGGAGATGTGCCTGGTGATATACTCACCCCAAGATCCTTTTCCTTGAGTGAGGTTTGTAGTCTCTGGCCCCCTAGACTGTACTCCGTCTGCGGTCTTCTTTGCCCTGCCCCAATCTTCATGACTTTGCACTTGGTGGGGTTGAACTCCAGGAGCCAGTTGCTGGACCAGCCCTTTGTAGTTCTGCCTGGTCCTCGTCTGACTGAATTTTTCTCATCAGTTTCACATCATCTGCAAACAGGGACACTTCTGAGTCTATTCCTTCCGTCATGTCATTCACAAATACCATAAACAGCACCGGTCATAGGACTGACCCCTGTGGAGCCCCACTCGCCACAGGCGCCCACTCTGACACCTCGCCACGTACCATGACTCGCTGTTATCTTCCAGACAGGCATTCCTTGATCCACTGTAGTGCCTTCCTTGTTATCCCTGCCTGGTCCTCCAGCTTTTGCACTAATCTCTTGTGTGGAACTGTGTGAAACGCCTTCTTACAGTCCAAGAAAATGCAGTCTACCCACCCCTCTCTTGTCTTACTTCTGTCACCATGTCATAGAACTCCAGTAGGTTTGTGGCACAGGATTTCCCATCCCTGAAACTGTGCTGGCTGTCGTTGATAAGCTTATTCCTTTCTAGATTCTCCACCACTCTTCTGATAACCTTTTCCATGACTTTGCATACTTTTCATGTCAGTGACACTGGTCTATAGTTTAATGCTTCGTGCCTGTCTCCTTTTTTAAAAATTGGGACTATATTTGCTGCCTTCCATACCTCAAGTAGTCGCCCAGTTTCGATAGATGTGTTGAAGATTGTTGTTAGTGGTACACATAGCGCCTCTGCTATGTGTACCACTGTGCGCGTGTGTGTGTGTACTCACCTAATTGTGGTTGTAGGGGTCGATACTCAGCTTCTGGCCCCGCCTCTTCACTGAGTGCTACTAGGTCCTCTCTCTCCCTGCTCCATGAGCTTTATCATACCTCATCTTAAAGCTATGTATGGTTCCTGCCTCCACTACCTCACTTGCTAGGCTATTCCACTTCTTGACTACTCAATGACTGAAGAGATACTTCCTAACATCCCTTTGACTCATCTGGGTCTTCAACTTCCAATTGTGACCCCTTGTTTCTGTGTCCCTTCTCTGGAACATCCTGTCTCTGTCCACCTTGTCTATTCCACGTAGTATTTTGTATGTTGTTATCATGTCTCCCCTAACCCTCCTGTCCTCCAGTGTCGTCAGGCCGATTTCCCTCAACCTTTCTTCGTAAGACATTCCCCTTAGCTCTGGAACTAACCTTGTCGCAAACCTCTGCACTTTCTCTAATTTCTTGACATGCTTGATCAAATGTGGGTTCCAAACAGGTGCTGCATACTCCAGTATGGGCCTGACGTACATGGTGTACAGTGTCTTGAACGATTCCTTACTAAGGTATCGGAACGCTATTCTCAGGTCTCATGCCTGGTCACAGACCGGGCCGTGGGGGCGTTGACCCCCGGAACTCTCTCCAGGTAAACTCCAGGTTTGCCAGGCGCCCATATGCTGCAGCAGTTATCTGGTTGATGTGTTCTTCCGGGGACGTGCTCTGTGCTATACTCACCCCAAGATCTTTCTCCTTGAACGAGGTTTGTAGTCTTTGTTCACTTAGCCTATACTCCGTCTGCAGTCTTCTTTGCCCTTCCCCGATCTTCATGACTTTGCATTTGGCGGGGTTAAATTTGAGAAGCCAGTTGCTGGACCAGGTGTCCAGCCTGTCCAGGTCTCTTTGGAGTCCTACCTGATCCTCATCTGATTTAATTTTCCTCATTAACTTCACATCATCTGCAAACAGGGACACTTCTGAGTCTAACCCTTCCATCATGTCATTCACATATACCAGAAATAGCACTGGTCCTAGGATCGACCCCTGTGGGACCCCGCTCGTCACAGGTGCTCACTGTCATAGGTCATCGCGTACCATGACTCGTTGTTGCCTCCCTGTCAGGTATTCTCTGATCCATTGCAGTGCCCTTCCTGTTATATGCGCCTGATCCTCTAGCTTCTGCACCAATCTCCTGTGAGGAACTATGTCGAAAGCCTTCTTGCAGTCCAAGAAGATGCAATCAACTCACCCCTCTCTCTCGTGTCTTACTTCTGTTACTTTATCATAAAACTTCAGTAGGTCTGTGACACAGGATTTGCCTTCCATAAAACCGTGCTGATTGGCATTTATACTCTTGTTCTGTTCCAGGTGCTCCACCACTCTCCTCCTGATAATCTTCTCCATGACTTTGCATACTATGCACATCAGTGACACTGGTCTATAGTTTAGTGCCTCTTTTCTGGCTCCGTTTTTAAATATGAGTACTACATTTGCCGTCTTCCATACCTTAGATAGTTTCCCAGTTTCAAGGGATGTATTGAAGATTGTGGTTAGTGGCACACACAGCATTTCTGCTCCCTCTCTAAGGACCCACAGGGAGATGTTGTCTGGTCCCATTGCCTTTGAGGTATCAAGGTCCCTTAGCAGCTTCTTCACCTCCTCCTCAGTTGTGTGTATGTCATCTAACACTTGTTGGTACATTCCTTGTTGGCGTCCCCCTCTGTTCTGTCCACCCAGAGGCCTTCCCGTCTCCACTGTAAATACTTCCTTTAATCTCTTGTTGAGCTCCTCACATACCTCTTGATCGCTTCTGGTGAGTTCCCCACCTTCTTTCCTCAGCCTGATCACCTGGTCTTTGACTGTTGTCTTCCTCCTAATGTGGCTATACAGCAGTTCTGGGTCAGGCTTGGCTTTCGATGCTATGTCGTTTTCGTACTGTCGCTGGGCCTCCCTCCTTATCTGTGCATACTCGTTTCTGTCTCTTCAACTAGTCTCTATTTTCCTGGGTCCTTTGCCTCCTGTATCTTTTTCATTCTCTGTTGCACTTAGTTTTTCCCTCCCTACACCTTCGGGTAAACCAAGGGCTTGCTTTGGTCTTCCCATTATTTCTATTGCCCTTGTGAACAAACCTTTCCTCTGCATCCCTGCATTTTGTTGTTACATATTCCATCATTTCATTTACTGACTTTCCTGCCAATTCTTTGTCCCACTGAACCTCCTGCAGGAAGTTCCTCATACCTGTGTAGTCCCCCTTTTTACAGTTTGGCTTTTCCCATCCAACTCCGGTTACCCTCTCTACTTGTAATTCTACTAGGTATTCAAAACACAAAACCATGTGATCATTAGCTCCAAGGGGCCTCTCGTATGTGATCTCCTCGATGTCTGAACTGCTCAGGATGAACAAAATGTCAAGTCTTGCTGGTTCATCCTCCCCTCTCTCTCTGGCAGTGTCCTTAACATGTTGATGCATAAGGTTTTCCAGTACCACATCCATCATTTTGGCTCTCCATGTTTTGGGACCCCTGTGTGGCTCCAGGTTTTCCCAGTCGATCTCCCTGTGGTTGAAATTGCCCATAACCAGTAACTTTGCTCTGCTCGAGTGAGCTCTTCTTGCCACCTCGGCCAGTGTGCCCACCATTGCTCTGTTGCTCTCTTCATATTCCTCTCTTGGCCTCCTGCAGTTCTGTGGTGGATTATACATCACTGCAATGACTACCTTATGTTCCCCACACTGAAGTGTACCTACTATGTAGTCCCTTCCTCCAGTCTCATCCATGTCTTCTATTTCCTCAAATCTCCATCGGACTTTTATGAGCAGTTCAACCCCTCCTTTCCCTCTGCAGGAAGAATGACCTAGTAGCTACCAGGGAAGAGGTGGGGCCAGGAGCTATGATGACCCCTGCAACCACAAATAGGTTTTATGACAAGGTAACAGAAGTAAGACATTGGAAAGAAGGAAGGGTGGGTTGATTGCATTTTCTTGGACTGCAAAAAGGCCTTCGACACAGATCTTCACAAGAGATTAGTGCGGAAGCTAGAGGATCAGGCACATATAACAGGTAGGGCACTGCAACGGATCAGAGAATACCTGACAGGGAGGCAACAACGAGTCATGGTATGTGACGAGGTATCACAGTGGGCGCCTCTGTCGAGAGGGGTCCCACAGGAGTCAGTCCTAGTAACAGTGACAACCTCAAATTCTACGACTTCAAGGGTGATGGACTGATTACATCGTCTTCACATCTCTACTGTTCCTGCCTGCTTTCTGTAGGTATATGTGAATGACATGATGGAAGGGATAGACTCAGAAGTATCCCTGTTCGCAGATGATGTGAAGTTAATGAGGAGAATCAAATCAGATGAGAATCAGGCAGGACTACAAAGAGACCTGGACAGGCTGGACGCGTGGTCCAGGAACTGGCTCCTCGAATTTAATCCCACCTAGCCTATATGCAGGCAGCATGTAGGCTAGGTGGCCAAAGACTGCAAACCTCACTCAAGGAGAAAGATCTTGGGGTGAGTATAATACCTAGCACGTCCCCGGAAGCACACATCAACCAGATAACTGATGCAGCATATGGGCGCCTGGCAAACCTGAGAACAGCGTTCCGATACCTCAGTACGGAATCATTCAAGACTCTGTACACCGTGTACGTCAGGCCCATACTGGAGTATGCAGCACCAGTTTGGAACCCACACCTGGTCAAGCACGTCAAAATATTAGAGAAAGTGCAAATGTTTGCAACAAGGCTAGTTCCAGAGCTAAGGGGACTGTCCTATGAAGAAAAGTTAAGGGAAATCGGCCTGACGATGCTGGAGGACAGGAGGGTTAGGGAAGACATGATAACGACATACAAAATACTGCGAGGAATAGATAAGGTGGACAGAGACAGGATGTTCCAGAGAGGGGACACAGAAACAAAGGGTCACAATTTTGCAAAATAGCCACAGGGGGTTATTTTGTATACATAATTTAATGAGCTATTTTTTGGGGGGCAACTGTAAGTTGCTCTGGTGTAACATTAATTTCTTTTCTAACCAGATTTTTCTTTTACCCCCAAAAAATAATTATTAAAATTTAAACATTTTTGTTTATCTCTTTAGTACCTTAGTGTTAAACCTCTGTGTTGTATGTCAGGTGGGATGGAGCTGTGCTGATGGTGCTCCGGGGCGTGGAGAACCTGCACCGCTGTGCATGGATTGGGGAGCTTGATTCTACTGAAGAAGAAGAGGAAGATGATGATGTTGCCAGCAATGAACGACACAGACTGCAACAGCAAAACAAAGATTTAATTGCTGCCACAGCTTTTGAAGAACATCCATTCAAAGGCGAACAACATTCCACTCCCGAGGATGACAATTCTTTGTCTAGTCCTCCTATAAACTCAGAAGAGCGTCGCCAGAGCATCAGTCAACTTCTGCGGAAGGCTATCAGGATAAGCAAAGACAAATCAGAGATACTCAAAATCCTTCATACTGAGGATAAAACGCATAATTTTATTTCCGAAAACCAGAAGATAAACAAGAGCCTAATACTGCAAAATAATACCAAGAATTCTACGGTTGTGCCAGAGATGGCATTGGACAATGGAGAAACACAGAACGAGGATGAAAACAGTACTACAGGCATCCCTGAAGCGAGACAGATTGTATCAACAGATGCCAAAATTCTTGACGGTTTGAACAAAGTCAACAGAAAATTAAAAGACGAAACACGAGGTGGTAAACGAAGACGTCTGAAAGGGAAGCGAAAAAGAAAGAAAAGTAATGCTCGAGATAAAAATCCTGCTGAAGAAGTGTTGCCTGAAGATGAAAAGTCAAGACAATCAAGATTGAAGAGGTTTGTCGATGAAGAGGTAGACACAGATAATGGTGCATTTGAACAACTTGACTCTAACGAAATTTCAGACATGAAACAAGCAGCTCATAATCAAAACAAAGTGAATATTTCGAAAGCTGAGCAGGTAATTGGAGGGCGTATTTTCTTCCCTGAAGGACTGAAATTCGAGAGAGGGAGATTTAATCAATCTACAATGAACGATAACTCAAGGGAAGAACATGTATCTTCCTACTCGAGCAGCGAGGAGGCTCTGGCCAGTTGTGAGGGTGTCATTCTCACACTTCCACTTGTGCCTGCCAGGAGTTGCAACTACCACAGCGTGGCCATTAACAAAATAGTCTATGACATCCCTGTAACTGGCACCTATTACTTTGTCTTCTCCAGTGACAATGAAATCTATGTCAATGATATATTCTTGAACTTAACGATGCAGAGAGTTGTTTACAACATTGACAAGTCCGAAGAAGTTTGCCTCAATACAACCGAGTGTTCCATGCCACTCAAGTTCTGGTCCAACGAGGAGACTGTAGTGGAGGTGCCACAGGAAACTAGATGGGATCACGCATATGTCCTGGAGACTAAGTGTGAGCCTCGTGTATACATTTATCTCACCATGATTCTCCTTGTGCCGCTGCTAATCATGTGCTGCGCTTTTCGCTAACTTATATACCCTTTATTTGCTCATATAATACAGCTTGTTAAACTCGCTTGTATCACCCAAGAAATAGTGCATTAAATCTCTAAAGCGACTGGTAAAAGTTGAAAACTAAATTGTGCTAATTTTGCATTTTGTGCTCTATCATTTCTAGCTTTAATTTAGTTTTTTTTCTTATACCCTATACAGTGAAACCTCTGGTCAGGACCATAATTTGTTCCTAAACTCTGGTCGCGACCCGATTTGGTCGTAACCCAAAACTAATTTCGTCATTGGATTGTATGTAAATACAATTAATCTGTTCCAGACTCCTATGAACAATAGGAGATGTCATGTCTGAGGGCAATGTGTGATGTGAATATAATGCAGAGAATTCGTAGTTTGGAAGTTAGGAGGAGGTGCGGGATTACCAAAACTGTTGTCCAGAGGGCTGAGGAAGGGTTGTTGAGGTGGTTCGGACATGTAGAGAGAATGGAGCGAAACAGAATGACTTCAAGAGTGTATCAGTCTGTAGTGGAAGGAAGGCGGGGTAGGGGTCGGCCTAGGAAAGGTTGGAGGGAGGGGGTAAAGGAGGTTTTGTGTGCGAGGGGCTTGGACTTCCAGCAGGCATGCGTGAGCGTGTTTGATAGGAGTGAATGGAGACAAATGGTTTTTATTACTTGACGTGCTGTTGGAGTGTGAGCAAAGTAACATTTATGAAGGGGTTCAGGGAAACCGGCAGGCCGGACTTGAGTCCTGGAGATGGGAAGTACAGTGCCTGCGCTCTGAAGGAGGGGTGTTAATGTTGCAGTTTAAAAACTGTAGTGTAAAGCACCCTTCTGGCAAGACAGTGATGGAGTGAATGATGGTGAAAGTTTTTCTTTTTCGGGCCACCCTGCCTTGGTGGGAATCGGCCAGTGTGATAATAAAAAAAAATTAAGATTTTTAAGCACAAAAATAGTTAATTATACCATAGACTGCACAGTGTAACAGTAAACTAAATGTAAAAACCTTGAATAACACTGAGAAAACCTTGAACAACAGAGAAAACTAACATTGCACGAGTCCATTCTAGACCCCCCTCCCTACGAACCGTTCGCTGTAAACATTCTTTTTTAAGGAGTTTTAAGCACAGAAAAACAATCAAAGTTTGAAAAATCCTTAATCATACAAAATAATGCAGAGTTTAATAGAGAAAAAACCTTAAATAACAGAAAGAAACATACCATAACCAAGAAAACAAAATTAATTAAAAAACACATGAAATACAACACAAGAAGTTCACAGCGAATGGATGCACGTCTGACCGAGACCGACTACAAGGTGAAAATCTTTGTTATGTGTACACAAACAACAGGAAGTGTGGAAAATTGGTGCAGCTGTGTTTGTTTGACACCCGATTATGTGTTCGTGACCAGATGCAAAAATTGGCGAATTTTTGGTCGTGAACCGATTTGTTCGTGTTCAGAAGCTTTCGTGACCAGAGGTTCCACTGTACTTGTAAAATATGCATGTTTGCTTGCATGCAGTAGTAGTTGCAGAGTGCAGTGAAAGCTCTCCATTGACATTATGGAAACCCTCACCTTCTGTCTGTGATACTCTCTGGTGATATTAGTGCTCGAGTGATCCCATGTTTAAGCAAAAACGTGTGTGGTAGTGTTCAGTACTGCAGAAATACAGTGCAGAACTATACAATAATACATGGCAACTCTTTTAATCACAGTTTAGTGACATTTAGTTATATTTAAAGTATTCCTCACACTGCATATATGTGTTGGAACAGAGCCTGGTGGTACGTAGCACGTGTGAGCTTACTCTTGAAAACCCTTGTGGTGTCTTTTTATTTGTAAATGTGATTTGATTAACAGTTGGACGTTCACAATCTTGGGTTGAAGAGCAAGATCAGGTTCAGATTATCTTGTACCTTTGATGACCTAGTGAGGACACTGGATTGAATCTTATTACCCATACATAATTTGTTCATATACTGTATATACTTTGTAAATTCATGTGAATAATTTAGGTATTTTTAGTTGTTTTGTCTTTCAAGGGAGAATGTGTATTGTACATATTTATTTGGTAATGTTGTATATCTATATAGTATTGCTTCAGTGAGATTCTGTATGGGAACCCAGGATTGTACACCACTACTAACAGTAAAGAGTTAGGGTTAAAGACTTTGGACAGCTACGTAATACAAAAATGACCCTCGTGTAGTAGAGAGGCCTAAAACTTAATTTATCTTTATAACCATATACATGTATCATATGCAGGTGTATTGCTACATATTGTTAAACATACTGATCTCCATTTTGTTTGTTAAATAGTTTAAAAATATTTGCCATATGGTTTAGTATTTTGTTATAAGGCATCTTCATTCTTAACGTGTTCAATCATGATGTTTATTTCTCGTCAAAAAAAAAAAAAAAGAAGAAACATTCATGCCTGACCTATTGCTCAAGATAGTATCATATCATAAAAACAATAAAAATGAAAGAATTATAAACTAAGTGCTTTCGTGTATTCAAACTCATCTTTCGTGGGATTAACATAAAAAATCAGTCAATATGTAAGAACAGATGAAGTGCTTTAACAAGCAAGGTGCTTACACTAAGAAATGATTATCCGGTTACTCTCCCTATATAAAGAAAGGATAAGCTGTCCATCAACTCCCAGGCTGACCTTAATGTGCTTCTTTTCAACAAAAGTATTCTTATAGCTCAAGTTAAATGACAATTACCCTGTATTTAAGTAAAATTAATTATCATCACAATGTCTAAGCCATAAACAACAATGTATTAGTCATAATTTCAAAGAGTTTTATCATTTTTAAATTACGTAAATATCATAAATAAACTTGAAACTACTTTCTGATTACGAATTTCTCAGAGAATATTGATGGCTTTATCTATAAGAACCTCTGCACAAAATATGAAAAATTTTATGTAAGACAAGCCAGAAAAAGCCTATAATTAGACTGAATAAAAGACATATATATAATATAAGATCAGGCCATGATTCGATTGTTCTGTTTATTCACTTAACATACTTTAACCATACTATGATGGTTAAAACATAAGAATATTGTTGCTAGTATATCCATAGCTGAATAAAATATAATTGTCAGTCCTTATAAAAACTAATGTTTATAGTAATATTAATACAAGTTCAGGCCTTCATAAGCTGGGTGCATTAATAATCAGTAAAATCTGAAAACGTTTTGAAAGCTATTTACAGACTAAGTCATTATTAACCTGGCATTGTCATATGACTCCTTATAGGTCCACACTTGAGATCCAGGCGATTTCTTTCTTTGTTCCTTGAGAAATTTGAGACATTATGAAAGCACTCGGAATATGTATCTTTCATTGTATTAAGATCTCACATTTTTTTAACTTTACTGCAAATATATGAAGTTCAGTGTGGATTATTATTATAATCAAAAAGAAGCGCTAAGCCACAAGGGCTATACAGCAGTTCAGTGTGGAAAAGTACAATGCCAATCTCAGAAAATGAAAACAACTTTAGCATTTAAAATTAAATAATATAGAACTTGATTATACAGAATGTGAAAAAGGACTTCGGAGATAATTATGGTAAGCAGAAATCTGAAGTGAAAACGGCAATGCCTAAACATTTGTGAAAAAAAAGGCTGACAGACGGCTGTGATTTATATCAAGAAATATATGCTACATATCAGTAAAGTCCCATTTAGATTATGCAGCACAGTTCTGGTCTCCAAAAATACAGAATGAATATTAATGCACTGGAGAGCATAAACAGAAGGATGATAAAAATTAATCCACTGTATGAGGATTCTTTCCTACGAAGAGACTTAAAAGTACAGAACCTGCTAACTCTTTACCCTTTGACTGTCGCAACCCCAAATCCTGAGGTGTCTCTTGGTGTCGCAAAATATTTGAAAAAAAAAAATTCTTATGAAATGATAGAGAATATTTTCCTGATGGTAATGACACCAAAAGTACGAAATTTGATGGAAAACTTACGAAATTATGCTCTCGCGAAGTTAGCAACCTCGGCGATATTTACGAATCGGCGATTTCACCCACTTTGAGCCCTATTTTCGGCTAATTCCATTGTTCCAGTCGACCAAACTCATAACTATTTCTTTAGAACTTCATTTGTTCTATCGATTGAGTACAAGAAACTGCCCATTTACCGATTTCAACTACCCAATAAAGTGGTCAGAAATTGGCAATTTGGCCAATTTCACGCAAATAAAAAATATGCCAGTTTCAAAATAGGGGCCAGAATGAACACTGCAGACATTCCTGGCTCTAAAATATCATTTTCTTTGTTCATCAGTCATGTCTCCAGGCCTCTCTGATATTACTCTTGCTTTCTATTTTAAATTTTTATTCAAACAAAAAATAGAAGATTTACTGTTATGCAGACTACTGCAATATTGTAATGATTGTATAAATAACATCAACCCATTCATGACTGCATATTAGAATGGCTAATTGGACATTTATTGGACAATGACATCATTTGTTTACTCTTGAACATCGGCAGAAATCAAACATTTTCCGTATTCTGAGCTCCATATCAAGGTCCTTTTCATAGTAAAACCAATCAAAATCACTTCTATTTCTATAATGTTTTCCATTCTATCACATGTGACTACAAAAACGAGAATATAACCATAAAAACTATATGAAAATACACCTCAAAGTCGGCGTTTTAATCCCAAAACACAGAGTTTTTTCTCATTATGCACTGCGTGCTGCAGGATTTTTTTTACATGGTGCACACTGACCACATAGACCCATTCTTTCACATGTGGGCCTACCAGCTTTCTCCTGCTTGATTTGAAGCCGCTAGAATTTTTGAGTATATATACGTCAAACACATTGGCTCATAAGATGTATATATACAACCAAAGCAGTCAAAGGGTTAAAAGACAGAATGGTGGAAGATATGGTTGAAGCATACAAGTGGAAGATGGGTATAAATAAGAGATGTAGTGTTCTGAGGATATTTATACAAGAAATGATTTCAAACAGTGGATTCAAATTGGATAATTTGGATTTAAATAGATATGAAAGTAATTTGGATATGAGTGATAAGAACTGGGTTTGAGAAAGATGTGCCTAGTATGGTCCAGTAGGCCTACTGCAATTCTCTATTTTTATGTTCTTTTTTCATTTCTGCTAAAATTCTTTGAGAATTAATTTGCAATTCTAAAATTAATATATTCCATTATTACTAAATAATATTAACTGAAGTTAAGTTAACTTTACTTAGGTTAGACAGGATAAATTTGTGTTAGATTACATTCCCTGAAAGATGTATTGAGAGTATTGAGAGGCTCTTGATCCAAGGAACTGTACTTATCCTCCCCTTCCTTGAACCAAACCTGAATGCCTCCCATTCCCCAGGTCCTATATACAACCCCTATGGGTCATATAGGCCCTGGGGATTAAAATAAAAAATAAAGTTACATAGATTTTGGCAACCTTACATTAAGCTTTCGAGTTTAATTTGGTGAAAAAATTCATGAGAGATCTATTTAGTGAATATATCAATTAATCAATAATGTAAAATGTGAACAATAAATGGACTGATATCATGCCTTTAGCCACCTTATAGGAGCTTGTGAAGGGCTGTGTTTTCCAGACATCAGCTGCTAATGTCAAAACACTGTGCTAAAAAGCATATTTGCTCTGAAAAAATAACACCGGATATGTTGGCCATTACATGGAATGAACTGGAATACCAATTAGATGTGTTATGGGCAACTAGAGACGCACACATTGAGGCTGCACAGATAAAACAACCATGAAGCTATAATTACATGTAGTTCAAAATACGTATCATGAGCAGGAAACTACCTTTTCATATCCGTTACTATTTTGTTGTAAAAAAAAAAAAAAATAAATCAGAAAAAGATTTGCAGGCATCCTGTACAGGAGGGTCCCGCTCATGCAAGAGGATAGGTTCCGGGCTACTGCTGTAGAGTGAATCATAGCTTTTTTCACTTTCAAATGCATATTAAAGCCTGATAACATGTTTACACTATCATATATTAAGTGAACAATATAGCTAGGCCTAAAAAATGCATATACTGTAAACACATTACTTACCTGAAAATATTTTTGTCCTTAGCTGATAGTGAGTGGTGAATATATTTATTGTAGGAAATCTGAATAAATGAAGAATGGGCATAATTAAAAACCGCTGTATTAGCAAAATGCTGTAATGTGGAGCCTGCCTGTATATCAATGTTTGAATTAAAAACTTGTATACATTGTTTTATGCCAAAATAGAATTACAAATAGGAAATTCTATGTAGCCAGTCATTCCTCTGATCTCATTGCATTTACAAGAGGCTATAGGTGATTTTGTAATTGTATTGTTTTTCATTGTCTATGTGCTTAATGACAAACTGTTAATGGTGCTTAAATCTTTAAGACATATTTTTAATCACTACAGGCATATTTTTGTACGCATACATATAGTTTTGAGCTTTTTGGGGGGAATATGTTTAAATGCATTATGGATCACAGTATAATGATGATAATGCTTCTTTTCCTCATATTTTTATGTGCACTGTTGAAATTACTTATGTAACAATAAAAACATGGGGTTCAAAATTATATATACCAAGGTTATTTCAGATCAGTACTTTGAAACTCACAAGACTGAACCAAGAGCTACAGCCCAGTCCCTACAAACTCACGTAGGCACTCACAAATAATTACACACAAAAATGAAATTACACTTCGAGGGTGTTACTAATGGATGATGTAGATGAATCTTTATGGCCAGTATGGTACAGTGCATAATACACTGGCCTGCTACTTTCAGGACGGGCTTGCCATGAGTTTGAACCTCACTGTTTTCTGTGAGCCCTATGGAAATATGTAACTTAGAGCATTTGGCTCACAGTGAGAGGTCCTATATTTGAATCCTGGGCAGGTCGAGACACATGGACAAGTAACTATTTACCTAACAGTATACAGGTACCTGGATTAAATTTAGATGGTTGCTGGGGCCTGCATCTTAGGAAATGATACACCACTACATGAAGGTATTTCTAAGACACTTCTTTCAATTTAGGTAGAACTTTTACAATAAGCACTTACCAGCCCCTGGATGAAATAAGTACACAGGAGTTGAACACTCAGGTGATATAGGTGTTACACACTGCCATGTCAGCCCTATCATACCCCTTTTCCCTCTTATCCATATCCTCTTCTCAAGCTCCACCATCTCTCCAAAATCCACTAAATATCACCCCAAGTTTGCCCACCCTTCCACTCATACCAGCAACTCATAAGTAATACAAAGCAGTCCTGAACCACCACCCTCCCAATCCAATCAATCTCCAGCCTCTATCCAACCTACCTACAGAAGTCAGAACTCCACCCTATTTCACACCCAGTCTTCCAACAGTATGAAAAAAAAATACCTACACAGTTTAGTTTAATATCTTTAATTATGCACCTCATACCCATCCTGTGGGCAGCAGTCAAAAGATTACAGAGGTACATAATGGGTCCAGGGACTGGACCCCAAAGTTTTGATAGCTGAACAAGTTATTAAGGTAATGAACTCCAGGTAAATCCCTAGAAAAAAAAATGTAAAATGTCAGAACTATTTTGTGTAAACTTAAAAAAATAAATGCAGTGCTTTATTGCCAGAACTAGATGATTTGGCTTATTCATAAAGCAACAATCACTTTGCCAAACAAGCTGAATGTAAATTAATTATAGTTGTAAATGAAAATTTTAAATAATTTTTTTTATATACATAACTGATATAGACAGGTCTGCCTCTAGTGCTGATGTGGAGACCCATAGCCTCAAAGTAAATAAAACCACTTCAAAGAAAATTTTGAAATTTCTGTTTGAATATTCTTCACCATCCCATCTTTTATATAAACACACAGCATTTTATGTATATACATATATATGTAACTAAAGTTGGGCTAGCTTTAGCATAGGTAAGATTGTTGTATTATAGTATGTTAGCTTTGCTACAGTTAGTTAGTCATGAGGCAAAATTTAAAATATTGGATTATTATTATAATCAAAGGGGAAGCGCTAAACCCGTAGGATTATATAGCGCCCGGGGGGGGGGGGGATGTGGAAGGCATTCAGGCTTAATTCGGGGAACTGGAGCACAGTTCCAATTCCCTAAATCAAGAGCCCCTCACCAACATCAAGGAACCTTCCATGAGGGGTTAAAATATTGGAAAATTTCATTATTTAAGAAAATTCGGTTAGTTTCACCTATTTTGAAAACTCTACGTATAAGCTTGACACTTGTGTTCAAAACTTTAGGGATGTTATCATCTTTACTTTACAAACCAAGATAACATAATAGTTCAAAAATAAAAATTATTATTACACCTGTGTTTGATTTTCAAAATGTTATAGATGTATATATATATTTTTTTTTTTAGTCTGGACAGTATACTATATTTAATTGAAATATAGCATAATTGTTGTTCATTCTTTTACATTAAAGTTTTACCCATAATGAATGTTGCCTATACATAAAACATAATTTAAATACTGTATATGTTTAATGTGTATTTTATATGCTACAATGGTTATAATTTCATTGTCTCTGTTTATTCTGTATTCAAATGTGCTTTATAAAGGTGACAAACCAAACTGAATATTTTTAGCATCTAATACAAAAACAGTTTTATATACATGCACATGAATTGTTTCTTTGTATGCTCATGTGCACTTGTGGGGGTTGCATTCCAGCTCTTGGGCCTTGCCTCTTAATTGTTACTCTTCCAAATTTAGGAGAGGAACAAAAGAGATAGACATGTCTGATGAGAGTACATGGAATCAATATGAATTTATATAGATCTATTAAGTGACCAGGGGTGTCCTCAGGGAGAGGAACCGCAAGACGAGAAAGGTTGCACTCACCTGGAAAAAGGCATATAGTATCGAGGAAATACACCCAATGGTGATGGCTTATCTATTCCCTTGCCCCTTTTTCATGAAAACCCTTTCTTCCTTTGGAAGAGTTATATAGCAGCTTCCCATGAAAGGGCCAGTACAGTAAGTAAAAAAATATGTAGAATTTTTTTTCTGGGGGGTGGAATGTGGCATGTCCTAATAAGTCTTTCTCCATCAGGAAATGACCATGTTCCCGCAAGAAATCAGGCACCATGTTATACTAGCAATCTCAGGAATATCGTGTACAGGACTAGGGAAGATAAATTTATTGTTTGGTTGGTGTGAATGTTATCCCAGTTGACACCTCAGTGTCAAAGTATAGGAACTTTTTCTGCAGCTGTACATTGCATTATGACTAAAGGATTTGGTTATTTTTCAAAAATTATTTTTATTTCATGGAGAGCACTAAACCTGTAGGGTCATAAAGCACCTTCAGAAATAGGAGGCAATCAGATATGACTGAAGGAAAGGGAGGAGTTGTTCTTGGATCAAGAGCCTTTCACTGGCAATGAGGCATCTCCTTTGAAGAGTTCAAAATGAAAATAAAAAATTCTTGGAAAAACAAGGATTTGAATATTTCTTATCGATTCAATACACAAATTTATTTATGGATTTTATTGTAGAAAATTATAAAAAACTTCCATCACAAAAATACAAGGCAGAATTTAACATTCTGTGCATGGAATGTAGCTGAAGCCTGTGCCCTCTACATTAATTCCTACCAAGTTTTTCTGATCTCTAAAAGAGAAAGTGTTAAGCAGAAAGAAAAGCACTTGAAACCTCAAAATGAAAAGTGTGACTAGTCCTGTTTGAACAATATTGTTATATGCAATCACTAGCTTGAGAATCACCCACAGCCCTTAACTGCAGCTCAACTACAGTAAGTCAAAGTTAAATACATTGCATACTCTGCAACTTTCAAGATTAATAATTTACAAATATACATTTGCAAATGGAACTATTTGAATGCATTGCCAATGTCTCAAGACTAATTTTCAAAGTATCTGTCCTTGTGAAAAAATTTCTGGTGCCATTCTATCCTGAATAATGTGCAGTACAAGCTGGATACTGTATTGCAAAAGTCCAGATATGCCATGTATGCATTTCAATAATGCCCCTAACCCTGTAATTTTTTTTTCTAACTTGTAAACTTAAATAGATTTCACTTTTACTACTGCAACAAATAGTGTAAATGAGTCATAGCGCAACTGCAGAGCTGGCAAGTAGTAGAACTGCACGTATTAGGGGCCAAAATATGCAATAAAATCACATTTTTCTATATTTTTGACATTTAAAATTTAAAAATGATATGAAAAGTCCTTGAAAATCATTATTTTCATTGCATATTTTGACTTTTCAGGCATGTTATTTAAATTTTTATGTACCCTTGTGGTGGATGAGTACAGTATGGGAATGCTATCAGGCAATATTGCATGCATGATATCCAACTCATGTTTATGAAATTTGATCAGGCATTGATTTTTTTTTTATTACACCTAAATACTTCCACTAGAGAAACCAGTTGTTATTTTTATTATCACACTGGCCGATTCCCACCAAGGCAGGGTGGCCCGAAAAAGAAAAACTTTCACCATCATTCACTCCATCACTGTCTTGCCAGAAGGGTGCTTTACACTACAGTTTTTAAACTGCAACATTAACACCCCTCCTTCAGAGTGCAGGCACTGTACTTCCCATCTCCAGGACTCAAGTCCGGCCTGCCGGTTTCCCTGAATCCCTTCATAAATGTTACTTTGCTCACACTCCAACAGCACGTCAAGTATTAAAAACCATTTGTCTCCATTCACTCCTATCAAACACGCTCACGCATGCCTGCTGGAAGTCCAAGCCCCTCGCACACAAAACCTCCTTTACCCCCTCCCTCCAACCCTTCCTAGGCCGACCCCTACCCCGCCTTCCTTCCACTACAGACTGATACACTCTTGAAGTTATTCTGTTTCGCTCCATTCTCTCTACATGTCCGAACCACCTCAACAACCCTTCCTCAGCCCTCTGGACAACAGTTTTGGTAATCCCGCACCTCCTCCTAACTTCCAAACTACGAATTCTCTGCATTATATTCACACCACACATTGCCCTCAGACATGACATCTCCACTGCCTCCAGCCTTCTCCTCGCTGCAACATTCATCACCCATGCTTCACACCCATATAAGAGCGTTGGTAAAACTATACTCTCATACATTCCCCTCTTTGCCTCCAAGGACAAAGTTCTCTGTCTCCACAGACTCCTAAGTGCACCACTCACTCTTTTTCCCTCATCAATTCTATGATTCACCTCATCTTTCATAGACCCATCCGCTGACACGTCCACTCCCAAATATCTGAATACGTTCACCTCCTTCATCACCAGTTGTGATGAAAAAATTTTGTTTGGCATCACTGAACAATGATCAGTATTTATCTACAATGGTTGTAAATGACAACACACTGTGTTCACTAACATGCTGTGTACAGGGCAAAACAAAATTCAGTCATTTGGTTGGAACTATTAGGTATAAATGTGCAAATGCACACTCAAAGGACTAGTGATGATTATTATTAGTTTTAATTAGTAACTATTAATTAAAAGAACAATGTTTGAACTACTGTATTAACAAATACAATTAATGAACATCTAACACAGAAAAAATATGCATTTTGAATAAAATTAAGATTTACAAATCTTCAAAACAAAGCTAACTTGGATATACTCTTTCTTTTGGACTATCCAAGCCTAACCCTAACCAATGGTAGCAGTACTTTAATCAAAAGCAAGTTTTTTATCTTCCTGTGTACTCCCATTTTCTTTGAGTGATGTACATTTTAAAAAAACATGATACTTTGTCTATAATTCATCTCTCTGTTTATCCTCTCCGTCATCTGAACTGGTTTCTTGAGCAACAAATTCCTGAAAAATAAATTCCACAAAATTAAGAACATATGATGCATGAAATCATTGAATAAAAATATGCATTCTTATTTCTACATAAAAACTCTTTACATTCATCAATAACACAACAAAGATGCTTAAAATTACTGTACCATATTATAATCATAAGGAAGTGCTAAACCCATAGTGGTCACTTAGTGCATGGGGAATAGGGATGCAATCAAGCTCAATCCAAGGTAAAGAGAGATTCAAGTTTTCGAATCAAGAGTCCCTTGTTGAGATCAAAGACACCTCCAATGATTATTTTTTTTTTTCCCAGCAAGTCGGCCGTCTCCCACCGAGGCAGGGTGACCCAAAAAAGAAAGAATATCCCCAAAAAGAAAATACTTTTTTTTTTGTATAAAGGCAAAGGGGATAAAAGAGAGTGCAAAAATTATAGGGGGATAAGTCTGTTGAGTGTACCTGGTAAAGTGTATGGTAGAGTTATAATTGAAAGAATTAAGAGTAAGACGGAGAATAGGATAGCAGATGAACAAGGAGGCTTTAGGAAAGGTAGGGGGTGTGTGGACCAGGTGTTTACAGTGAAACATATAAGTGAACAGTATTTAGATAAGGCTAAAGAGGTCTTTGTGGCATTTATGGATTTGGAAAAGTCTTATGACAGGGTGGATATGTGGCAGATGTTGCAAGTGTATGGTGTAGGAGGTAGGTTACTGATCTCAAAGTATGTAGGAAAGAGGGAAATTTTTTCCCAGTAAAAGTAGGCCTTAGACACGTGGAGTTAAAAGATAAAGAATCACACACAAAGTCCAATGATTATTTTATATGGGTGTGAAGCGTTTTTTTCCCCCAGCAAACAGTCTTCAAGAGTGTATCAGTCTGTAGTGGAAGGAAGGCCCACCGAGGCAGGGTGATCCTTGAAAAAAGTAACATTTATGAAATTCAGAATATCCCAGTGCCTGCAAAAAATGAAAAAACTACACCCTATCATCATCATTCAACACATTTCACACTTTCACCACACTCACACATTATCACTGTTTTTGCAGAGGTGCTCAGAATACAACAGTTTAGAAGCATACACATAAAGATACACAACATATCCCTCTAAACTGCCAATATCCCAAACCCCTCCTTTAAAGTGTAGGCATTGTACTTCCCATTTCCAGGACTCAAGTCCGACTATATGAAAATAACCGATTTCCCTGAATCCCTTCACTAAATATTACCCTGCTCACACTCCAACAGATCGTCAGGTCCCAAGTACCATTCGTCTCCATTCACTCCTAACACGCTCACGCAGGCTTGCTGAAAGTCCAAGCCCCTTGCCCACAAAACCTCCTTTACCCCCTCTCTCCAACCCTTTCGAGGACGACCCCTAACCCGCCTTCCTTCCCCTATAGATTTATATGCTTTCCATGCCATTCTACTTTGATCCATTCTCTCTAAATGACCAAACCACCTCAACAACCCCTCTTCTGCCCTCTAATACTTTTATTAACTCCACACCTTTTCCTAATTTCCACACTCCGAATTTTCTGCATAATATTTACAACACACATTGCCCTTAAACAGGACATCTCCACTGCCTCCAACCGTCTCCTCGCTGCTGCATTTACCACCCAAGCTTCACACCCATATAAGAGTGTTGGTACTACTATACTTTCATACATTCCCTTCTTTGTCTCCATAGATAACGTTTTTTGACTCCACATATACCTCAACATGCCACTCGCCTTTTTTCCCTCATCAATTCTATGATTAACCTCATCCTTCATAAATCCATCCGCAGACACGTCAACTCCCAAGTATCTGAAAACATTCACTTCTTCCATACTCCTCCTCCCCAATTTGATATCCAATTTTTCTTTATCTAAATCATTTGATACCCTCATCACCTTACTCTTTTCTATGTTCACTTTCAACTTTCTACCTTTACACACATTTCCCAAACTCATCCACTAACCTTTGCAATTTTTCTTTAGAATCTCCCATAAGCACAGTATCATCAGCAAAAAGTAACTGTGTCAATTCCCATTTTGAATTTGATTCCCCAAAATTTAATCCCACCCCTCTCCCGAACACCCTAACATTTACTTCCTTTACAACCCCATCTATACATATATTAAACAACCATGGTGACATTACACATCCCTGTCTAAGACCTACTTTTACCGGGAAGTAGTCTCCCTCTCTTCTACACACCCTAACCTGAGTCTCGCTATCCTCATAAAAACTCTTTACAGCATTTAATAACTTACCACCTATTCCATATACTTGCAACATCTGCCACATTGCTCCTCTATCCACTATCATATGCCTTTTCTAAATCCATAAATGCAATAAAAACTTCCCTACCTTTATCTAAATACTGTTCACATATATGCTTCAATGTAAACACTTGATCTACACATCCCCTACCCACTCTGAAACCACCTTGCTCATCCGCAATCCTACCTCTAATTCTTTCAATTATAACCCTACCGTACACTTTTCCTGGTATACTCAGTAAACTTATTCCTCTATATATTATTATAATAAAAAAAAAAGTGCTAAACCTACACCTCCTATGAGGGAACTTTGATAATGATTATTATTATTATTATTATTATAATCAAAAAGAAGCGCTAAGCCACAAGGGCTATACAGCGCTGCAGAGCAGGAAGGAAGCGAGGGCATCAGGTGGTAAAAGGGAGATGGATGAGTAATAGGTTACGGATAACAGCGGGGCAGTGGATGGTGAAAGGGTAAAGGGCAGCAAGAGACTGAGCTAGAAAGGGCTGAGGGGAGTGCAAAAGGTATCATAACCAGAGTTTGTGGAGTAAATCAGTCGTTGTCAAGAAGTCAATGAGACAGTCAGGATTAAAGGAGGGTCCATCAGCAAGAAGGGAAGGTAAAGAGAGAGTGGTAGAACGAAGACAACATTGGAGGTAAATTCTGCGTGCACGTTGATAGAGAGGGCAGTCTAACAGAATGTGGCTAATCGATACTGGAACTTTACACTGCTCACAGAGAGGAACAGGGTGCCTCTCCATGAGATACCCATGAGTGAGACGAGTGTGGCCAATGTGAAGGCGGGAGAGAGTGGTCTCCCAACCTCAGCACTGATGACAAGAAGGCGGCCAGTAACCTAT
Organism: Cherax quadricarinatus; assembly: GCF_038502225.1. Taxonomy (NCBI): domain Eukaryota; kingdom Metazoa; phylum Arthropoda; class Malacostraca; order Decapoda; family Parastacidae; genus Cherax; species Cherax quadricarinatus. Next base: position 9,118,812 of record NC_091307.1, read on the forward strand.
GCTCGGTTTAATAGAATGAAGTTTGTTACCAAGCAGAGTTGACCAACGTTGTTGCCAACGGGTGTGAAGGTGGGTAGCTATTGTAGCAAAATAGTCCAGAAATGGAACACCTCTATAGGAAATTGGTAGGTCATGTACTGCTGAAAAAGCAGCAGTGTCTGCCTGTTCATTGCCCTGTACGTCGACATGACCATGGACCCAACAAAAAACAATACATGTATCTTTATGCTTTGTAGAGATACGGCGTAGCCAAAGTTGGATATGGAGAACTAGGGGGCGAGATGTATCAAATTTTCGTATAGCCTGTAGAGCACTAAGGGAGTCTGAGACTACCACAAATGATGACACAGGCATAGATGCGATACGAGTAAATGCTGCAAGAATGGCATACAATTCAGCAGTAAAAATGCTAGCCGAAGATAGTAAATGTCCCTGCACGACGCTGTCTGGAAACACTGCTGTGAATCCGACACCGTCTGAAGACTTAGAGCCATCTGTGATGGCATGAGAATGAGAGTGGAAGTGATCAAGAAAAAGAGAGCGGGAAGCCACCGTAGGCAGTTGGGCTTTCGAGCAAGGGAGTGAGAAAGAACAGACCCGAACAGCTGGAACTTCCCAGGGGGCTAGGAAAAAGTGAGATGCTACATGAACATATAAAGGTGGTAACTGAAGGGAAGACAAGAGCGAATGTAAGCGAAGAGAAAAGGGACGGAGCAAACAGGGGCGGCGAACAAATAAAGAATGTCTACTAATATCGGTAACCATTCTATAAATGGAAGGACTGTGGAGATCGTGAGAGCGTACATAGTAGCGAAGGCAATGGGCATCACGGCGATCAGACAAGGATGGAACATTCGCTTCTGCATAGAGGCTCTCAACAGGGGAAGAGCGAAAAGCACCAAGGCATAAACGTAATCCTTGGTGATGGATGGGGTTAAGGCTAGAGAAAGTAGCAGGAGAGGCCGCTGAATAAATCTGGTCACCATAATCGAGTCTCGATAAAACGAGGGCTGAATGTAGGCGAAGCAGAGTTCGACGATCAGCTCCCCAGGAAAGATGAGCAAGGGTTTTAAGAAGGTCTAGCCGGCTGTGACAAGTTGCCTTCAGAGAGGTAATGTGAGGTTTCCAGGATAACCTACGGTCAAAGAGAAGGCCTAGAAACCTGACTATCACGTTCGGGGATACGGGAGCCATAGAGATACAAAGGATCGGAGATGACAGAGCGTCTAGTGAAAGTAATTTGGCGAGTTTTGGTACTGGAAAATTTAAACCCATGCGTGGTGGCCCAAGCGGAAACACGGTCGACCTCATGCTGGAGAGAAACTGCAATGAGATGCCAGTTAGCACCTGCACAAGCAATAGCGAAGTCATCAACATAGAGTGATGACCAAATATTGGGTGGAAGAACAGAGGCCAAATCATTTATAGCTAGGAGAAAAAGTTTTGTGCTCAGAACACATCCCTGAGGGACACCTTCAGCTTGGACGAAGTCCGGGGAAAGCACATTATTGACTCGAATACGGAAGTGTCTGTCAGTTAAAAAGTTCTTAAGAAAGGATGGTAGATTGCCTTGGAGGCCTAAGGAGTGGGCTTGGGCCAAAATATTATATCTCCAGGTTGTGTCATATGCCTTCTCAAGGTCAAAAAATATGGCAATAACTGAGTGATTATTCGGGAAGGCATTACAAACATACGTATCTAATCGTAGTAAGGGGTCTATGGTAGAATGGCCCTTACGAAAGTCATATTGACTAGCGGAGAGACTGTTGTGTCTCTAAATACCACATTAAACGTTGATTTACCAGACGTTCCATCACTTTGCAAACTGCACTAGTAAGAGCGATGGGACGATAGTGGGAGGCATCATGTCCTGTAGTACCCGGCTTGCGGAAAGGGAGAACAATGGCAGATTTCCACATCTGTGGAAGAACTCCTTGTGCCCAAATAAGATTGAAGAGGTGTAAGAGGACTACAAGGGCTGACTGATGTAAATGTTGTAACATACGAATATGAATATCGTCAGGTCCAGCTGCCGATGATCGGCAAGCTGAGTGTGTTGCCTCCAGTTCCTGAAGTGTAAAAGGCACATTATACTGTTCTTCTCAGAGAAGAAAAATCCAAGGGTACTAACTCTCTCTCTGGCAGACTTTGAGAAAAGAAACGAGGGGCATAGATGGAGTCCCCGGGAAATACGGACCAGACGAGTGCTAATTTCAACGGCAACGTCAAGAGGGTTTGCTACATCAATACCGGCGACCCGTAGAACAGGAGCCAGGTCAGGAGAGTATTTACCACTCAATTTCCTCACTTTTTTCCAGACTGCACTCATAGAGGAAGCAGAGGTGATAGTGGAAACAGTCTCGCCAGCAAATGCGTTTAGCATCACGAATGACACGGTGAGCGATCGCACGCTTCTGCTTAAAATCAAGAAGTCTCTCATTGGTTCTACTGTATCGGTACCTGCCCCATGCAGAGCGTTTCAAACGTACTGCACGAGCACAAGCAGGAGACCACCAAGGCACGCACTTCTGAGAATGCCTGCCTGAGGTTTGGGGTACAGAATGAGAAGCTGCGGTATAAACTGGAGGATGAAGGAACCTCACTAAAAGCAGTGAGTTGCGAGTAAAGGTCCCAATTTGCCCGATCAAATTGCCAGCGAGGGCTACGGAAAGGTGGTGAATACGAAGGAGAAATAAGAATGATTGGAAAATGATCGCTGTCATGTAAGTCCGGTAGAACAGACCAGGTGAAGTCTAGTGCAGTGGAGGAAGAGCAGACTGACAGATCGATGCAAGATAGAGTATGAGTACGTGGATCAAAATGGGTGGGAGTACCCGTATTTAAAACATGGAGGGGGTGAGAGGCGAGAAAAGCCTCTAACTGGATGCCACGCGAGTCGCAATGAGACCCCCCCCCCCCCCCCGAGAGGAAATGGTGGGCGTTAAAATCAACAAGTAACAGAAGTGGTGGTGGTAAGGATGAAACTAGAAAGGCAAAATCTGGGATAGAAAATGCTCGAGAAGGAGAGAGAGATAAAGAACATATTGTAAACCACTTATTCAAGTGGATATGGGCTGCAGTGTAATGCAGCGAGGTGTGGACAAATAGTTGTCAGTACGGAATATCATTGCGTAGAAGAAGGGCACTTTCATTAAAGGTCCCATCTGAGAAAGGATCCGAAGAATACAATAAATTATAGTCTGAGATAGGTTGGAAAACAGCTGAGTGTAATTTTGGTCCTTGTAAGGAAGCACCAACAGGAGAAAACCTGGAAAGCAACATCTGAAGCTCACCCTGATTACCCGAGGCCGCGGATATTCCACTGTAAATAGGCCATGATTGGCAACGAAGAAAATACCAGGAATCCTTAGGGGCTAGAGGGGTTAGAAAAGTCAACGTGTGGTGGCATTGGAAGACGTTCAAGCAGCGAAGGAAGAGAGCGTTGCGAAGAATGGAGTTGTGAAGATGGAGGAGAGGGAAGAGAAGGAACAGGAGGTGAAGCAATGTCCATTGAAGGTTTAGTCTCTGCAATATATTCTAAAATGTCTTCAAGTGTTTCTGAATTCAAAGATGTATGGGAGACCATATTGGAGGTAGAAGGAGGAGGGTGAGTAAAGATTGGGACAGTAATGGACTGTACCAAAGTAGAGGGGAACGAAAGAGTGCAGGGGACTGGAGTAGTAGTGTGGGGGGGAGCGGGACAGAAGAGGCAGAAACCTGGGAGGTGGCAGAAGAGGGAGAAACCTGGGAGGGGACGGGAGTGGAAGGCATAGTACGAGGAGGAGGGTGAACCTCCACACTTGTAATAGAGCCAGAGAGAGGGGAAGAACTAGGCACAGAGACTGGAAAGGTAAAGTGTGGAGGTGGAAGAAGGGAAGGAAGGGGCAAAGAAGATTCGAGTAATGTGGATTTTTTGGACTTCTGAGAAGTAGAGGGGCGATTGGTATAAGGTGTCGTACGAGGTCTTGTTGATACTGGGGCTTGTGAGGAAGGACGCGAAGATGTGAGAACAGACTTGAGTTGTAGTCGGGACGTCAGAGCCAAGGACAGCAAAAGGATTAGATGCTGGAGTGGCTATGGGAGGGGTAACAACAGAGGAGGCTGCAGAAGATGGGACCCCAGAAGTGGGGAGATGTTTTGAAACACGAGAATAAGAATAAGAAACACGGGGTAGTCTTCCTTGGAGGCGGAGATGAGTAACTGCCATAGCATAAGGGAGACCTTCTGCCTCTTTGAGGCAACGGATTTCATGCTCATTTAAGTAGACCTGGCAATGGCAGGAGTACGAAGGGTGAGCTTAATTGCAATTAAGGCAAGATGGAGGTTGACTGCAAGATGTATTAGAATGGTCGTCGGCACCACAGACTGGGCATTCGGCTATAGATCTGCAATATTTCGCTGGGTGACCAAAACGCCAGCAATTTCTACACTGTTGCGGTGTAGGGATCACCTTTCGAACTTGTAACCTATGTCCCGTAACATAAACAGAGGATGGGAGTTCTCGGCTGTCGAAAGTTAATCGAGCCACATTGCAAGGGTAACGTCTCCGCCCACGGGCAGGAAGGACATAAGTGTCGACTTTAAGGATTGGGAGATCCTGGAGTTCCAGCTGTTCAAGAATGTCAATGCCACATGACTGGAAATTCTGTTGGACTATGGTATGGGGCAGAATGACAGTACCACTACAAGAATTGAGAGAACGATGTTTTTCAATAGTGATAGGAGTAGTATCGATATGCAAAAGGAGGGAAAGATCATGAGCTTGAGTAGCATTCTGGACAGTGACGATGCGCGTACCACTCTTGAGAGCATGAAATGAAATATCTCTACCAACATGACGCAGGAGCACTTTGCCAATACTATGGTCAGAAAGATAGGCAAAAGAAGTCGGTCTTAAAGTAAAGAATTTAGTCCATTGTGTGGTCCGAAACTGAGCGTGGAGAGGGAGTGCATGACGTGTCGGTCTTTTCCAAGTAGAATGGGAAGGTAACGAAGGAACATCATCAGGAGATTGATGTTGGTATTTAGGAGTAGAACCGGAGTTGGTCCGTTGTGAAACGGGCTGGCGATTCGAAAATTGCCGTACCGTAGAGGGAGAGGCCAGAAGCATAGTCAAAGGAGAGCAGAGGTCAGACAAATCGAAGGAGTCAGTCGAAGCCCCAGTACCTGAAGCGGGTGAGGAAACAGCACCAGCAAGAGGTACAGGGGCATCAGGAGTGTTCGAAGAGTGGTCTAAAAACAAGGCAGGGTCAGAATGGGGTGAGGTATCATGAAGGGGCCCGGGGGGTAGTGGGTTCATGGATTGGGTTCTCCATGGTTAGGTTACTCATTTTCTTTTCGTTTTTAAGAAAAAAAAAAGAAAGAAAAGAAAATAAAAAAAAAAAAGAATAAAAAAAGGGGGGAGCGGGGAGGAATAGTTCCCAGGAGGAATGAAAGGGCCGGAAATCTCCCTCCGCGCCCAAGAGGACCTCAGCACCACTAGTAGCACAGATGCAGCATGGAACCCATGCCATACCCTACCCTTCATGCCAGTAAACCAGCAATCCGGGATAGCAACCTCACATCTGCCGAGCTACCTCGGTGGACAAAAGAGAGGGCGGCCGGATATCCGCCACAAAGCATACCTCCTTCGGCCACCACCCCCGGAATCTGAAAGGTGGCTTCCAGAGATACACCAGTCGCCCGAAAGACACCCAAAGCTACACTCCGGGACACTGGAGAGGGATCGGGACATCCCCAGGCGATCCAGATTCCATGGCAAACTACGCCACCGCCAAGAACCTCAACGGAATGGGATGGACCCCGGTATCCTTTCCCCTACCTAGGAACTAGCACGCCTGTGGGAGAAATCCCAAAGGCCAAAAAGAGGAAGGGCAAAAGGGAGGGGTGGGGAAGAGGAGGAGGAAAGGAAAAAGGGGAGGATGGGATAGGGAAGGGGGGATTGGGGGGTAATTAGGTTCGGTCTGAGGAAGGAGACCAACAAGTCTAATTCCTCATTATTATTATTATTATAATCAAAAAGAAGCGCTAAGCCACAAGGGCTATACAGCGCTGCAGGGTAGGGAAGGAAGCAAGGGAATTGGATGGCAGAAGGGAGGGGGGATGATCAGCAGGTTACAGAAAACAGCGGGGCAGGGGATAGTACGGGGGTAGAGGGTAGCAAGAGATACAAGTAGAAAGGGCTGAAAGTATCAGAATTTGTGAAGTAAGTCAGTCGTTGTCAAAAAGTCAATGAGAGAGTCCGGATGAAAGGTGGGTCCATCAGCGAGAAGGGAAGGTAAAGAGAGAGCAGCGGGGCGAAGACGACGACAGAGGTAAATTCTGCGTGCTCGTTGATAAAGTGGGCAGTCCAACAGAATGTGGCTGACTGATAATGGAGCTTGGCAATTCTCACAGAGAGGAGCAAGACGCCTCTCCATGAGATATCCATGAGTAAGACGAGTATGGCCAATGCGAAGACGGGAGAGAGTAGTCTCCCAACCTCGACACTGGTGATAAGAAGACGGCCAGTAACCTATACTCGGTTTAATAGACTGAAGTTTGTTGCCGAGCATAGTAGACCAACGTTGTTGCCAACGGGTGTGAAGGTGGGAAGATATTACAGCAAAATAGTCCGTACATGGAATACCTCTATAAGAAACTGGTAGGTCATGTACTGCTGACCGCGCAGCAGTGTCTGCCTGTTCATTGCCCTGTACGTCAACATGACCAGGGACCCAACAAAAAACAATATCTTTATGCTTAGTAAAGATGCGGCGTAGCCAAAGTTGGATACGGAGGACTAAGGGGTGAGGTGTATCAAATTTTTGTATAGCCTGTAAAGCACTAAGGGAGTCTGAGACAACCACAAATGATGACACAGGCATAGATGCAATACGGATAAGTGCTGTAAGGATGGCATATAATTCAGCAGTAAAAATACTAGCTGAAGATAGTAAATGCCCTTGTACGACGCTGTCCGGAAACACTGCTGCGAATCCTACGCCGTCAGAAGACTTAGAGCCATCTGTGTACACAGCAATGGCATGAGAATGAGAGTGAAAGTGGTCAAGAAAAAGAGAGCGGGAAGCGACCGTAGACAGTTGGGCTTTCGAGCAAGGGAGGGAGAAAGAACAGACTCGAACAGCTGGAACTTCCCAGGGGGGTAGGGAAAAGTGAGATGCTACATGTACATAGAAAGGTGGTAGTTGAAGAGAAGACAAGAGCGAATGAAGGCGAAGAGAGAAGGGACGGAGTAAGCAGGGGCGGCGAACAAATAAAGAATGTCTACTAATATCAGTGACCATTCTATAAATGGAAGGATTGCGGAGATCATGAGAGCGTACATAGTAGCGCAGGCAATGGGCATCACGGCGATCGGATAAGGATGGAACGTTCGCTTCTGCATAGAGGCTTTCGACAGGGGAAGAGCGAAAAGCACCAAGGCATAAACGTAATCCTTGGTGATGAATGGGGTTAAGGCTAGAGAGAGTAGCAGGAGATGCCGCTGAATAGATCTGGTCACCATAATCAAGTTTCGATAAAATAAGGGTGGAATGTAGGTGAAGGAGGGTTCGACGATCAGCTCCCCACGAAAGATGAGCAAGGGTTTTAAGAAGGTTCAGCCGGCTGTGACAAGTTGCCTTCAGAGAGGTAATGTGAGGTTTCCAGGATAACCTACGATCAAAGAGGAGGCCCAGAAACTTGACTGTATCACGTTCAGGGATACGTGAGCCATAGAGGTACAAAGGATGATCAGAGATGACAGAGCGTCTAGTGAAAGTGATTTGGTGGGTTTTAGTGCTGGAAAATTTAAACCCATGTGTGGTGGCCCAATTGGAAACACGGTCGACTGCATGCTGGAGAGAAACTGTAAGGAGGTGACAGTCAGCGCCTGCACAGGCAATAGCGAAGTCATCAACATAGAGTGATGACCAAATATTTGATGGAAGACTAGAGGCCAAATCATTAATAGCAAGGAGAAAAAGTGTTGTGCTCAGAACACATCCCTGGGGGACACCTTCAGCTTGGACAAAGTCCGGGGAGAGCACATTATTAACCCGAACACGGAAATGCCTGTCAGTTAAAAAGTTCTTAAGGAAGGATGGTAGATTGCCTCGAAGGCCTAAGGAGTGGACTTGGGCTAAAATATTATACCTCCAAGTTGTGTCATATGCCTTCTCAAGGTCAAAAAATATGGCAATAACTGAGTGGTTATTCGCAAAGGCATTACGAACATACGTATCCAAGCGCAGTAAGGGGTCTATGGTAGAACGTCCCTTACGAAAGCCATATTGACGAGTGGAGAGACTGTTGTGTGTCTCTAAATACCACACTAAACGTCTATTTACTAGACGTTCCATTACTTTGCAAACTGCACTGGTAAGAGCAATGGGACGATAGTGGGAGGTTTCATGTCCCGTAGTGCCTGGTTTGCGGAAAGGGAGAACAATGGCGGATTTCCACAGCTGTGGAAGAACTCCTTGTGACCAAATAAGATTGTAAAGGCGTAATAGGACTGCAAGGGCTGACTGATGTAAATGTTGTAGCATACGAATATGAATGTCGTCGGGCCCAGCTGCCGATGATCGACAAGCTGAGAGTGTTGCCTCCAATTCTTGAAGTGTAAAAGGCACATTATACTGTTCTTCTCTGAGAGAAGAAAAGTCCAAGGGTGCTAACTCTCTGGCAGACTTTGAGGAAAGAAATGAGGGGCATAGATGGAGTCCCTGAGAAATACGGACCAGATGATTGCCAATTTCATTGGCAACATCTAGTGGGTTTGCTATATCAACACCGGCAACTCGCAGAACAGGAGCCGGGTCAGGAGAATATTTACCACTCAGTTTTCGTACTTTTTTCCAGACTGCACTCATAGAGGAAGCAGAGGTGATGGTGGAGACAATCTCGCCAGCAAGTGCGTTTAGCGTCACGGATGACACGGCGAGCGATCGCACGCTTCTGTTTAAAATCAAGGAGTCGCTCTGTGGTTCTATTGTACCGGTACCTGCCCCATGCAGCGCGTTTCAAACGTACTGCACGAGCACAAGCAGGAGACCACCAAGGCACGCATTTCTGAGAATGCCTGCCCGAAGTTTGGGGTATAGAATGAGAAGCTGCGGTGAAAACGGAGGACGAGAAGAGGTGTAAAAGCTCATCGATGGAGGACGAAGAAGGAACCTCTTTAAAAACAGTCAGGTGTGAGTAAAGGTTCCAATTTGCCCGATTAAATTGCCAGCGTGGGGTGCGAAGAGGTGGCGAATATGAAGGGGAAGAAAGAATGATTGGGAAATGATCACTGTCATGTAAGTCCGGGAGAACAGACCAAGTAAAGTCTAATGCGGCGGAGGAAGAGCAAACTGAGAGATCGATGCAAGAGAGAGTATGAGTCCGAGGATCAAAATGGGTGTGAGTACCTGTATTTAAAACATGGAGGGGGTGGGTGGCAAGAAAAGCCTCTAACTGAATTCCACGGGAATCACAGTGAGACCCTCCCCAGAGGAAATGGTGGGCATTAAAATCACCAAGTAACAGAATCGGTGGCGGTAATGACGAAACAAGGAAGGCAAAATCCGGAATAGATAATGCCCGAGAAGGAGAGAGATATAAAGAACAGAGCGTATACCACCTATGTAAGTGGATACGGGCTGCTGTGTAATGCAGCGAAGTATGAATAAATAGTTGATGGTACGGAATATCAGTGCGGAGAAGAAGGGCACTTTCATTAAAGGTCCCATCAGGAAAAGGATCTGAAGAATACAACAAATTATAGCCTGAGATGTGAGAAATAACAGCAGAGTGTAATTTTGGTTCCTGTAAGCAAACACCAACAGGGGCAAACTGGGAGAGTAACATCTGAAGCTCACCCCGATTACCCCTGAGGCCGCGTATATTCCACTGTAAAAAGGCCATGATTGGCAATGATAAAGATACTTGAAATCCGCAGGTAAGGGTTCCTACGGACTAGAAGGGTTAGAAAAGTCCACATGCGGAGGCAGTGGAAAATGTTCAAGCAGCGAAGGAACGGTGCGCTGTGAAGAAAGGAGTTGCGCAGATGGAGCAGAGGAGAGAGAAAGAGCGGAAGGTGGATCAGTGTCCATTGATGGTTTGGTCTCTGCAATATATTCAGAGATTGCTTCAAGTGTTTCGGAATTCAGAGATGTCGTATGGGAGACAATATTGGGAATGGTAGGGGGAGGATGAGTAAAGATTGGAACTGTATTGGACTGTACCAAGGTAGGGGGGGGCGAAAGGGTGGAGGGAACTGGAGAAGCGTGGCAGGGGACAGAAGAGACAGGAACCTGGGAGGTGGCAGAAGAGGAAGAAACTTGGGAGGGAACAGGGGAGGAAGGTACATTACGAGGAGGAGGGTGAACCTCTGCACTTGTAACCGAGCCAGTGAGAGGGGAAGAACTAGGGACAGAGACAGGGAGGGTAAAATGAGGAGGTGGAAGATGGGTAGGAGGTGTTACCGGACCTTTTTTTGACTTTTGAGAAGTAGAGGGACGATTGGGAAGAGGTGTCGTACGAGGTCTCGTCGATACTGAGGCTTGTAAGAGAGAACTCGAAGAAGCGAGATTAGACTGAGGCGTTGAAGTAGGGACGTCTGAGCCGAGGACAGCAAAAGGATTAGATACAGGAGTGATTATGGGAGAGGTAACCACAGAGGTGGGTGTAGAAGATGGGATACCAGAAGTGGGGGGACGTTTTGAAACACGGGAATAAGAAACACGTGGGAGTCTCCCTTGGAGGCGGAGATGAGAAACTGCCATGGCATAAGGGAGACCTTCTGTCTCTTTGAGGTAACGGATTTCCCGCTCGTTTAAATAGACCTGACAACGGCGAGAGTACGAAGGGTGAGCCTCATGACAGTTAAGGCAAGAGGGAGATCGATTGCAAGACGTATTAGAATGGTCATCGGCACCACAGACTGGGCATTCGGCGATAGATCTGCAATATTTCGCTGGATGGCCAAATCGCCAGCAATTTCTACACTGTTGTGGTGTAGGGATCACCTTTCGAACTTGTAACCGATGTCCTGCTATATAAACGGAGGATGGGAGTTCTCGGCTGTCAAAAGTTAAACGAGCCACATTGCTAGGGTATCGTCTCCGCCCACGGGCAGGAAGAACGTAAGTGTCTACCTTGAGGATTGGGAGATCTTGGAGTTCCAGCTGTTCGAGAATGTCGGTGCCACATGTCTGGAAATTTTGTTGAACTATGGTATGGGGCAGAATAACGGTACCACTACAAGAATTGAGGGAATGATGTTTTTCAAGGGTGACAGGAACAGTATCTATATGGGAAAGACGAGAGAGCTCACGAGCCTGGGTAGCATTCTGTACGGTAATGATGCGCGTACCGCTCTTAAGAGCATGAAAAGAAATATCTTTACCAACATGGCGTAGGAGTGCCTTGCCAATACTATGGTCAGAAAGATAGGCAGTAGAGGAAGTTGGTCGTAAAGTGAAGAATTTAGTCCACTGTTCAGTCTGAAACTGAGAGTGGAAAGGTAGTGAAGGACGTGTCAATCGTTTCTGAGAAGAACGAGAAGGTGAAGGTGGAGAAGTATCATCAGCAGGTAATTGTCGTTGACGTTTAGGCGTGGGACCAGAGTTGGTCCGACGTGGAACGGGTCGGCGATTTGAAAATTGCCGCACCGTAGAGGGAGAGGCCGGAAGCATAGTCAGAGGAGAGCGAAGGTCTGATAAATCGAAGGAGTCAGTCGAGGCCTCAGTACCTGAAGCGGGTGAGGAAACAGCACCGGCAATAGGTACAGAGGCATGAGGAATGTCTGAAGAGTGGTCCAAAGACGAGGCGGGGTCAGAACGGGGTGCGGTATCAAGAAGGGGCCCGGGGGTACTAGGTTCATGGACTAGGGCTGCCATGGTTAGGTTACTTCTTTCTTTTTGTTTTTAAGAAAAAAAAAGAAAGAAGAAAAGAAAATAAAAACAAAAAAAAGAAAAAAAAAGGGGGGACCGGGGAGGGATAGTTCCTAGGAGGAATGAAAGGGCCAGAAATCTCCCTCCGCGCCCAAGAGGACTCGACACCGCTAGTAGCGCAGATGCAGCATGGAACCCGTGCCATACCCTACCCTTCATGCCAGTAAACCAGCAATCTGGGATAGCAACCTCACATCTGCCGAGCTACCTCGGTGGACAAAAGAGAGGGCGGCCGGATATCCGCCACAAAGCATACCTCCTTCAGCCACCACCCCCGGAATCCGAAAGGTGGCTTCCAGAGATACACCCGTCGCCCAAAAGACACCCAAAGCTACTCCGGGATACCGGAGAGGGATCGGGACATCCCTAGGCAATCCAGATTCCACGGCAAACTACGCCACCGCCAAGAAACCTCAACGGAATGGGATGGACCCCGGTGTCCTTTCCCCTACCTAGGAACTAGCGCGCCTGTGGGAGAAATCACGAAGGCTAAAAAGAGGAAGGGCAAAAGGGAGGGGTGAGGAGGAGGAGGAGGAATGGAAAAAGGGGAGGATGGGATAGGGGAGGGGAGAATGGGGGGTAATTAGGTTCGGTCTGAGGAAGAAGACCGACAGGGCTAATTCCTCAGACCAAGAGCCTCTTCACCACGCCAAGGAGCCCCCCTTGAAGAGGTTTGATAATGAGAATTTTTAGAATGTACCTAGTTAATTACCCATTTCAACATTTTAATTTTTAAATCTGATCTCTTAACCTCGCCTAACTGTATTAAGACTGAACAGTGAAGTAATTATTTATATTGCTTAACTGGTTCTTATTCCAGAAACACGTGTTATATTCAGAACCACTACAGTGTGCTATATTTTCTCCATCTTCACATGACCTTTCAATTAAAGTTTTACACTCCAGATTTATTTTTTTGAGAAAAAAATGACTATGCTTCATATAATGTTGTTATATAAGCACAGTGTTAACATCTTAACTAATCTGACAGCAAAACTAGCAAATTAATTTGTATAGCTAGTATTTCAAGTGCTACTTCACCCATGAATGTAGCCAAAATGTTAGAATTTTGTCATAAGAACATACTCTTTAAAATTCAAAGTTCTTATAAACATAATTTAGCTTTTAAACAATGTTCCCTAAATTATTTTTTTAATGCGTTGGCCATCTCCTGCCGAGGCAGGGTGACCCAAAGAAGAAACACTTTTATCATTATTCAACACTTTCACCTTCATTCACATATAATCACTGTCTTTGCAGAGGTGCCCAGATATGACAGTTTAGATGTCACTCCAAACAGCCAATATCCCAAACTAAATCAGGATGTGAAATTTCCATAAATGCTTTACATGACAATAGCAGAAAATAAATATGACTAGGGATGGGAGCAAGGGGCTAGTAACCTCTTTTCCTGTATAAATTACTAAATTTAAAAAGAAACTTTTGTTTTCCTTTTTGGACCACCCTGCCTCGATGGGATACGGCCGGTTTGTTGAAAGAAAGAATGACTAGGGACCTTTAATGCATGTATATCAAACATTTCATAGAAATACTAGTCAATATTTGCAAGGCATTTTTCAAATTTCATACATGTACACTTTATAAACCAGGCTGTCAAGTTGCTGACCACAAGTAGTAAAGAATTCTGAGGATAGAGATTAGAAGATACTGTGGGGGTTACAAAAAGTATTATTCAAGTCAGAGAAGGATTTTTTGATGTGCTTTAGGCATTTAGAGAAGATGGTGAGGAGAATAAGATAGCTAAAAGGTTGTATTAATCTAGTGGGGAAGGGAAGAGAGGGTAGGGCTTGTCACAGGAAGAGCTGGAGGGAGGGTGTGAAGGTATGTGACTGAGCATCCGGTATGCATGAGTGCACATTGGAGCAGGCCGAGTGGAGAAAAGTGTTTTGACATTTTGTTAGAATGTAGCAAGGCAATATTTATGAAGATTCAGGAAAATCAGTTAGCTGGACAATCCTGGAGACGAGAGGTACAGTGCATATTCTATACTGTGATGTCTGCATACCTCTGGCAAGGCTGCTAAATGAAGGACAGTGAATATTTACTTTTTTGATTATATGACCTTACTTATATCATACCTTAAGTTTCTTTAGAGATCTGTCTCCACTGAATGGTATAGGATTATCCTTATCATTTGCTTTCACAAAGTAGATTGTTGGAAATCCTTCTACTTTAAACAAAGGATGTACATCATTAGCAGTTGCATCCATCTTTGCAACTACAACATCTGGATTAGTTGTCGATAACTGCTTAGCTAATTTCTTATATACTGGCTCCAGGTTCTTACAATGACCACACCACGGAGCATAAAATTCTATGAGTACATCTTTCTTAGTAAGCATTACTTCCTCCTCAAAACTTTTAGCTACAACCACACGCACAGGACCATCTTGTCGTTTGGGAACTGACTGAGACTTAAGATGAGGAGTTAGCTTCCCTGAAAAATTATGACAATTGTGAATATATTTTTTATACCAAAAGCTGTCATTTATCAATTATTTTTACAAATTATAATTCATATTCCATATTATCACAATTAATAATGATATTATAGTAGTTCACTGATTATTTGGCAATCAATTATTTGGTTTCCAACATGATCTGGCTATTTCATTTGAGCTGGCACCTAAACAAGTAATGCTGAATAGTTAAGTACAGTGGTACCTTAACTTACAAGTTTAATTCGTTCCATGACCGAGCTCGTAACTCAGTTTGCTTGTACAGTATATCAAATAAATTTTCCTCACTGAAATCAGATGAAATGTCATTAATCTATTCCAGCCCCCAAAAAACCACCCCAGGGGGCAGGAGAAACTACTTCAATATCAACTCTATGGCTTATTTATCAGAACTGGTCTAATATGACAAAAAAACACTAACAGAAACATAATATATATTCTATAATGAATCAAATAGGCCATAATATGGCGAGTGTCCAGGACCAGTCCAAACACAAAATCATTACTACTCTTTCCTATAACATGTTCTTTGGTCCTGGGTAAGAGAAAACAGTTTTTGAGAGGCTAACTGAACTAGATCACTAGTGCAGTGATATGTGAATATCTCAGAAGTAAGTTATTGACTTATTTCATGTAGCCCACCATTTATTACTAAAGTAAATGCAATAATATTGACAGGAATCATAAAAAAAAAAATGATTGTTCTACAATTGGCTTGTGGAATATTGGAAATATTTTAGGATTTGTGTGGGAGTAAAGGGTAAGATATTTTGCAAATGTCAAAAACCTAGCAACTTTATTTTTTTGTAGAATAACTAAAGATAATTAAACAATTACCTCCAGTGAGAACATCGCACTAGCATTGTTTTGTAAGTACCAAGTCCCAAAACCACCTTTTGTCGTGCCATTTAGGCCAGGGTTCTTGCCAAATGTCATTTTCAGTAAATATATATTTTTTTAGTAAATATTTTTTTTTCGCTCATAACTTGAATTTTGGCTCGCAACTCAAAGCAAAAAATCAACAGAGCGATGGCTCGTAACTCAGAAAACTCGTAAGTTGGGGCACTCGTAAGCCAAGGTACCAATGTATATAAAAGGGACCATAAAAATTATGTAACAATTCAACGTTAAAAATCTGTTAACACGCAGTTTTTGGTGCCACATAATCAATTATCTACTGTAACAATTTCTTTCAAGCAACAATTACTTACCTGCTTTAAGCTTTTTAATAAATTCACTTAGAACATCAGAGCTGAAGTCCTCCTCAGGTTCCATTGGGTATCTGTAACCACTCAATTTTTTAACATTTTGACTAAGAGAAATTATATATTAATTTTAATTTACATTGTTGCTCATTTGCCAAAGCAGTAGGGCCCCACTTATACAGCAGGTTAGGTTCCACGTTACTGCCGAAAAGCGGACATTGTCGGAAAGCAGAATGCCTTTTTTTTTTTACTTATAAATGCATATAAATGCCAGATAACAAGTTTACACTAACATATATTAAGTTAGCAATAGAACTAGGCATTAAAAACAATAAGAAGTAAAATACACACAAAGTACACTCATTACTTGCCTTAAAACATTTCTGGTCTTAATTAATGTAGGGTGAGAGATTAGTAGTATTTATTTGTAGGAAGTCAGGTGTAGGAGGTACGGTAGCAAGCCAGGCCACTCCACCCACACGTAATATACTACAACATTTAAAGCACTCCAGAGTGATAAAATACATATACTGTATATTCATCACTTACCTTTTTAAATGTAGAGCGAGAGGTGTGTAAACGAGGTAAAATGAATAAATGAGAGAGAGACAGAGAGAGAGATTCAGAGAGACAGAGATTCAGAGAGACAGAGATTCAGAGAGACAGAGATTCAGAGAGACAGAGATTCAGAGAGACACAGAGGCAGAGAGACAGAGGCAGAGAGACAGAGGCAGAGAGACAGAGGCAGAGAGACAGAGGCAGAGAGACAGAGGCAGAGAGACAGAGGCAGAGAGACAGAGGCAGAGAGACAGAGGCAGAGAGACAGAGGCAGAGAGACAGAGGCAGAGAGACAGAGGCAGAGAGACAGAGGCAGAGAGACAGAGGCAGAGAGACAGAGGCAGAGAGACAGAGGCAGAGAGACAGAGGCAGAGAGACAGAGGCAGAGAGACAGAGGCAGAGAGACAGAGGCAGAGAGACAGAGGCAGAGAGACAGAGGCAGAGAGACAGAGGCAGAGAGACAGAGGCAGAGAGACAGAGGCAGAGAGACAGAGGCAGAGAGACAGAGGCAGAGAGACAGAGGCAGAGAGGCAGAGAGGCAGAGAGGCAGAGGCAGAGAGGCAGAGAGGCAGAGAGGCAGAGAGGCAGAGAGGCAGAGAGACAGAGAGGCAGAGAGACAGAGAGGCAGAGAGACAGAGAGGCAGAGAGACAGAGAGGCAGAGAGACAGAGAGGCAGAGAGACAGAGAGGCAGAGAGACAGAGAGGCAGAGAGACAGAGAGGCAGAGAGACAGAGAGGCAGAGAGACAGAGAGGCAGAGAGACAGAGGCAGAGAGACAGAGAGGCAGAGAGACAGAGAGGCAGAGAGACAGAGAGGCAGAGAGACAGAGGCAGAGAGACAGAGAGGCAGAGAGACAGAGAGGCAGAGAGACAGAGAGGCAGAGAGACAGACAGAGACAGAGAGACAGAGAGAGAGACAGACAGAACATCACTCCATCTGAGATCATATATACCCAGGATGACTCGAGTATGGAACACATTTGTACAGCATAATGATGTCAACGAGATAAAGTCAGTTGATCACATGAAAATGCTGGCCCACAGATGGCTCCAACTTCATCCTGTTCCCTACTTGTCTGTCTCATAACAATAAAAATGCTTTCAAATGAGCTGATGTAGGTAACAGCTCTTAGCTTGCCAATAAAGTTAGGAATCCTTAACCTGTAAATAGCTTGTCAATAAAGCTAGGGATCCTTAACCTTGTCAAACCCTGTGTAAAAAACAAGACAGACAGACAGACAGACAGACAGACAGACAGAGAGAGAGAGACGCGCAGTTACGTAAACAAGCAGACTAACACGTCTGGTTTTGGTTCATATACCTAACACCTCATTTATGTCAATTTATTCTACCATGGGGTGTATTTATCATGTTTATATGTTACATAGCATGTTTATTAAATAATTTTGAAAAAATATAGATGGATTAATGCTTATATTAACGTAACATACGACATTTAATGCGCCTCAGTGATTATTATTGCATATTATTATTCTTTCAACGTACCAGCCGTATCCCACCGAGGTGGGGTGGCCCAAAAGGAAAAACGAAAGTTTCTCCTTTCAAATTTAGTAATACATACAGGGGAAGGGGTTACTAGCCCCTTGTTCCCGGCATTTCAGTCGCCTCTTATGACATGCATGGCTTACGGAGGAAGAATTCTGTTCCACTTCCCCATGGAGATAAGAGGAAATAAACAAGAACAAGAACTAGAAAGAAAATAGAAGAAAACCCAGAGGGGTGTGTATATATATGCTTGTACATGTATGTGTAGTGTGACCTAAGTGTAAGTAGAAGTAGCAAGACATACCTGAAATCTTGCATGTTTATGAGAGACAAAAGACACCAGCAATCCTACCATCATGTAAAACAATTACAGGCTTTCATTTTACACTTACTTGGCAGGACAGTAGTACCTCCCTGGGCGGTTGCCGACTACCAACCTACTACCTAGGTATTATTATTATTATTATTATTATTAATACGGCATCCTTAAGACTAATAAGACACTTAGTGATTTTAACGTGTACCTGCATGCCGGCACAGTAAGTTTATTTAGGTACAGTGCACATAAGTATAATTATCAGAGTACAGCCTCTCCTCACTTGCCGATGTTCTCGTTTACCAACAACTTGGAGTTAGGACAGGCTCTCCAACAAGTTGGTATTGTATGATGTACGAGAACTTGGGTCATGAATGGGCTGCGAAGCGTCTCAGCGTCAAGCATCTCTATCTCCTTCCTACAGCCACTCAGTACACTAGCTTTCACAGTCTCCGAAACAACATTTGTACAAATAATGAACGGATTGAAAGGATTTTCACAGCAAACGTAAAACTTAACGTTTTAATTTCAGGTGATGACATTTTTGAAGTATCAGTAAGGGGTGGTTCCTCGATTAGCTATGAATTCATTTACCAATGTGGTCTTGGTAATGGAACTCCGTCGGTAAGTGAGGAGAGACTGTATATATAAAACACGAAATAACTTTAAAACACTTGAAATTTTGGAAAGTTTCCAGACATAATGAGACATGGTGCTCACAGAAATGTAAACAAACCGGGTGGGGCACGGTGACCCTATTAGAAAGTCAGGTGGGGGGAGCCATATAGCGAGTTTTGGTCATAATTTGAAATGTCCATATTAGATGGACACTAAGGCGAAACACAGTAAAATGGGGCCCTACTGTAGTGAAAATTAAGATCATAGCTGTGTGTACACCATATCCAGTGACAACAGGATGGAGAAACAGCTTAAGTAGTGACAGCAAATCATGTGATCATTGATGACTAAGGCACAAAGGAGAATTATAACAGTTCATTCAGCCTTGCATTTTTATGTAACATACCTAAGTGTTTTAATCATGTTTTCTCCAAGTAAACCTTGCTCAAAGTTATGTCCTTCACTGTACTAATGCACTTATGTGCAATTATCTTTGTAGTTAAAATTCAGCTTCTTTGGCAGTATACAATAAAGAGAAACCCTTGAAACCAGTCAAAGCTTTGTCACAGGTTTAATACACCATATTAGAAATAAAAGACTAACTGAAGAATATTTTACAAAAAGTTAAGTGGAAAACACAGGTGTAAAATGTATTAATTTTGGATGTTGCCTATCTTAATAAAATCTTGAAAAAAAAAAAAAAAAACCTTAAAGAGGCACTTTAAAAGCACAAAATGCAATACACTAGAAAAAATACATCTTACTTTAGATTGTTCACAAAAGCTGCAACATTCACAGATTCTCCCGAGTCTTCCAAACCAAGGCTCTTTATCTCTTCTTCAAACTCTTCTTCATTGGCAATTGCAAAGATAATGTCTCTATTCTTATCAGCTACAGGAAGTATCTTGTTGCGAATAAATTGGGTATCTGAAAGAAAATAAATCTCAGTGTGTCATATTGAAAAGTCTCAATACAATTACAAACTTTACTACTAAAAATACCCTTCATAAAAAGTTTTTA
This sequence comes from Cherax quadricarinatus, assembly GCF_038502225.1. Classification (NCBI taxonomy): domain Eukaryota; kingdom Metazoa; phylum Arthropoda; class Malacostraca; order Decapoda; family Parastacidae; genus Cherax; species Cherax quadricarinatus. The sequence continues at coordinate 9,138,434 of NC_091307.1, forward strand.
GTAAAAATTATTTAGACACATCATCCTCAATTATATCATAAGATCCCTAAGCAAACAATGTCAATGTCCTTGAACCTACTAAATAATTATACTGTACATACTACTGTTAAATTCACATCTTGAAAACACTACACTGATGATGACATAAGACACTTCCTAAAAAAAATGTGATATAACATAGGCATCACACTCTAAACAAATGCTAATTGATATTCCTCATGTTTGCCTGAACCTACACAGAAATCCAATGCCAATAATAGGGCCAAAAGTGTTTAACCCTTAAACTGTCCAAACATAGACCTACGTTCACATGTGCAGTGCTCCAAAAGTAGATCTACCATTTTTTTACACATTTTCAAATACATAAAAAAAATGTAGATCAAAGTTTTTTTAAATGCTTTCAAATGTAAAAAAAAAAGACCTTTTTTTTACGTACTTTCAAATGATGAAAAAACGTAGATCTACGTTTGGACAGTTTAAGGGTTAATAACATGCCAGGTGAATTAAATTTAAAAAGGAATGAAAACAAAAACTTAAAATAATAAGTGGTCTTGATGTATAATTTTTTAAAAACCATTCATCTTTCACATCTGTTATAAATTACACCATGATTCTTAATTTTCTGAAATTCAATTTTCTCATTATCCTCCTTATTTGATTTTCAATATTCTATAAATTAACATTCAATTAAACATTAAATTTTAATTAAAGTCCCACATTAAATACACAATATATTTTATTACAATGCAGTTCTATGTAACTATTTTTTTAAGTACATACATTTATTTACACATGTCTAACAATTCCCATTTTATATACTGTTAGCATTAGTCTTAAATTAAGAATGACCATGCATCACTATGGGCTTTTTCCTTAAGAAATATGTACTATTAACTTACTATTGTTACTAATGAATTTTCTTGGGAAAATGAGGATGGTGTAGTTTGCAAGAGAGAGCGAGATATGAAGCCAAAAGCTAATGCAAATATGAAAATAAATTTGTTGACAATTTTGCATTTTCAAAGTTATTAGTTTCAAGAGACTAACATGAATGTAACTCTTCACAAATTTGTGGAGACGACCATACATATAAAAAAAAAAGCAAACCTGGCATACCTATCCATGTTCATCATTTTATCTTGCAAATTAAAATTAGTTCCTACCTCTGGTTTAATACTTGCCTTTCACATACTGGTGAGAAAAGTTTACATCATAATATACTACTACAAGAGGTTGAGTAGTATATTTAAATTCCATGTTACTTCTTGTGCGTTGCCCAACCAGTGGTATACTTTTTTTGGATATGAAGGCAGCAATTTCCTTGTATGTTCCAGTTGTCTGTCAAAAGGGTTACGTAAAAAACCCAGTTCATTAAGCAGCTCATAGGAACTGGTGCTCGCAACATTGCAACACTTATGATTAATATTCTTAACATAAATAAATTCAGCAAAACTTGATAAATACCAAATAGGACTTCTTTCAAAATGACAATAGGAGAACATATAGAACCACAACAATCATTCATAAAATACATGAATGAAGTACAGGTGTCCCTTCCTCTATGTGGCTGATGTGCTCATGGACCATGGTGAATGAAGCAATTTTTGCATAAAGTGAACCAAATACAGTGGACCCCCGGTTAACGATTTTAATCCGTGCAAGAGGGCTCATCGTTATGCGAAATAATCGTTATGCGAATGAATTTTCCCCATAAGAAATAATGGAAATAAAATTAATCCGTGCAAGACGCCCAAAAGTATGAAAAAAATTTTTTTTTACCACATGAAATGTTAATTTTAATACACACAAACTGAAAAAGGCATGCACAATTACATGACACTTACTTTTATTGAAGATCTGGTGATGATTGATGGGATGGGAGGAGGGGAGAGCATTATCTTCTTACTGTTTAGAAGGGGAATCCCCTTCCATTAGGACTTGAGGTAGCAAGTCCTTTTCTGGGGTTACTTCCCTTCTTCTTTTAATGCCACTAGGACCAGCTTGAGAGTCACTGGACCTCTGTCGCACAACAAATCTGTCCATAGAGCTCTGTACCTCCCGTTCCTTCAAGACTTTCCTAAAATGGGCCATAACATTGTCATTGAAATAGTCACAAGCACGGCTTGCAACAGCTGTGTCAGGGTGATTTTCATCTATAAAGGTTTGCAGTTCAACCCACTCTGCACACATTTCCTTAATCTTTGAAGTAGGCACAATGGATTCCACAACTGGCATAGGCTTCTCAGGGTTAGCCCCAAACCCTTCAAAATCTTTCTTAATTTCCATACTAATTCTCACCCTTTTTACCACAGGGTTGGCACTAGAAGCTTTCTTGGGGCCCATGGTCACTTATTTTCCAGAAACAGCACCGAAAATACTGTAATAATACGAAATATTCCGAGTGTATGCTTGGATGTTACCGCGGAGGCTGGCTGGTAAACAATGGGACGGAGCGGCACATGTGAGGCTGGCTGAGGGCACATTGGACGCGTCTCGGACGAAAATCGGTATGCGGGTTTTTAATCGGTATGCGCGGCAAAAATTTTGCGATAAAAGTAATCGTTATGCGGAAAAATCGCTATGCGATGCCATCGTTATGCGGGGGTCCACTGTAGTACAATGTAAAACACCAATTTTCAGACTATGTATTCCTAATTTCTTGGATACTGTTTATTAGCAATGAGTTCCAATGATTCCAAGTTTTATTATTTTGCTACATCAAGATCCCTCAAGGGAGGCACCTTGATGCTGGTGAGAGGCTCTTGATCTAAGAAATTGGACCTGTGCTCCAATTCAAGAAACTATTGTGGAAAAAGTAATGAACAATGAAATTCAGATTTCTATCATAATCTCCAAATAAAATATTATTTATTTTTACACAAAAATTACGAACATACCAGATAAGCACTCAATGGCCATATACAGTGGTACCCAGAGTTTTGTACAGCTCCCAACTCAAACAATTATGTAAGTGTATTATCCTAAGTGCTTTTGTAAATGTATTTTTGGGAGTCATTTCAGACCCCCAAAAATACATTTACATAAGCACTAATCTAATTTACATTATTGCTTATGGGAACAAATTTGTTTGGTAATAGCACTCGAACAGTCTTCTGGAATGAATTATGGCCGAAACTTGGGATACCACTGTACTTTAAATAAATGCAATTAATAAAAAAAAAAAAAAATTTAATTAAAATTCAAGCATAATCCTCCTTCCTTTTACTCTTTGTCAAAGTGAAGTGGACATTTTATGAACCTGTTATTACGTACATATCTCCCTTATCTTTCCTTCACCCCTAGTACTGACAATGTTGGCACAACCCAACAGTCCAACTGCATGTCCAGTTTCTTTTGATTAGGGGCAAGACACTTATATTGAAAGCCAACTATAAGACTTCATTCAAAATACGTATGCTCACTGGCTTCCCCATACCCAAATCTGTTTCCTTTCCTTTATTTTAAGTACAAATTAGTTTAGAGTGTTATTTTAGAATACGGTGGACCCCCGGACATCGGCCAAATTGGATTTCGGCGGCATTTTTAGCCGAAATTCTATCCTGGATTTCGGCCAGCAACTCAGAAATCGGCCATATTGGGCACGTCCGCCTACCACGCTACGTGCCCAAGTGTCTGGCTGTGTCTCTGGGCGAGTGAGCAACACTCCGCGCATTCATCCAAACATTATAATCCACTTTTTTGTGGTTGTTTATTGAGTGCGACTCTGAGATAAGCCACCATGGGCCCAAGAGCTACCCACTGAAGAGCTACAAGACCTTCATCTGCAACAGCAACAGACCACAGTTGAGGAAATTGGTTCAAAGGAAGAAGAGAGAGGAAAGAAGGTGCCTTCTTCAGTGATTAAGGACATTTGTACAAAGTGGAGGGGAGTGCAAAGTTTTGTGGAGAAATCACCCTAACCAAGCTGAAACAGGCCATATCTGCAACATGTTCAGTGACAAAACCTTGTCCCACTTCAGGCAAATCTTAAAAGAGATGCCAGAAACAGACCTCTCTGGACAGTTTTTTTGTGCGACAGGGGTGCAGTGACTCGAGTTGGTCCTAGTGCCAGTAAAAGAAAGGAAGTAAATAAATAACAAAAAAAGGCATAATACCGTGACTGGAACGATACACAAATAACCCACACATAGAAAAGAGGAGCTTACGACGATGTTTCGGTCCGACTTGGACCATTTACAAAGTCAGTGCGACTTTGTAAATAGTCGAAGTCGGACCAAAACGTCATCGTAAGCTCCTCTCTTTATGTGCGGGTTATTTGTGTAAAGGAAGTAACCCCGGATAGGGACTAGATACCTGAAGTCCTTATGGAGGGGGATTCCCCTTCCAAATAATAATCAGTCCTCCCTCTCTCCTCCTCCTTGTCTTCCATATGCCAACCAGAATCTTCAATAAAGGTAAATGTGATGTTAAATGTTCATTTATCCATTTCATTAGTCATTTTATTTAGTTCACACTGTTCTGCGTATGTAAAACTATAGTTAATCTTTAACTCGTAAATGGTCCAAACGTATATACAGTGGTCCCTCGTTTTTCGTAATTAATCCGTTCCTGGAGGAGCTACTATAAACGAAATTTACGATTTGCGAATCAATTTTCCCCATGAGAAATAATGTAAATACAATTAATCCGTTTCTGACACCCAGAAGTAAGAAATAATGTAAATACAATTAATCTGTTCCTGACACCCAGAAGTATTAAAACAAAAAATTTTTTTACATGAAATATAGATGTAGTACATAAACAATACAATGGGAAATGATGAATGAAACATTAACAGCATAACACTTACCTTTATTGGAGATTCTTCTTAATGTATGGGAGACTGGAGGAGAGAGATTGGATTGTTTACAGTTTGGAAGGGGAATCCCCTTCCAGCAACACCTCAGGTACCAATTGCTTCTCTGGGGTTGCTTCTCTTCTCTGTTTCTTAATGCCACTAGGACCACCTTGAGAGTCACTAGTCCTGTCTTGCAAAGTAACTGTGGAGAGAGCTCTGTTTCTGGAGTCTCTTTAACACTTCCCTAAAATGGCCCAAGACTTTGTCACTGCACATATTTCTCACCTTCTTTACCACAGGCTTGGCACTAGGAGCTTTCTTTGGAGCCATGGTAGCTTATTTAGTACTTGCAAGCACTAAAATGAGTGGAATATTATGAAATATTTCGTAGGAGCACTTGAGGGGACCTTCACTCACTGGTAAACAATGCCAGACTGGCTGGGTAGGGAGGCCTCCCCGGCTCACACCGTGCGTACGCGTCCCGGACAAACTACTATTTGCGAGTCAACCTATGAAAAGCGAGTCCATGTTTATACGAAAATATCCCTATGATTGGCGAAATTTACGATTGCCGAGAACTACGAAAAGTGAGGGACCACTGTACTGGTAAAAATGGTGTGACTACAAAAAAATGAATTGGCATAAAGTTAAATTGCATAAAGCAAGGGTAAACCTGCACTGCACAAGTATTTATTTATGTTATTTCACTATATATGAGCAAATAAATCAGCTTAAGACTAACCATTCTCCATGGGGAAGTAGAACAGAATTCTTCCTCCGTAAGCCATGTGTCATAAGAGGCAACTAAAATGCTGGGAGCAAGGAGCTGGTAACCCCTTCTCCTGTATATATTACTAAATGTACAGGAGAAACTCTTGGTTTTTCCTTTTGGGCCATCCCGCCTCAGTGGGATACGGCCGGTGTGTTGAAAGAAGAAAGAACACTAACCATGCACTTGCTACACTATATATTTAAAAATGTCAACTCAAAGGAATAAAAATAAACATTTATTCTAACTCCTATTTCTGTAACATAAAAATGGCATGTTGTGTAATCTAAATTAAGGCAAGTGTGGGTTATTTATGTATTGTTCCAGTCATGGTATTGCCTTATTTTTTTGGTATAATATACAGTACGTACATGAGACTGTGCAACAGATCATCTGCGCTCACTAGTACAATACATATTATTGGAAAATATAATATACCACTGAAGAGAGGTGGGGAGCAGTGGAGGGGAAAAATTAAATATAAAAAAAAAGAGAAATGAATGCAATTATCACTGCTGCTACTCTAACCATCTTCAAGGTTACTTTTTACAATCATATTTCTTATACCTTAGTATACTTGGAGCTTTTGTCCTCATACTTTGAGTGATATATCTCTGGCATATGGATGGTAACGGTGTTGACTTTCAACTTTAAATGTTCAGCAGCTGCTTCATCAAAAGTATGGAAGAATGACAACTTACCTAAAAACAAAAATATTTAATTTTAATTTAATGTATTCACTTACTATTCATAACATATTAGATAAATTTATTTAAAACACCATGTCTCATATGAAAAAGATATTAAATTCTGATAAAGTGGATAAAAATCTCTAAACCAGAGCTTTAAATGAGATAATGAAGAAAACTTTAATAACATACTGTAATGTACAACTGTTTAAAGTACCCCAAGCCCTTCAGATTAAAGGCTTTCCAAATAATCATTTTTCCAATCAAAACAATAAAACCCTTATCCACTCTTTCCCGATAAATTATTCTATTTAGTAGAAGAGGTTGATAACCACCAAGGTGAAAAAGACAAAACAGTGTAGTCCTTCACTGTACTGATGTACTGCTTTAGGAGAAGCTTTATCATGTTATACAGAAAACAAAGCTCTGCATAACTCCACAAGTTTTCCATCAAATTTCATACTTTTAGAGTCATTACCTTCAGATAGATTCTCTACCATTACAATTTTTTTTTAAATGTGGACACTGAAAGCAATATTAATTTTAGGGATCCTGACCCCAATCATTTTCACATATGAACTGGGCTGTCTTAGGGCATTAAGTGTATGGTCTTGTTCCTATATATTACACAGGCATTACTTGTGTTCTAAAGTACATTTATGTTCTGGGAGTGATCCGAGGTCACAGGATGCCCACCTAAATAAAATTTACTGCATCTAGTAAAAGGAATGATGCAGACTCCGGGAAATTACTAGATGCACTGGGGATACAATTTCAGCTTCATCGAGGATGGTGGCAAAAGGCTAGGCAGTGGTGGAAAGAGCCACATGCCTGTTGACTTTTGGCATTCTCTCTGGAAGTTTTCAAAATACAATGTGCCTTCCATCTGCAGTAATATGCTGGGAAACCAATATAACAAAGATGCCAACTATAGTGCTGCAAACCCTATAAACTCTGAGAAAGAATCCGATCAGGACACCATGCTTGGCTTTTAGGTCAGTGAGAAAAGAATTCAATAACGTCATGCTTATGGTAGTTTTTGTAGCCCTGAATTTTAGTGGTGCCATTTTCATTAACAGAACATTGAGAGAAGACTCTTTCATCCTTAAGGGTGAACCATACATAGTCATCAGTAGAAGATCCAGGTACAAAAAAGTGGCCTAAGTTAAACTATTAAGCAGAATCTGTCATAGCTAAGTGACCTCTGGTATAGTTAGTGGCAAGCAAGTCTTCTTACAGTGAGTGGCAATTTAACATACAGTACCAGAATTCAAAATAAAAATGAAATGCCAAAAATCCATTGTAGACTTCAACAGGTGTAATCAATTTGCACCTACACTTAGTGATATACCCTAAATAAATTTCTGGATCCACCAATGGTTATAAAGGTTTACACTGTTGTGTCTTCATCTAAATTATTATTTATTTATGGCAACTAAGTCATAGGTGCCTAACTCAGATAGGATGGAATGTACATCTTTGAATAAGGACCAGGAAAAAATTAACAAAAAATAGGAGAGAAAATGACTGACTTACCGAAAATATAACCTGTCTCCATTTTAAAAAATGGAGAACAGTATGTAAAATCCAGTGTCCAAGTATCAGCCTGCAGCCTCGTCTTCTGATGCAGTTTAGATTTTAAACAAGATTTTGCTAGACCATTAACTTACTGGAATATCCCAGGTAACATTTTGTTAAATGAAGGACTTCAGAACAAAAGTTTATTATTCACTGAATAATAAAACGTTGCATATTGCAAAGTCTCCTATACATATTTTTCAAACAAGCACATTTTCACTTTTCCTCACCTATACATTCACGTATTTCATTCCCATGACAAACAGCCCTGTTCCTTTTCTCGTATCACCTCACAGGTAAATGTTACCTAAATATTTAGGTAATATTTACCTTACAGGAAAATGTTACCTAAACCTACTGACTGACTGTCAAATCTTAATGTGTAGCCCCAAGCCACACCCCACTCCTAGGAGAGAAGTTTACACTTAACGACAAGTCCTAGAATCGTGATCATCCAATCAGGAAGCAGACTGTAATACCTAAGGTTGAACAGATCTGTCAGTAGGCTCAACTTAACTTTGTCATGGTCACACTAGCTTAGAGAGATCAAGTTGTTTGTGCAATCTGTCTTAAGTAAAACAGATTGTTGTAAGTATTATTATTATTATTATTATTATTATTATTATTATTGTCATTATTATTATTATTAACACATTGGCCATTTCCCACCAAGGCAGGGTGGCCCAAAAAAGAAAAACTTTCACCATCATTCACTCAATCAGTCTTGCCAGAGGCACGCTTACACTACAGTTATAAAACTGCAACATTAACACCCCTCCTTAGACTGCAGGCACTGTACTTCCCATCTGCAGGACTCAAGTCCAGCCTGCCAGTTTCCTTAAGTCCCTTCATAAATATTACCCTGCTCACACTAACAGAACGTCAAATTCTAAAACCCATTTGTCTCCATTCGCTATCTAACATACTCATGCATGCTTCTTGGAAGTCCAAGCCCCTCACACACAAAACCTCCTTTACCCCCTCCCTCCAACCTTTCCTAGGCCGACTTCCATCCCGCCTTCCCTACACTACAGATTTATACACTCAAAGTCATTCTATTTTTTTCCATCCTCTCTACATATCTGAATCACCTCATCAACCCCTCCTCAGCCCTCTGGATAATATTTTTGGTAGTCCCACACCTCCTAATTTCCAAACTACGAATTCTCTGCATTATATTCACACCAAACATTGCCCTCAGACACGACATCTCCACCGCCTCCAGCCTTCTTGCTGCAACATTCACCACCCATGCTTCACACCCATATAAGAGCATTGGTTATAACTATACTCTTATACATTCCCTTCTTTGCTTCCATGGATTAAGTTCTTTGTCTCCACAGATTCCTCAATGTGCACCACTCACCTTTTTTCCTTTGTCATTTCTATGATTCACCTCATCTTTCATAGACCCCATCTGCTGACATGCCCGCTCCTAAATATTCGAATACATTCACCTCCTCCATACTCTCCCTTAAATATGATGTCTAATCTTTTGTTACCCATTTTTTGTTATCCTCATCACCTTACTCTTTCCTATATTCACTTTTAATTTTCTTCTTTTACATACCCTACCAAACTCATCCACCAACCTCTGCAACTTCTTTTCAGAATCTCCCAAAAGCAGCGTCATCAGCAAAGAGCAACTGTGACAACTCTCATTTTGTGTTTGATTGATTAAAAACCCAGATTAGCAGAACTTCCATTGCTGGCAATCACAGTTTGTCCAACAGCCTTCAGGTTCAATTTTCAGGAAAGTTATTTCACCAACACGCTGAACTCATCCACGCACTACAAAACTTGCCACACCCAGGTGTAGACACCATCTGGTAGCATCTTTCAGATTCCAGATTAAATTATCACTACCCAAAAATCCATATTAAACCTCAACTCTAAGTTATAATGTGACCACAATTCCTGAAGGGTTGGTACTGTATAGCTACTTTAAATGTCTTAAAATTCCTAAAGATTAAAAATAGTTTTATTTTTTTTTTCCAACAAGTCGGCCATCTCCCACCAAGGCAGGGCGACCCAAAAAGAAAGAAAATCCCCAAAAAGAAAATACTTTCATCATCATTCAACACTTTCACCTCACGCATACATAATCACTGTCTTTGCAGAGGTGCCCAGATTCAACAGTTTAGAAGCATATGTAAAGATGTATAACACATCCCTCCAAACTGCCAATATCCCAAACCCTTCCTTTAAAGTGCAGGCATTGTACTTCCCATTTCCAGGACACGAGTCCGGCTATATAAAAATAACTGGTTCCCCTGAATCCCTTCACTAAATATTACCCTGCTCACACTCCAACAGCTCGTTAGGTCCCAAAAACCATCATCTCCATTCAATCCTATCTAACAGGCTCATGCATGCTTCTTGGAAGTCCAAGCCCCTAGCCCACAAAACCTTTACCCCCTCCCTCCAACCTTTTCAAGGACGACCCCTACCCCGCCTTTCTTCCCCTACAGATTTATATGCTCTGCATGTCATTCTACTTTGATCCATTCTCTCTAAATGACCAAACCACCTCAACAACACCTCTTTAGCCCTCTGACTAATACTTTTATTAACACCACACCTAATTTCCACACTCTGAATTCTCTGCCTAATTTACACCACACATTGCCCTTAGAAAGGACATCACTGCCTCCAACCGCCTCCTCGCTGCAGCATTTACAACCCAAGCTTCACACCCATATAAGTGTGTTGGTATCACCATACTTTCATACATTCCCTTCTTTGCCTCCATTGATAATGTTTCTTGTCTCCACATATACCTGAATGCACCACTCTCCTTTTTTCCTTCATCAATTCTATGGTTAACCTCATCCTTCATAAACCCATCTGCTGACATGTCAACTCCCAAATATCTGAAAACATTCACTTCTTCCATACTCCCTGTCTCCAATGTGATATCCAATTTTTCTTTATATCATTTGAGACCCTCATCACCTTACTCTCATCTATGTTCACTTTCAACTTCCTACCTTTACACACCCTCTTATATGGACCAAAAAATAAATAAACCAGCATTACAAATGGAAGAGTAATAGCAGCTTTCAATTTACTGACTCCACCTTACCTCTTAATTCATTTGCAGCTCCAATATATTCATCGAACATATCATTCTTTTCTGAAAAATAGGCAATTACATTTGCATCTTTCCTTGCAAAGTTGTTCTGGGCCTCTACTGCAGTTTTTACTTCTCTTGAGGGCAATTTGGCTTGCTCCTTCATATATTCAACAATTCCAGAATGATCCCGTTTACCCTTGTAATCAAATTTTCTGCCACTGCGAAATACCTGTGAGAAAAAACTTTTTTTATTCATGAAAAAATGGGTTAAACGTATGAAAACAATATATAACTATCTCAACAGCTAACTAGATATATTGCTTGCATGTTCAGAATATTGTAGGTAGTAGGTTGGTAGACAGCAGCCATCCAGGGGGGTACTACCATTCTGCCGAGTGAGTGTAAAACAAAAGCCTGTAATTGTTTTACATGATGGTAGGATTGCTGGTGTCTTTTGTCTGTCTCATAAATATGCAAGATTACAGGTACATCTTGCTACTTCTTCTTACACTTAGGTCACACTACACATATATGTACAAGCATATATATACACACACCCCTCTGGGTTTTCTTCTATTTTCTTTCTAGTTCTTGTTCTTTTTATTTCCTCTTATCTCCATGCGTGTTGTAAGAGGCATCTAAAATGCCGGGAGCAAGGGGCTAGTAACCCCTTCTCCTGTATGTATTACTAAATGTAAAAGGAGAAGCTTTCGTTTTTCCTTTTGGGCCACCTCGCCTCGGTGGGACACGGTCGGTGTGTTGAAAGAAAGAAGAATGTTCAGAATATATATTTTTTCATTACAAGTGTGATACAAACCAACATAGTTGGATATCCAGAAACTCCATATTCATCAGCTATTTCTTTTTCCTCTGTTCCATCAATCTTGGCCAGAGGGATGTTGTTAGCTTGAAGATCATGTGCTGCAGCCTCATACTCTGGTTCAAGCTGCAAAAATTACAAAGCACTGTAATCCTTATAAATCCATCTACAGTAACTGCATTATCTGATTCTCTTCTAATCACAGATTGGATATAATTAAAACAGCCCCATATCCAACAATTTAATATTAATAGCTCATTCTACACTTTCAGCAGAGCTATTTTTTCATTACAAGCAGACTTCTGAAGCAGGATCCTCATCCACATTTGCTATTATCTCCCATACAAACCACAAACATTTTCAAGAACTATTCCACTAGCAATATTTTCTTTTATCTCTGGTGTAAAAACTTTAGTCCTAAACCTGTAAGAGTCAAATAGCACTGTAAGGAGGAGGGGGGTGTAGTAAAGTAGAATGTGCGTAGTTAAGATTCAGCAAGAGGTAGGTGTGTGTATAGTTAGGGGTTAGTGGGGATTAGTGCAAATAAAATTGAAATTACAGTTGGTGTATTAGGTGACCTTCAATTAAAAAAAAGTCGAGAGAATGAGTCTCCATCAAAGATGGAACCTTCAGAAAGGAGATCAATAAGAACAAGTGTGTTGGGGCAACAGACATTGGAAGTGGATCCTGCATGCACTGTGATAGTTAAGACACACACACTATAAAGGTATGATGAGTAGACAGTGCAACCTAACAACCCTCACACAGTGGTGTGAGTAGTTTCTCCATGTGATATCCAATACAGAAGTGTGTGTAGTCTCCCAAACCTGATAATGGTGTGGTGTGAAGACACAAACAGGTCTTCACAGAGCTAAGTACACGTCACCACTGAATAAATTTAGATTTAGAAAGGACATAGGCAAGTACTGGTTTTCTAACAGAGTTGTAGATGTGTGGAACAGTCTTCCCAGTGGGGTGATAGAGGCTAGGAACTTGGGTAGCTTTAAGAAGAGACTGGACAAATATATGAGTGGGAGGGGCTGGGTTTGATTGGTGTCATGGGGTACGGGAGTTATTTCTTGGGTAGCTTTAGGTAGATGTCGTTTTGATAAGGACCTGCCTCGTATGGGCCAGTAGGCCTTCTGCAGTGTTCCTACATTCTTATGTTCTTATAGTCAGAATCCTCAATGTAGTTTGACTGGCCCACAAATTGTTGTCTATGTAGGCCAACATTGTTGTCAGTGGTCGAGGAGAAATAAAAAAAAAAAAAAATAGTCCGAGTGAGGAATACTCCTTTGGGAAATCAGGTCTTGAATAGCTGACTTAGCAACTGAGTCTGCATGTTCATTGCCCTGAACACTGGCATGTCCAGGAACCTAGCATGATATGACTTCTTTGTGCTTACTATAAATGTGACATAAGAAAAGCTGTATATGAAGGCCAATGGAATGAGGGGAGATTAATTTCTGGATAGCCTGTAACCACAAAAGATGAGGATGTGGATAGTAGCGAGAACTGCATACAACACTGCTGTGAAAGTACTAGCCAATTCTAATAAATGACCTCTTATGATTCGTTCGGGAAAAGCAGCTGTACACCAAACTCCATTGTGGTATTTAGAACCATCAATGTACACTGGAACAGCACAAAAGTGAGACTAGAAGTGATCAAGAAAGTGAATGTACAGAGCTACAACCACTGAAAATTTAAAAAAAAAAAAAATATGATAAAAAATATTGAAGATGGAACACCAAGAGCACAACTCTGCTCCTGTGGCTACAAATAGGCAATTGTATTATATCTTTACAAAATAGGTCTCACTATAGGAAACAACTACCAGTAAATCTTTAACATACCCATATTCTACAAATTGGAGACTTAAACAACTGTTCCATGTACTTCTCCACTTAAGACAAAGTATACTAAATATTCACTGTAGTTCTGTCCACCTCTGCAATGGGCAATGATGACAAGATCTATATACAGGTCCACTGGAGATTAAAATACTGACATACTATCTCACATTTCACTTGAAAATACCAATAGGTTAGATCAAAGTGCCTTTTCTCAGATCAACAGCATACACTAGGAAACAATCAACATTCTTAAGGAAACGTGATGTGCGCTCAGAGAGGTAACTGCTCAGTTAAAGTGGGGTGGCTAACTTGCAGACCGCAACAATCTTGACAGGTGTTAGACATGGACAGTGAATAGACCCAGAAAACAGTCTGCTGAAACTAAATATGTACTGTACAATGTTTTACCAATTATGGGGAATTAAAGTAAGATAAGACAAGATAAGAAGTTTGAGATTTTGTTCAGATTTTTAACCTGAAGGGTTAGCGACCCAGGATACCCTAATAGTCAACGCATCATTGGAAACTGTCTTATTTCCACTAGGGTTCTTTAATCATGTTCCCCAGGATGCAACCCACAACAGTCTATTAACACTCGTGTACCACTTGCTACTAGGTGAACAGGGGTAGTAGGTGTCAAGAAACATGCCTGGTATTTCCACCTGTGTCAGGGATTTAACAATGGACACCAAGTATGTATGCTGAGTGCACTATCAAACAAGCATTAAGTAACAGGAAAAGTACTACAGTACTGTATATACAGAAAATGTGGGAAGACAATGTCAAACCTGCAATGGTTTGAGCATGTATGAAATAATGGGAATGCAGTTTATTAAAAGATTTGAGAATCCAAGAACTGGGATGAAAATTTTACATACTGTGAGAGCCTATGAAGACAATAGGATAGAAACAAGCCAGAAAGACAAGTTCTGACAGGGACTCAAATGGTGGAAATACAAATCTTAAATGAACGAACTAATTGAAGATTGCAAATTTCAGCACAAAATTCATAAATCAAATCTAATGAAAATATTCATTTCTATCTTTTTTGGCTTTATTCTTGCCAAATTCACTCTCCAAACAATTCTATGCTAGTTCAAAACTTTGAAGTACTGCAATTTACTTACAGCCTTGCAATGTCGACACCAGGGAGCATAAAATTCCACAAGGATGAGGTCGTTTGACGTGATGGTTTTAGAAAAATTAGCAGCAGTGAGAACAATGACAGCAGATTTAGGTGGTACATAATTAGGATCAGCATGCATGTGCATGTAATCCACTAGAGCTGTGAAGAAAACAAATAGATTAATTAAGAAACAGGATTACAGTAACTTTAGTTCACAGAAACTTTAAAAATTTAAAACAATGAACAGTATGTATTAGATTTAGATTCATATTTAGGCTCATTAACCCTTAAATGGTCCAAACGTATATATACGTTTTTTCAACATCTGAAAGTATGTAAAAAATGTAGATTTTTTTTTTTGTTTTACATGTGAAAACATGTAAAAAAACTTTTATCTACATTTTTTTTGTTATATTTGAAAATCTGTAAAAAAAAGTAGATCTACTTTTGTAGCACTACGAATTTGAACGTCGATCTGTTTGGACCATTTAAGGGTTAAATAAAGTCGAGAATAATTACACATGTACATACATAAAAAGGTATATAATATCTTAACCATTTTATCTACATTTACAGCACTATATCCATGCCATGGGAGGAAAAGAAAAGGAAGAAAAAGAAAAGGAAGAAGAAAAAAAGGAAGAAAAGGAAGAAAAAGAAGAAGAAATACCGTACCTTTGCTAGTTCTTGCACCACTGTAATCTTCAACAGGCTGACCATTTTTGAAGAGTTTAATTGTTGGGTAACCAGACACTAAAAACTCTTTTGCCAACTCTTGCTCCTTTGTGGCATCTACTTTACCTAATCTTATACCATCCTCTTTCAACTCTTTTGCTGCAGCAGCATACTCAGGAGCTAGCTGCTTGCAATGGCCACACCTAAGGTTGTTAGAAAATTTATTATTTTTATTATTATTAGGTTGAAATCCCCCAGGAGCAAGATGTAGGGGGCAGGAGCTGGAAGATTTTTCCAGACTGATCAATTTTCACAAGCTCATGCACAATTTTTTTTTTTACCACAATGGGCCTCTCCCACTAATATATGGTAAATATATGGCTTACCAAAAGTGCACCGACATTCAGTGGAACCTCAAATTTCGAATGTATCGCTTATCGAACTCTTCGAAAATCGAACGCTTTTTTCGAACCAACTTTATCCCTATTATCGAACTTGCCCCTATTTCGAACTGCCAGGTACTGGACCTGTCTGGCAGCCCACGCTGTTCTGTCCGCATCTCCGCGCAGGCACCGTGAGCCAGTCTGGTTTTGTTGATGCTTGAGTGAACACTAACCTATGCTCTCAAACATTTTATGATTATTTCATTGTGTTTAGTGCTTGTGGGACTGTGAAATAAGCTACCATGGGCCCAAAGAAACTTGCTAGTGGTACCCCTGTGGCAAAGAAAGTGAGAAACACCATAGATGTCAAGAAGGAAATAATACAGAAGTATGAGAGTGGTGTGAGACTTGTTGAGCTTGCCAGGATGTATGGGAAAAACAAGTCGACCATCGGTTCTATCATGGCAAAGAAAGAACAAATCAAGGAAGCTGATGTTGCAAAAGGTGTTAACCCATAAACGGTCCAAGCAGATCTAAGTTCACATGCGTAGTGCTCCAAAAGTAGATCTACTCTTTTTTACATATTTTCAAACATAACAAAAGAAAAAAAACGTAGATCAAAGTTTTTTTACACGTTTTCAAAGGTAAAAAAAAAAAAGATGATCTACTTTTTTTACATACTATCAAATGTTGAAAAAATGTATATATACATTTGGACCGTTTACGGGTTAATATGCTAACCAAAAAAAGACCACATACAATTGATCAGATTGAGAAGTTGTTGCTGGTGTGGATCAAGGATAAAGAGATGGCAGGTGATAGTGTTTCAGAGACCATTATTTGCAAAAAGGCAAGGAAGTGGCATGCCAATCTGGTAAAGAAAACTCATGGAACCAGTGCTGATAGTGAATTTAAGGCCAGCAGAGGCTGGTTTGACAGAGAAGGGAAGTAACTCCAGAGAGGGCTTTGATACCTGAAGTCCTCATAGAGGGGGATTCTCCTTCCAAACACTAACCCAAACTCCCTCTCTCCTCCTCCCTATCTTCCAGATGCCATCACCAATCTTCAATAAAGATAAGTAAAAATGTTATTTTATATGTTTGTTTACATTTATTAATGCATAATTGAACACTACATTTGTTGTGTGTATGTAAAGCTCTAATTAATCTATAAAATGTATTTTTTTGTGAATATTTTTGGGTTTCTGGAATGGATTAATTGTATTCCATTATTTCTTATGGGAAATATTGCTTCACTTTTCAGACTTTTCGAATTTAGAACTAGCTCCTGGAACAGATTAAGTTCGATATTTGAGGTTCCACTGTAATTCAAAGGACCTTCCAAACTGCAACATCCCCACCCCTCCTTGTTGAGAAGGAAATTTTATACATACAATTTCAATATTTCACGAAAATTTCTAAAATAATGACTTACCATGGCGCATAAAATTCAACTAGTATTATATCCTTTTCATTAACTGCATGGAGAAAATTATCACGAGTCAACACCAAAACATCATCGTCCTCAACAACATCGATATTGCCACCAAAGCCCTCAACGCTTGGTATCTCTGGAATTTAATACAAACTGCACTATGAATCATGCCAATTTTTCCTCATAAAAGATAAGAATCTTATCAAAGAGAAAATATTGAAGAAATCAGATAAAAGCATCATTTACAGTTTATGCTATGAACATAGTTTTGGTAATTCCATTTTTAACTGCCTTAACCCTTAAACTGTCCAAACGTAGATCTACGTGCACATGTGGGAGGGCTCCGAACGTAGATCTATTTTTTTTTTTACACGCTTTCAAATGGGGAAAATCAAGGTTGGAGTGCTACCCATGTGAATGTAGCTCTATGTTTGGACAGTTTAAGGGTTAAGGATATTAGCAGTTTTTAAATAATTTTTTTTTTATCTGTATTACAGTAAAAAAAATAAAAAAAAGGACCCCAAAGACAAAAAAATTATATGTATATGTTAGGACATCCTAACAAATACATATTCAAAGTTTTATATCTATACTAATAAGGAAAATCGTTAATTGAGTACTGTACCTGTTACCACTGTGTGACTCACTACTTCACGCAAGTCAAACAAAATACTAACTGTATTGGCCTTGAGCCAGGCTGAGGAAGTAGGAAAACTCAAAACTCTTCAAAAGAAGCTATGTTGGGTGCATTTATTTTCCATTTGCTTGTTTTTATTAGCTAATATCCTATACTTTTTATGGTGTTGCTGCTGTTCTACTGCTGTGTCGTAGTCTAACAAATACTCGCTAAGTCGCTTCCAGCTAAATACACTTCCAAACTGATTACGAGAGAAAGTGTATTTGCCTAGTAGCAAAGTAACGAACATTTTGTTAAACACTGTATTCATGGCAGTCGGAAAGCAACCAGTTTATAGGTTAGGTTAGATAACATACATATTAAAACTTATATTTAACCACAAATAAGCATATGGTACCTCACAAAGCTAAAATAATTGTAAGATTTGAGTAAATGTCAAACAATTTAGTATTCCTAGTTGTGTTAATTTAAAAAAAAAAAAAAGAAAGAAAGATAATTATATTTCCTTGTAAAGGTTACAAAGTGCAATTACCGTTTTGGTTTAATGAGTACAAGGAAAGCCATTATCATGCCAAGGAATTTCAGGCAGACTAATCCTAGTACATAATACATTACAGCAAGGTATGTATTATTACATGAGGGAGTGATGAAGCCATAGGAATTATCCAGCACCTGGGAAATGTGAGGTATTTAGCTCGATCCAAGGAAGAGGAAGGCAAGTCAAATTACTTGGATCAAGAGCCTTTCTTCCCCCTTCACCAACATTAAGGAACCTCCCTTGAGGGGAGTCAGCAATTACTAAGCTGTAGATCAAAGTGGAAGTATATATATTTAGGCATAGGTACAGGTATACCTGGAGAGGGTCTTGGGGATTAATGCCACCCTGGCCCGGTCTGTGACCAGGCCTCCTGGAGGATCAGGCTGTTACTGCTGGCCCCATGAAAAATGGCACATGAACCACAGCCCAGCTGATCAAATACTGATTTTAGGTGCCTGTCCAGCACCTTGAAAGCTCCCAGGGGTCTACTGGTAATCCCCGTTATATATGCTGGGAGGCAGCTGAACAATCTTGGGCCCTTAACACCTTCTGTGTTGTCTCTTAGTGTACTCATGGCACCCCTGCTTTTTATTGGGGAGGATGTTGCATCTTCTGCCCAGTCTTTTGCTTTTGAAGGGAGTGATTTTTGTGTGCAAATTTGGGACTAGGCCCTTTAGGATTTTCCAAGTGTATATTATCATGTAACTTTCTAGTCTGCATTCCAGAGAATACAAGTCAAGGGACTTCAACCATTCCCAGTAGTTTAGGTATTTTATCATATTTATACGTGACATGAAAGTTCATACATTCTCCAGGTGTGCAATTTCGCCTGCCTTGAAAGGAGCCGTTAGTGTACAGCAATATTCCAGGCTAGAAAGAAAAAGTGATTTGAAGAGAACCATCATGGGCTTGGCATCCCTATTTTTAGAAGTTCTCATTATCCATCCTGTCATTTTCCTAGCAGATGTGTTGGATACATTATTGTGATATTTGAAAGCGAGATCCTCTGACATTATCACTCCCAGGCCTTCACGTTAGTTTTTTGCTCTACTAGCAAGTAAGTAAGTAAGTAAGTTTATTCAGGTATACACAAATACAGTTACATAGAATTATCATACATAGCAGCATATGTGTAGAGAACCTAGGATAACCCAAAAAAGTCAGACAGAGTGACTTATTTCCATTGGGGTCCTTTTACCTTATTATAATATAAAGGTTATAATATTTTCTTATTCTACAATGAAGATAACATCTTATTATCATACTAAAAAGACTATCTACTACACCAAGGTCATTAAGACTATCTACAATACAAGGGTCATTACTAGGAAGAAGGTAAAATTTACACGTATGTTAGCTAAAAAAATAGAAAATCATTCCCCTCCCTTTCTGTAGCTACATTCATCAGACACCTTTTGGCACTCTTCTTGAACTGGTTCATGCTATGACTGGCTTTGACATGTGCGGGTAGTCTGTGTATGTGTTGTTAGGTAAGACACATATGCAACAGTTAGACATCTTTATTCCGAAACGTTTCGCCTACACAGTAGGCTTCTTCAGTCGAATACAGAAAGTAGGCAGGAACAGTAGAGATGTGAAGACGATGTAATCAGTCCATCACCCTTAAAGTCGTAGAATTTGAGGTTGTCAGTCCCTCGGCCTGGAGAAGTTCAGTTCCATAGTCAGGAACTATCTGAAGATCAAGCGACAGTGCGGAGACTTAAATACTGTCGGAAGGAGAGGTGCAGGGTAGTAGTAGTAGTAGTAGTAGTAGTAGTGAGAGGCAACTGAGAGGTCAAGTCCCTCTCAGATCCAACCCTTCTCACTTGAAAAGCTTGTCCAAGGTGTTTTCTGTACCAAGATGCCACGTGTTGCAGTGTCTGACAAGATGAACATCAAAATGGTATACAATACCGACAGGTTGTTAGGTAAGACACATATGCAACAGTTAGACATCTTTATTCCGAAACGTTTCGCCTACGACTTTAAGGGTGATGGACTGATTACATCGTCTTCACATCTCTACTGTTCCTGCCTACTTTCTGTATTCGACTGAAGAAGCCTACTGTGTAGGCGAAACGTTTCGGAATAAAGATGTCTAACTGTTGCATATGTGTCTTACCTAACAACCTGTCGGTATTGTATACCATTTTGATGTTCATTCAGTCTGTGTATGTGGTTGGAATTTGTTTTATACTCTGATACTGTTTTAATTTCCTCAAGTTTTCTATATCGAATTATTATAATCATGAGGGAGCGCTAAACCCGTAGGATTATACAGTGCATGTGGGGGGGATGGAAGGAATTCAGCCTCAATTCAGGGAACCGGAGAAGGTCCAATTCCCTAGATCAAGAGCCCCTCACCAGCATCAAGGAACCTCCCTTGAGGGATTTCCATCTCAAAGTAATTAAAATTCCTCTTCATTTGGCTGATGTCCGCCTGGAGTCTTTCAGTATTTTCGACGGACGACACGAGGGCACTGTCATGCAAATACATGTGTCCACGTCAGATATGAGGATAAGGAACAGGACGGGGGCAAAGTACAGTGCCTTGTGAAGTACAATTATCATACAAAGTGTAAATTAACTACGATAGCCCAATTATTATAATCAATACTAGGCACTAAACCCACAGGGGCCATACAGCTAGAGTAACCCAAATAAAAGTCAGTGACATACATACCTCCATCAGGGTCCAGTGTTATCTTGGGCTCTGCTTCATCCTGGCCACAAGAACCACCAATAAATAACAGAAGTAACAGGTAACACCTCATTATGGTGTCTCTGTGGATGATGTGCCTTGCACTTCAAGGTGGGTTCAGAGGTACCTGCAGCTTCACCTACGTCGTCTGTCTTCACCTGCTTCAAAATAGGTTCACAAGTACCTACAGCACCTACTACTTCTCCTACGTCGCCTGTCTCCACCTGCTTCAAAATAGGTTCAGAGGTACCTACTACTTCACCTACGTCGCCTCCTACATGTAAACAAGCAACGCTGCCGCCGGCAATAACTGCTGCCCAAACTCTCCTACCTGACAACACGTCATTCTACCCTCCTATATTTTACAAATCAAACACAAGATGTCTATATTATATACATCACTAATGATATATATTAAACAGCGTGTGTATGTGCTTCTCATAACATTAGCTGTCTCGTATTACTCGTTAATAAGGTGCGATGTGTGTGGAACATTTCCACCAATCACTTGACGCCAAGTTAAGTTTCTCTCATTATCAAATGTAAGGATCTAAATTTTTTAATTTATTTTCCAATATTTCTAACTTTTACTCAGACTCTTCATTAAATAATGAGCCGCACCTGCTCTTATATGTCTAAATCAAGTAATAATTCCCCAATGTCCAATATAAACGTTAAATGTATGCAATAATCCCGAAAGATTAGATTAATTAACTAATTAACTAACTAATTAACTAATTCACTATCCTGTTTCAATATGCTGAATTATAGGAAACTCGAAATCTATTAGAATAATTAAAGTGAAATTAAAAGCTAATCGTATTTCTTAATAGTAAAATTTATTGTCTAAATATTTAAAAGTAAGCGCTAAACCAATGTCTGAAGAATGAGAGATTTCAGATTTATTCTTGCTTGGACTAAATGTGATCCAAGGGAAGGAAGAGTAGCTCTAGTTCCTTGGAGCAAGAACCCTTCATCAGTATCCAGGCACCCACCTGCTAGGAAAGAAATTTAGATACACATTCTGCGCCTACCCTCTCTTATAGGCCTTGTGCTTATTTTTAAACCTAAAATAGGACTTAGTCGGATATCTTTTGATTATATTTACATTAACGAGAAAGTGCAAAGGTTTGCAACAAAGCTAGTTCCAGAGCTAAGGGAAATCGAACTGACGACACTGGAGGACAGGAGGGTTAGGGGAGACATGATAACGACATACAAAATACTGCGTGGAATAGACAAGGTGTTCAATTGTGTTCACAAAGTTTTCGCTTAATTTGTTAAATATTCTAGGAATATCACAATACTGGATAGCAGTAACAGCCAGGATTACC
This sequence comes from Cherax quadricarinatus, assembly GCF_038502225.1. Taxonomy (NCBI): domain Eukaryota; kingdom Metazoa; phylum Arthropoda; class Malacostraca; order Decapoda; family Parastacidae; genus Cherax; species Cherax quadricarinatus. The sequence continues at coordinate 9,160,848 of NC_091307.1, forward strand.
ATGACAGTGACCTTCATGGAAGACACTGCGAGACTCCATGCAGACATCAACCAAATCTTCGAATGGGCCACTCAGAACAATATGAGGTTTAATTAACGAGGAGAAATTTCAACTACTCAGATATGGGAAACTTGAAGAAATTAAAAATGTGTCAGGGTATACGACAAATTCTAACCATGCAACAGAGCGGAAAAGTAATGTGAAGGACCTGGGAGTGATAATGTCAGAGGATCTCGCCTTCAAAGACCAGAACAATGTATCTACCTCATCCACTAGGAAAATGATGGGATGGATAATGAGAACCTTCAAAACTAGGGATGCCAAGCCCATGATGATTCTCTTCAAATTGCTTGTGCTCTCTAGGCTGGAATACTGCTGTACACTAACGGCCCCGTTCAAGGCTGGCGACATTGCAGACTTGGAGAGTGTACAAAGAACTTTCATGGCACACATAAGTGCGATAAAGCACCTAAACTACTGGAAACGGTTGAAGGTCCTTGATCTGTATTCCCTCGAATGCAGGCGAGAGAGATACATGATAATATACACTTGGAAGGTACTGGAGGGATTGGTACCAAACTTGCACACGAAAATCACTCCCTACAAAAGCAAAAGACTAAACAGGAGATGCAACATTCCACCGATGAAAAGTAGGGGAGCCACGAGTACACTGAGAGACAACACAATAAGTGTCCGGGGCCCAAGACTGTTCAGTTGCCTTCCAGCATACATAAGGGGGATTACCAATAGACCCCTGACTGTCTTCAAGAAGGCACTGGACAGACACCTAAAGTCAGTACCTGACCAACCGGGCTGTAGTTCGTAAGTCAGCTTGCGTGCGGCCAGCAGTAACAGCCTGGTTGATCAGACCCTGATCCACCATGAGGCCTGGTCTCAGACCGGGCCGCGGGGGCGTTGACCCCCGAAACCCTCTCCAGGTAACTCCAGGTTGATCAGGCAATGATCAACCAGGTTGATCAGGCCATGATCAACCAGGCTGATCAGGGCTTGATCATTAGTTGGTAACCTGTCTTAGTGTGTTAAGTATTATATATGTTTTACGTATGTTGAAATTCTAAATCAAATATAAAAATAAAAATCCATAAAAGAAGTATTAAAGTAGTCCAAATATATTTATTCACTAAGGTATTGAACTATAATGCCAATGTTGAGCCTGGTGAGCTTCCCTGAGATCGCCGTGAGGAGCACCGCCTGCACTACCTTTCTCCTGGTTCGCTGTGCTCTTGTCAGTTTACGCTGCGGCCTTTGCAGAGGAACAAAGAGAAGCCTTATGCTTTTTCTGCGAGACTTCCTGTGCCATTTGGCGTTCGGATACGAGCCTTCTAGAACCTGGTTTATGGCCTCGAAGTGTCTGCAATCAGAGAGGTTGCTTCTGTCCCTGCACTGTTTAGACGTTTAGTTAGTTTAATATGTTTATTATGCACCCCATACCCATCCTGTGGGCGCTAGTCAAAAAGATTACAGAGGTACATAATGGGTCCAGGGACTGGGTCCCAAAGTTTTGATAGTTGAACAAGGTAATGAACCATTCACACGTCTACACTCTTTGGACGGTGATTAAGATTTGTCTTTGTAGACAGTGGATGGGGAACCTTTTAAGTGTAGAGCCCCAATGATGACATTGGCTAATTTCCTGGAGTATGATTCGGTTCATGTTTTAAAGATAAAGCTTTTCATTGATTGGTCAAAAAAATAGAGGGTAGTGTTGGCTCTGTTGTGAATGCTGGTTTGGAATCTTAATTTGCACAGTTATGAAGAAAGTCCTCTGAATTGCGGAACTCCACGTAATCCTCACTGTTCTTGTTATATAAGCTGGCTTAGTTTTCGGTTCACTGTATACCCAGATTCTCAATATGCTCTGTGTACCCTAACCAAGTATGCTTCTGTCCACTCTGGAGTCCAAATGATCCAAGAATGGCTAGCTTGTCTATACATGCAACACATGGATGCGGGCTTCACTTGGTGCCTGGGCCATGTTGGTGACTCGGGAAATGAACAAGCAGATACTAAGGCAATGACTGCTGTATCAAGATCACTCCATAGTAGACTTTTGCCTTAATTGGACATATCTACAGATATGCCCTGGGAAGTGGCAAGCTTGATGGGTTTCACAGACAAGCAGCAATTTATACAGTGTTCGGCAGGATGTGGGGGTTGCTCTCCTCAGCCAACAGGAATCATCATGTTGAGACACACATCTGTCGACCGAGGATCAGGCACACATTTCACACAAAATTTTTGCAGGTGCCGTCCCTCTCCTCTTCCCGTATGTAGCCTGCAGTGTGCATTTGACTACGGAACCCATTTTAACAGTTTCTTCATGGCTTAGGTCTTTCCACCTTCATGATTTTTATAATTACCAAGGTGTTTGTAGGGATCTCGGGGAACCTTTAGAAGAGCCTCTTGACATTAATAATTTAATGGTATCATAGTATATATTTGTATTGAGTGTTTTATTAGTTTTCGTAGCTTTATTATTTGTTAATTTTATCTGTTTTTGTTATGTGTGTGTGTGTGTGTGTGTGTTTGTATTGTTATAACTTATTATTGCTAAGAGTGCTGAGTGACCAACTGCTTCCCAGCAAACAGAAGGGGGATTACCAATAGACCCCTGGCTGTCTTCAAGAAGGCGCTGGACAGGCACCTAAAGTCAGTACCTGATCAGCTGGGCTGTGGTTCGTACGTCGGGTTGTGTGCAGACAACAGTAAGAGCCTGGTTGGCCAGGCCCTGATCCACCGTGAGGCCTGGTCACAGACTGGACCGCAGGGGCGTTGATCCCCGAAACCTTCTGTGGGTAGATATACACGGTCAACGTGCTCTATAAATGTCACTACTACTACAATATGCTACCAACAAATAGCAGGAAAATACACAAAATGCAATCACTAGGACAAATACACGTTTGGAATGACCACTACCAGGGCCTAAGCATTTCCATTAAACATATCCTAAAATGACTGCATTTTGTAGACATTTCGATACGGGAGCATTGATCGCATTTTATGTGTTTGAAATAATCAAGCTTCTGTGACTGAATCGTCTTCAATAAAAGTGTCTAAGCGTATACATTAGTGTCCTTTTCCCGTTACATTTTGTTTTATTCATCTACTGAAGTATTCCCAAAACAAGGATTAGGGAAAAATTGATCAGGGATGAAGGCAGAGCGGAATACTAAGACCAACTCAGGAGACCATACCATTGTAGAAATGTGAGAAACATTACGCCATATAATGTTGATACATACTACATATGTAAGAAAAAAAATTACAATATAAGATATTCAAGTTAACATCAGCAGTCAGTGTTAAGGAAGCTTCTCCACCACTACAGAGAAGAAGACTCCTCATACTCATATATATACCTGGAGAGGGTTTCGGGGGTCACCGCCCCCGCGGCTCGGTCTGAGACCATGCTTCATGGTGGATCAGAGTCTGATCAACCAGGCTGTTACTGCTGGCTGCAAGCAAGCTGACGTACGAACCACAGCCCGGTTGGTCAGGTACTGACTTTAGGTGCCTGTCCAGTGCCAGGAATATATCTTGTATCTTATTCCTATATAGTTCACAACCCTATAATTTAATGCTATAAGACAATGGTAAGTTCAGTTTAGTGGTGCTAAAACTCAAGTTGTTAAATCACCTTAAGTAGAAAAACAGAATACAAACTTTCGATAAGAAGATCTCGTTTGGATTATTAACCCAGAGAGTCAAAACCCAGTTAAACCCAATAAAACTATGTCATCAGACTGGTTTATTTCTACTGAAGTCGCCTTCCCCAGGTGCGACCCAAACTAGTCGGCTAACACCCAGGTACCTACACTACTTACAGGTAAGTGAACAGGTGCAATAGGTGTAAGGAAACGTCCAACGTTTCCACTCGTCCGGACTGCGAACCCAGGTCCCTCACTGTGTGAGATGATTCCGTTACCAATTTTTTTTATCCACGAACACACTAAATATAGTCTTCTTGTAGGTGATCAGAAGAGTTGCATTTCAAATATGATGATCTAGTGAAGGGAGAACTAACAACTAATATGTCAGGTTTGTAGTTGTATTAAGAAATCTCACAGCTTGAATAGGCTGCACAGGCACTCCGGGAGGTAGATACAAGAAATAAATCTTGACAACTGCAAAATAATAATAACAAGAGATGGTGTGAGAAGACGGGGACACAGAATACACCCTGGGAGATGTGACGTAGCAGACAACTTACAAGGACAAAGACTGTGGAGCAAGCAACCTTCAAAATGCTCATTGATGTCGGTGAGTTTGTGTACGTGTGTGTGTGTGTGTACTCACCTACTTGTACTCACCTATTTGTGGTTGCAGGGGTCGATTCACAGCTCCTGGCCCCGCCTCTTCGCTGATTGCTACTAGGTCCTCTCTCTCCCTGCCCCATGAGCTCTGTCATACCTCGCCTTAAAACTATGTATGGTTCCCGCCTCCACTACGTCACTTTCTAGTCTATTCCACGGCCTGACTACTCTATGACTGAATAAATACTTCCTAACATCCCTTTGATTCATCTGAGTCTTCAACTTCCAATTGTGACCTCTTGTGTCTGTGTCCCTTCTCTGGAACATTTCGTCTTTGTCCACCTTGTCTATTCCGCGCAGCATTTTATATGTCGTTATCATGTCTCCCCTGACCCTCCTGTCCTCCAGTGTCGTCAGGCCGATTTCCCTCAACCTTTCTTCGTAGGACAATCCCCGTAGCTCTGGGACTAGTCTTGTTGCAAACCTTTGCACTTTCTCTAATTTCTTGACGTGCTTGACTAGGTGTGGATTCCAAACTGGTGCTGCATACTCCAGTATGGGCCTGACGTAAATAGTATACAGAGTCTTAAACGAATCCTTACTGAGGTATCGGAACGCTATCCGTAGGTTTGCCAGGCGCCCGTATGCTGCAGCAGTTATCTGATTGATGTGCGCCTCAGGAGATATGCTCGGTGTTATACTCACCCCCAGATCTTTTTCCTTGAGTGAGGTTTGCAGTCTTTGGCCATCTAAACTATATTGTGTCTGCGGTCTTCTTTGCCCTTCCCCAATCTTCATGACTGCATTTGGCAGGGTTAAATTCAAGGAGCCAGTTGCTGGACCAGGCTTGTAGCCTGTCCAGGTCTCTTTGTAGTCCTGCCTGATCCTCATCCGATTTGATTCTTCTCATTAACTTCGCATCATCTGCAAACAAGGACACTTCTGAGTCTATCCCTTCCGTTATGTCGTTCACATATACCAAGAACAGCACAGGTCCTAGGACTGACCCCTGTGCAACCCCGCTTGTCACAGGCGCCCACTCTGACACCTCGTGTGTGTGTGTGTGTGTGTACTCACCTATTTGTACTCATCTATTTGTGGTTGCAGGGGTCGAGTCCTAGCTCCTGGCCCCGCCTCTTCACCGGTTGCTACTAGGCCCTCTCTCTCCCCGCTCCATGAGCTTTATCAAACCTCGTCTTAAAACTGTGTATGGTTCCTGCCTCCACTACGTCATTTTCTAGGCTATTCCACTGCCTTACAACTCTATGACTGAAGAAATACTTCCTACTATCTCTCTGACTCATTTGTGTCTTCAACTTCCAATTGTGGCCTCTTGTTTCTGTGTCCCCTCCCTGGAACATCCTGTCTTTGTCCACCTTGTCTATTCCACGCAGTATTTTATATGTCGTTATCATGTCTCCCCTGACCCTCCTGTCCTCCAGTGTGGTCAGGCCGATTTCCCTTAATCTTTCTTCATAGGACATTCCCCTTAGCTCTGGAACTAACCTTGTCGCAAACCTTTGTACTTTCTCTAGTTTCTTGACGTGCTTTATCAAGTGCGGGTTCCAAACAGGTGCTGCATACTCCAGTATGGGCCTGACATACACGGTGTACAGTGTCTTGAATGATTCCTTACTAAGGTATCGGAATGCTGTTCTCAGGTTTGCCAGGCGCCCATATGCTGCAGCAGTTATCTGATTGATGTGTGCTTCCGGAGACATGCTCGGTGTTATACTCACCCCAAGATCTTTCTCCTTGAGTGAGGTTTGCAGTCTTTGGCCACCTAGACTATACTCTGTCTGTGGTCTTCTGTGCCCTTCCCCTATCTTCATGACTTTGCATTTGGCAGGATTAAATTCGAGAAGCCATTTGCTGGACCAGGTGTCCAGTCTGTCCAGGTCTCTTTGAAGTCCTGCCTGGTCCTCATCAGATTTAATTCTCCTCATTAACTTCACATCATCTGCAAACAGGGACACTTCTGAGTCTAACCCTTCTGTCATGTCGTTCACATATACCAAAAATAGCACTGGTCCTAGGACCGACCCCTGTGGGACCCCGCTCGTCACAGGTGCCCACTGTGATACATCATTACGTACCATGACTCGTTGTTGCCTCCCTGTCAGGTATTCTGTGTGTGTGTGTGTGTGTGTGTGTGTGTGTGTGTGTGTGTGTGTGTGTGTGTGTGTGTGTGTGTGTGTGTGTGTGAGACTTAACAATCAATATTTGCACCAATAACTCATTACAGTTGTGACCGGGTGTGGAAGTGTGAATTACTCGTTACACTATAATTTGTTCATGATTGTAGCCATGTATAAACGAAAGTAACCATTCTTACAGGATTCATTACCTTTGTAACTTGTGAGTTCATTACCTTTGTACCTAGTTCAGCTATCAAAACTTTGGGGCCCAGTCCCTGGACCCATTACGTACCTCTGTAATCTGTAAATACCTTTGTAACTTGTCATGATTGTGACCAGACCTACCTGGAGTTCATTACCTTTGTAAATTGTGAGTTCATTACCTTTGTAAATTTTGAGTTCATTACCTTTGTAAATTGTGAGTTCATTACCTCTGTAACTTGCTCAGCTATCAAAACTTTGGAGTCCAGTCCCTGGACCAATTATGTACCTCTGTAATCTTTTGACTACCGCCACCAGGATGGGTATGGGGTGACTACCGCCCACAGGATGGGTATGGGGTGACTACCGCCCACAGGATGGGTATGGGGTGACTAGGGGTGACTACCGCCCCCAGGATGGGTATGGGGTGACTACCGCCCACAGGATGGGTATGGGGTGACTACCGCCCACAGGATGGGTATGGGGTGACTACCGCCCACAGGATGGGTATGGGGTGACTACCGCCCACAGGATGGGTATGGGGTGACTACCGCCCACAGGATGGGTATGGGGTAACTACCGCCCACAGGATGGGTATGGGGTGCATAATAAACATATTAAACTAACTAACTGAACGGCTCTTGATATAGGGAATTGAAGCTATTCTTCTTTTCCTCGGATCAAGCCTGAATATCTCCCATTTCTCAGGTGCTATATAACCCATACAGATTTAACGCTTCTCAATGAATGCAATAATATAATAATGAGAGCAGACCTTACACCATGCATGGAGACCGCACCTGATCACACTTATAAAGAAATTAGAGACAGTCCAAAAACTCGCAAGAAAACTAAGAGAAATGGACTTCTAAGCGAAACTAAACTACACCTAATTACACTAGGAAAGAGAACATGGAGGGACATGATAATGGCATACAAAATACTCAGGGAATTAAATATAGTGAAGGAGGGAATGAATATTTGAAATGGGAGGAGAGGAAACTATGACACACACAACACACACATGCACACACACACACACACACACACACACACACACACACACACACACACACACACACACACACACACACACACACACACACACACACACACACACACACACACACACACACACACACACACACACTATGTCTCGACCCCTGCAACTATAAATAGGTGAGTACACACATACATACACAGAAAGTGCAGAGGTATGCAGCAAAACTAAGGAGTATGTTCCGTTATGAGAGGTTAAGGAAACTCAGCCTGATGTCACTGGAGGACAGAAGAACTCGGGGTGACATGATAACAATGTACAAAATACTGAGAGGAATTGACAGAGTGAGTAGGGACATATTATTTAAGAGTCGGGAAACAGGAACACGAGAACACAGCTGGAAGCTGAAAACTCAGATGAGTCATTGGGTCGTTAGGAAGTATTTCATCAGCCTTTGAGTAGTCAGGAAGTGGAACGATCTGAAGAGTGAGGCAAGAACCATTCACAGCTTTATGGTAAAGTACGATAAGGCTCTCGAAACCAGAAAAGCGACCCTAGTAGTGCCAGCGAAGAGACGTGGCCATGAACTGAGACTCGACCCCTGCTACTACATATAAGTGAGTACACAAAGAGGGAGAGAGAGAGAAAGAGAAAGAGAGAGCGATTGAGCCAAGTGACCTTTCCCAAGGTCCCTGATGGTATAACTGACCTTGCCAGTGGTTGTTATCACCGCGTCCTCGTCGGCCAACTATGCCCGCCCTCACAATCGTTGACCTTCAAGCAAAGGTCACACTGACTCGCATGAAGCACCAGGAAGGTCCCTACTCCACCCAATTTTAAGATGGGGGTGTAGTACTTCACGTAGGTCCCTACTCCACACCCTTCAAGGAAAGTGGATGTGGAACACATCACGTAGGTCCCTACTCCACACCCTTCAAGAAAAGGTGGATGTGGAACACATCACGTAGGTCCCTACTCCACACCCTTCAAGGAAAGTGGATGTGGAGCACATCACGTAGGTCCCTACTCCACACTCTTCAAGAAAGGTGGATGTGGAACACATCACGTAGGTCCCTACTCCACACCCTTCAAGGAAAGTGGATGTCGAACACATCACCTAGGTCCCTACTCCACACCCTTCAAGGAAAGTGGATGTGGAGCACATCACGTAGGTCCCTACTCCACACCCTTCAAGAAAGGTGGATGTGGAACACATCACGTAGGTCCCTACTCCACACCCTTCAAGAAAGGTGGATGTGGAACACATCACGTAGGTCCCTACTCCACACCCTTCAAGGAAGGTGGATGTGGAACACATCACGTAGGTCCCTACTCCACACCCTTCAAGGAAAGTGGATGTGGAACACATCACGTAGGTCCCTACTCCACACCCTTCAAGAAAGGTGGATGTGGAACACATCACGTAGGTCCCTACTCCACACCCTTCAAGGAAAGTGGATGTGGAACACATCACGTAGGTCCCTACTCCACACCCTTCAAGAAAGGTGGATGTGGAACACATCACGTAGGTCCCTACTCCACACCCTTCAAGGAAAGTGGATGTGGAACACATCACGTAAGTCTCTACTCCACACCCTTCAAGAAAGGTGGATGTGGAACACATCACGTAGGTCCCTACTCCACACCCTTCAAGGAAAGTGGATGTGGAACACATCCCGTAGGTCCCTACTCCACACCCTTCAAGAAAGGTGGATATGGAACCCATCACGTAGGTCCCTACTCCACACCCTTCAAGGAAAGTGGATGTGGAACAAATCACGTAGGTCCCTACTCCACACCGTGGATCAAGGAAACCCTGGATGTGTGAACACATCACGTAGGTCCCTACTCCACACCCTTCAAGGAAAGTGGATGTGGAACACATCACGTAGGTCCCTACTCCACACCCTTCAAGGAAAGTGGATGTGGAACAAATCACGTAGGTCCCTACTCCACACCGTTCAAGGAAAGTGGATGTGGAACACATCACGTAGGTCCCTACTCCACACCCTTCAAGGAAAGTGGATGTGGAACACATCACGTAGGTCCCTACTCCACCCCCTTTAAGGAAGGTGGATGTGGAACACATCACGTAGGTCCCTACTCCACCTCCTTCAAGGAAGGTGGATGTGGAACACATCACGTAGGTCCCTACTCCACCCCCTTCAAGGAAGGTGGATGTGGAACACATCACGTAGGTCCCTACTCCACCCCCTTCAAGGAAGGTGGATGTGGAGCACATCACGTAGGTCCCTACTCCACACCCTTCAAGGAAAGTGGATGTGGAACACATAATGTAGGTTCCTACTCCACCCCCTTCAAGGAAAGTGGATGTGGAACACGTCACGTAGGTCCCTCCTCCACACCCTTCAAGAAACGTGGATGTGGAACACATCACGTAGGTCCCTACTCCACACCCTTCAAGGAAAATGGATGTGGAACACATCACGTAGGTCCCTACTCCACACCCTTCAAGGAAAGTGGATGTGGAACACGTCACGTAGGTCCCTACTCCACACCCTTCAAGGAAAGTGGATGTGGAACACGTCACGTAGGTCCCTACTCCACACTCTTCAAGACAGGTGGATGTGGAACACATCACGTAGGTCCCTACTCCACACCCTTCAAGGAAAGTGGATGTCGAACACATCACGTAGGTCCCTACTCCACACCCTTCAAGGAAAGTGGATGTAGAACACATCACGTAGGTCCCTACTCCACACCCTTCAAGAAAGGTGGATGTGGAACACATCACGTAGGTCCCTACTCCACACCCTTCAAGGAAAGTGGATGTGGAACACATCACGTAGGTCCCTACTCCACACCCTTCAAGAAAGGTGGATGTGGAACACATCACGTAGGTCCCTACTCCACACCCTTCAAGGAAAGTGGATGTGGAACACATCCCGTAGGTCCCTACTCCACACCCTTCAAGAAAGGTGGATGTGGAACACATCACGTAGGTCCCTACTCCACCCCCTTCAAGGAAGGTGGATGTGGAACACATCACGTAGGTCCCTACTCCACCCCCTTCAAGGAAGGTGGATGTGGAACACATCACGTAGGTCCCTACTCCACCCCCTTCAAGGAAGGTGGATGTGGAACACATCACGTAGGTCCCTACTCCACCCCCTTCAAGGAAGGTGGATGTGGAACACATCACGTAGGTCCCTACTCCACCCCCTTCAAGGAAGGTGGATGTGGAGCACATCACGTAGGTCCCTACTCCACACCCTTCAAGGAAAGTGGATGTGGAACACATCACGTAGGTCCCTACTCCACCCCCTTCAAGGAAAGTGGATGTGGAACACATCACGTAGGTCCCTACTCCACCCCCTTCAAGGAAGGTGGATGTGGAGCACATCACGTAGGTTCCTACTCCACCCCCTTCAAGGAAGGTGGATGTGGAGCACATCACGTAGGTCCCTACTCTACACCCTTCAAGGAAGGTGGATGTGGAGCACATCACGTAGGTCCCTACTCCACCCCCTTCAAGGAAGGTGGATGTGGAGCACATCACGTAGGTCCCTACTCCACACCCTTCAAGGAAGGTGGATGTGGAGCACATCACGTAGATCCCTACTCCACCCCCTTCAAGGAAGGTGGATGTGGAGCACATCACGTAGGTCCCTACTCCACCCCCTTCAAGGAAGGTGGATGTGGAGCACATCACGTAGGTCCCTACTCCACCCCCTTCAAGGAAGGTGGATGTGGAGCACATCACGTAGGTCCCTACTCCACCCCCTTCAAGGAAGGTGGATGTGGAACACATCACGTAGGTCCCTACTCCACCCCCTTCAAGGAAGGTGGATGTGGAGCACATCACGTAGGTCCCTACTCCACTCCCTTCAAGGAAGGTGGATGTGAAACACATCACTTAGGTCCCTACTCCACCCCCTTCAAGGAAGGTGGATGTGGAGCACATCACGTAGGTCCCTACTCCACACCCTTCAAGGAAAGTGGATGTGGAACACATCACGTAGGTCCCTACTCCACCCCCTTCAAGGAAAGTGGATGTGGAACACATCACGTAGGTCCCTACTCCACCCCCTTTAAGGAAGGTGGATGTGGAGCACATCACGTAGGTTCCTACTCCACCCCCTTCAAGGAAGGTGGATGTGGAGCACATCACGTAGGTCCCTACTCCACACCCTTCAAGGAAAGTGGATGTGGAACACATCACGTAGGTCCCTACTCCACCCCCTTCAAGGAAAGTGGATGTGGAACACATCACGTAGGTCCCTACTCCACCCCCTTCAAGGAAGGTGGATGTGGAGCACATCACGTAGGTCCCTACTCCACCCCCTTCAAGGAGGATGAGGTGCAGCGAGGAGCACCGGTGATCACCTGGGTAAAATTACCGATGACCCAAATGAGATGTCCAAACACGCTGTGAGCCGAAGGTTTGTGTGGGTGAACGAGCATGTTTGACACAGTACTGTACTAAGGTTTTCGGCATAATAGTAATATTCTTTTTATTAACACACCAGCCATTTCGCACCGAGGTAGAGTGACCCGAGAAAGAAGAAACACTTTCATCACCATTCACTCCATCACTCTCTTGCCAGAGGCGCGCCTACACTACAGTTACAAAACTCCGCCCCTCCTTCAGAGTGCAGGCACTGTACGTCCCACCTCCATGATTCAACTCTGGCTAACCGATATAATAATAATAATAATAATAATAATAATAATAATAATAATAATAATAATAATAATAATTATAATAATTTACTACAGCATGATGTAATGTTTGTACAGAGATGCTGGAGACATTGTAGCTGTGTACGCAGACACCTCAATGTTATGCAGACCATTTCGGGCAAACTTAAGTTGAATCGGGTGAAAGGAACTAATGAAAAAACTACGAGACTTTCATTGAAATATTTTGCGGAGAAGTGTGATTATTGTGGACATAAATGGAAAGAAACTGAGCAATCTGGCACTCAAGAATACCTGGAGTATACCTGGAGAGGATTCCGTGGTTCAACGCCTCAGCGACCTGGTCTGTGACCAGGCCTCATGGTGGATCAGTGCCTGGTCAACCAGGCTGTTACTGTTAGCAGCACGCAACTCGACGTACGAACCACAGCCCGGCTGGTCAGGCACCGACTTCAGGTGCCTGTCCAATTCACGAACGTCGACGAAAAACTAACTTTAGGTTAAAATTGGTACAGTAAGAAAAAACACCATAAGTGTCCGGAGCCCAAGGCTGTTCAACGGCCTTCTACCATGTATAAGGGGAATTACCAATAGGCTCATGACTGCCTTCAAGAAGGAGTTGGACAGATACTTAAAGTTGGTGCCGGATCAGTCGGGCTGTGGTTGGTACGTTGGACAACGTGCGGCCAGCAGTAACAGCCTGGTTGATTAGGCCCTGTTCTACCGGGAGGCCTGGTCGTGGACCGGGCCGCAGGGACGTTGATCCCAAGAATACCCTCCAGGTAGATTCCAGGTAGACATCCATTAATTATGGACAAATAAGTACCTGAAGCAGAATCTACCCATTCAGAGAGGGTTTTGTTGCTAATTACCTGCCAATCACTGATCATTCTATTACTTCTCTGGAGCAACGACTATCTGCTTATATAATAATAATAATAATAATAATAATAATAATAATAATAATAATAATAATAATAATAATAATAATAATAATAATAATAATAATATTTATTTCTACATGTAGTACAAGGTATACAGGCCTAGCTGACATCAATGACATATTATTATATAGAAAGTCCCTTGTTATGCAGAGATCTGTGCTCCAGTTCCCCGAATTAAGCCTGAATGCCTTCCACATCCACCCCCGCCCCCAGGCGCTGTATAATCCTCCGGGTTTAGCGCTTCCCCTTGATTATAATAATAATTGTTATGCAGAGCATTTCGGGCAAATTAGGTCAATTTTGTCCCAGGATGCGACCCACACCAGTCGACTAACACCCAGGTACCTATTTTACTGCTAGATGAGCAAGGACAACAGGAATCTTAAGGAAATACATCCTAATGTTTCCACCCGTACCGGGATCGAACCACGGACTTCATCAGTGTGTGAGGCGAGTGCGCTAGCAACCGTGGTGTTCCCAATTCGGTTTTCCTCATCATTTAGAAAGTCTGACCCCTGAAGAGATAGAGTGCAGCCACGATGACTGTAGATAATTACAATAACGATCTTGATCCATATTTACATGCAGATTTAGGTTAGGTAAGGTTCGTCAGGAAACAGGCAAGTGTTTCCTGACGCGGGTCTTAGATGATGATCCGCCGTTGGAGCTTTTGGTCATCTGACCGAGGCCTTCCGCTGGCTTACCGGTCCATCCCTTCAAAAATTATGGTCATAGTTATAACCTACATGCAGAATTAGTTCAATATGGAGAATGCAAAAATGTTTAACAACGTTCGGAAAAAGATGGTGTAAATGAAGAGCATTTCGTCTATAAGCTAATAATTAATAAATACGTCAAAGGTGTGTTTCCAACCGTGGAAATATCACTGCGGTTATATTTTGTGTTAATTTTCACTAATATTAGAAGTGAGTAATCATTTATAAAAATGGATATTGAAAACAGCCTGTGCACGACCATGACTAGAGAACAACTCACCTACATAGTAATAAGTTTGAACTACGATATTTTGAGACAACTTGATATCAAATAATTGATTAGTAACCTGAAAATGAGTGGATAATGTGTGACTTTAAATAACATACTTGCGGTGTTTATACATTACTGTTTCCGTTTTATTGATGTCTTTCTGATAAGATTTCTGTTTGACATGGAAAATTTTAGTTTATAGATTTATGGTTATAGGCATATATAGGCCTAACGTTTAATACTAAAAGAATTATATTATTATTGGTGTGATATTGTGAAAAAAGAACTGTAATTGTTGTACTCGGGATCTAATTTTGTTGTTAATCTCACATATACGACAGTTGGTTTTGAATTAAAAAAATCTTAACTTCATTATCAAAAAAGCCTCCACCGCTCGTGGGCCCACAGGCCTCCACCACCCTAAATCTGGCTCTGTTTATATGTCTGGGAGGCTGAGAGGTGCTGGACGGCAGACTTCCGCATTCCTGCAGCTGCTGCAGCAGCAGCAGCAGCAGCAGCAGCAGGTCGCAGCCCACACAACCTGTTCTAACTTTTGTTAGTTACTTTGTTAGTTATAAAATCTATCGAATGCATCTGGATCATTAAGGCTTACACTTACCTGTACACTAACATGAAAAAACAGTTTAGTCCCTGAAAGTAAATTTTGTGTACATAAGCACTAAAAACACACACACACACACTGTTTATACACGCTTCTGTTTATACTGAGAGATATACACACCTCTGTGTCTATAATGTACCATCTTGTTCTTACATCTACAGACACAAAGTTTACTTTGCAAGATAAAGCTTACATAAGTAATTATATTGAGTTTGTTTATATGCCTCCATGTCATTCCATGTCTACCTGAGTAAGCCTATTGGTGGAGACATTTGTTTAGTGTTCACTTACTACATTTTGTTAATATTCGCATTTAAAATCAACATCTGTGTGGCCTACCTGGAGATTACCTGGAGAGAGTTCCGGGGGTCAACGCCCCCGCTGCCCGGTCTGTGACCAGGCCTCCTGGTGAATCAGAGCCTGATCAACCAGGCTGTTGCTGCTGGCTGCACGCAAACCAACGTACGAGCCACAGCCCGGCTGGTCAGGAACCGACTTTGGATGCTTGTCCAGTGCAAGCTTGAAGACTGCCAGGGGTCTGTTGGTAATCCACCTTATGTGTGCTGGGAGGCAGTTGAACAGTCTCGGGCCCCTGACACTTATTGTATGGTCTCTTAACGTGCTAGTGACACCCCTGCTTTTCATTGGGGGATGTTGCATCGTCTGCCAAGTCTTTTGCTTTCGTAGTGAGTGATTTTCGTGTGCAAGTTCGGTACTAGTCCCTCTAGGATTTTCCAGGTGTATATAATCATGTATCTCTCCCGCCTGCGTTCCAGGGAATACAGGTTCAGGAACCTCAAGCGCTCCCAGTAATTGAGGTGTTTTATCTCCGTTATGCGCGCCGTGAAGGTTCTCTGTACATTTTCTAGGTCAGCAATTTCACCTGCCTTGAAAGGTGCTGTTAGTGTGCAGCAATATTCCAGCCTAGCCTAACCTAACCTAACTTATCCTAATCTAACCTAACCTAACTTATCCTAACCTAACGTAACCTAACCTAACCTAACTTATCCTAATCTAACCTAACCTAACCTAACTTATCCTAACCTAACCAAACCTAACCTAACTTATCCTAACCTAACCTAACCTAACCTAAAATAACCTAACCTAACTTATCCTAACCTAACCTAACCTATCCTAACCTAACCAAACCTAACTCATCCTAATCTAACCTAACCTAACCTAACTTATCCTAACCTAACCTAACCTAACCTAACCTATCCTAACCTAACCTAACCTAACCTAAAATAACCTAACCTAACTTATCCTAACCTAACCTAACTTATCCTACTCAAATCCACTAAAATCACTGTAACCAAGATATTCACAAAACTCTATGACCACCTAACACACACACACACACACACACACACACACACCTCACTTTACTTTGAACACCTTCAAAACACTCTCATACATCATTTGAGACTACCTTTTCTCAATATCTCTCATCCACAACCTTTATCATCTCACTACAGAACAACCCCAAGATTACTTCGAACACTCTCATAAATCATTTGAGTACTCACATAAACACCTTTGAACATTTCCAAACAACACTGAAGCACTTCCAAAATATCATTTTGATTACTCCCAAATAAGATTTATCATCTCTAATTTATCTACACTTACACATTTCATTAACTGAAATTACAACACATGCACCATACTACTCCCTCAGTCTCCAGACTTTACAACATTAACACAAAAACTAACTCAGACACTTATGACATGAGACATTTTACCAAAACTAACACAAACACATATCTGTTATATCTCCAATATCTAAGATCACCACAATCAAGACGTTTGCCAAATTCTATAACCCCACCACTAAGACCACACATTTTTTTTGTACACATTCTCTTGAAACATCATCATAACGAAGATCACTAAAACTATCTATACTTTTACTAAGATCACATAACATTTTGTCTTCTCTAACTCGCCCACCAATTCACATTCTCATTCACACTTACACATTTCATTAAATTACAACTCATCCCCCCCAAAACTCCTCCCTCATTCTCCAGACTTTACAACATTAGCTCAAAAAAAACTAACTCATACACTTATGACATGAGACATTACCATATCTAACACACTGACTAACTTTGAACCAACTCTGAACACCACTGATCTTCTTCAAAAAATACTCTGCACATCATTTGAACACCTTCAAAAAACACCATCAAACACCTCCGAATATTCCCAAAACACTACTGATTACTACCAAATCACCACTGAATACTACCAAATCACCGTCAAAATCACCAGAAACTAAGTTTAACATCACCATCTAACATCCTTTTTATAGAAATCCCCTCAAATCACTATAACCAAGAACTCCCTCCCCATTTGGCGCATAAAAAAAAAAAGCATGAACACAAACCTAATACGCAAACACTTAGTACATGATCACCATCAACTGAAAACATATCTTGTACACACACATAATCTAAGACAACCACCAACTACAATCACCCATGTTCACTTACCTCAAAAATCACTAATATCACAGAAAACACTCATTTTTATAAACATTTCACACACAAAAAAAAATCATATTTGACAATATCTAAGCGCACTCACCTCACTACCACCAACACACGATGTCACACCTCACAGGACCGACGAGCTCACCTCCAGTGACGTCACACTCCCATTGTGTTACTTGGTGGTTGGTAACATCACACCCAACCCACCTTGTTTCAACCTGTTGTACCCTACATTATCTAAGAACACTATATCCAAGACGATTACCAGATTTTATGACCCCACCACCAAGATCACAGAAAACACACATTTTTATAATTATTCACACAAAAATCACGATCACCAATTCCATATCATGTTTACCGTCATCTATCAACACTCATCACCAATATCACCAAAAATCTAAGTTTATGCATCTCAAAACTACTATGATCACTGAAAACACTTATTTTTTAAACATTCGCACAAAAATAAGACATACACAAAAATACCACAACACTTCCACCAACATCTATAACATAACATGAGCACTATAACATATCACTATCACAAAAAAAATAATACACAGACACCCACATCTTATACATTTCAATCACAAACTTAAGACATGAGACATACACACCAAATCTAAGACATTCACCTCCAACTAAGACATACACATCTTAACTAAGACATACACCAAAAAACCTATACTTGACATATTGCGATATGAATATTCATACCGCATTTATGTTGCATATCACATTTCCTCATCCACATCATCCCTAAAACATCCTTCCTTATTCATTCCGTATATCTCATAGAGTTGTTTTAACCCCGACGGTCCATCATGACATTAGGAGCCAGAGTGTAGGAGGTGGTGTTGGAGTGGTGATGGTTCCTCTGGCTCCTACGTCGTGATGGGCCCGTCGGGGTTAAAACAACTCTAGGAGATATACGGAATGAATAAGTATTTGTAGATGAATGGTTCAGAGAACCGACATGTTGATAAATTAGACACATGTGCAACTCTTGGGTATCATTCTACTCAAGATTGATGGACTGAACACATCGACTCAAGGTTGAGGGACTGATTACCTCATTCTCCTCCTGTTCTTCAAGTTTCTCCTATGTATGGACTGATGAAGCCACTGTGTGGCGAAACGTTTCCTCAATAAAGATACCCAAGAGTTGCACATGTGTCTAATTTATCGGAATGAATAAGGAAGGATGTTTTAGGGAAGATGTGGATGAGGAAATGTGATATGCAACATAAATGCGGTATGAATATTCATATCGCAATATGTCAAGTATAGGTTTTTTGGTGTATGTCTCAGTTAAGATGTGTATGTCTTAGTTGGAGGTGAATGTCTTAGATTTGGTGTGTATGTCTCATGTCTTAAATTTGTGATTGAAATGTATAAGATGTGGGTGTCTGTGTATTATTTTTTTTGTGATAGTGATATGTTATAGTGCTCATGTTATGTTATAGATGTTGGTGGAAGTGTTGTGGTATTTTTGTGTATGTCTTATTTTTGTGCGAATGTTTAAAAAATAAGTGTTTTCAGTGATCATAGTAGTTTTGAGATGCATGATCTTAGATTTTTGGTGATCTTGGTGATGAGTGTTGATAGATGACGGTAAACATGATATGGAATTGGTGATCGTGATTTTTGTGTGAATAATTATAAAAATGTGTGTTTTCTGTGATCTTGGTGGTGGGGTCATAAAATCTGGTAATCGTCTTGGATATAGTGTTCTTAGATAATGTAGGGTACAACAGGTTGAAACAAGGTGGGTTGGGTGTGATTTTACCAACCACCAAGTAACACAATGGGAGTGTGACGTCACTGGAGGTGAGCTCGTCGGTCCTGTGAGGTGTGACATCGTGTGTTGGTGGTAGTGAGGTGAGTGCGCTTAGATATTGTCAAATATGATTTTTTTTTTGTGTGTGTGAAATGTTTATAAAAATGAGTGTTTTCTGTGATATTAGTGATTTTTGAGATAAGTGAACATGGGTGATTGTAGTTGGTGGTTGTCTTAGATTATGTGTGTGTACAAGATATGTTTTCAGTTGATGGTGATCATGTACTAGGTGTTTGCGTATTATGTTTGTGTTCATGCTTTTTTTTTATGCGCCAAATGGGGAGGGAGTTCTTGGTTATAGTGATTTGAGGGGATTTCTATAAAAAGGATGTTAGATGGTGATGTTAAACTTAGTTTCTGGTGATTTTGACGGTGATTTGGTAGTATTCAGTGGTGATTTGGTAGTAATCAGTAGTGTTTTGGGAGTATTCGGAGGTGTTTGATGGTGTTTTTTGAAGGTGTTCAAATGATGTGCAGAGTATTTTTTGAAGAAGATCAGTGGTGTTCAGAGTTGGTTCAAAGTTAGTCAGTGTGTTAGATATGGTAATGACTCATGTCATAAGTGTATGAGTTAGTTTTTTTGTGCTAATGTTGTAAAGTCTGGAGAATGAGGGAGGAGTTTTGGGGGGGATGAGTTGTAATTTAATGAAATGTGTAAGTGTGAATGAGAATGTGAATTGGTGGGCGAGTTAGAGAAGACAAAATGTTATGTGATCTTAGTAAAAGTATAGATAATTTTAGTGATCTTCGTTATGATGATGTTTCAAGAGAATGTGTACAAAAAAAATGTGTGGTCTTAGTGGTGGGGTTATAGAATTTGGCAAACGTCTTGATTGTGGTGATCTTAGATATTGGAGATATAACAGATATGTGTTTGTGTTAGTTTTGGTAAAATGTCTCATGTCATAAGTGTCTGAGTTAGTTTTTGTGTTAATGTTGTAAAGTCTGGAGACTGAGGGAGTAGTATGGTGCATGTGTTGTAATTTCAGTTAATGAAATGTGTAAGTGTAGATAAATTAGAGATGATAAATCTTATTTGGGAGTAATCAAAATGATATTTTGGAAGTGCTTCAGTGTTGTTTGGAAATGTTCAAAGGTGTTTATGTGAGTACTCAAATGATTTATGAGAGTGTTCGAAGTAATCTTGGGGTTGTTCTGTAGTGAGATGATAAAGGTTGTGGATGAGAGATATTGAGAAAAGGTAGTCTCAAATGATGTATGAGAGTGTTTTGAAGGTGTTCAAAGTAAAGTGAGGTGTGTGTGTGTGTGTGTGTGTGTGTGTGTGTGTGTGTGTGTGTGTGTGTGTGTGTGTGTGTGTGTGTGTGTGTGTGTGTGTGTGTGTGTGTGTGTGTTAGGTGGTCATAGAGTTTTGTGAATATCTTGGTTACAGTGATTTTAGTGGATTTGAGTAGGATAAGTTAGGTTAGGTTAGGTTAGGTTAGGTTAGGTTAGGATAAGTTAGGTTAGGTTAGGATAAGTTAGGTTAGGTTATTTTAGGTTAGGTTAGGTTAGGTTAGGTTAGGTTAGGTTAGGTTAGGATAAGTTAGGTTAGGTTAGGTTAGGTTAGGATAAGTTAGGTTAGGTTAGGCTAGATTAGGATAAGTTAGGTTAGGTTAGGTTAGGTTAGGATAAGTTAGGTTAGGTTAGGTTAGGTTAGGTTAGGTTAGGTTAGGTTAGGATAAGTTAGGTTAGGTTAGGCTAGGTTAGGTTAGGTTAGGATAAGTTAGGTTAGGTTAGGTTAGGATAAGTTAGGTTAGGTTAGGTTAGGTTAGGATAAGTTAGGTTAGGATAGGTTAGGTTAGGTTAGGATAGGTTAGGATAGGTTAGGTTAGGTTAGGTTCGGTTAGGTTAGGTTAGGTTAGGTTAGGTTCGGTTAGGTTAGGTTAGGTTTGGTTAGGATAAGTTAGGTTAGGTTATGTTAGGTTAGGTTAGGTTAGGTTAGGTTAGGTTAGGTTAGGTTAGGTTAGGTTACGTTCGGTTAGGTTAGGTTAGGTTAGGTTAGGTTAGGTTAGGTTAGGTTAGGTTAGGTTAGGTTAGGTTAAGTTAGGTTAGGTTAGGATAGGTTAGGATAGGTTAGGTTAGGTTAGGTTAGGTTAGGTTCCGTTCGGTTAGGTTAGGATAGGTTAGGTTCGGTTAGGTTAGGTTAGGTGTGTGTGTGTGTGTGTGTGTGTGTGTGTGTGTGTGTGTGTGTGTGTGTGTGTGTGTGTGTGTGTGTTAGGTGGTCATAGAGTTTTGTGAATATCTTGGTTACAGTGATTTTAGTGGATTTGAGATGGGTGATGAGATGCATTTGTGGATGTGAAATGTGATTTTTGTGTGTGTTCAGAAGAGGTGTGTTGGGAGATGGGTGAGTGGATGTGAAGAAATGCGGGTGAGATGGAGAGGGGTATGGGGAGGGTTGTATTAGAAATTTAATGAAATATGGGGGGATTTTACTGAAAATAAAGGTAATGTGTGAATATTTTAAAAAGAAATTATAAAATTGAAAAGTTATGATATATTGGAAAAGAATGGAGGGTGTTGAAACATGTCGCAATAGTTGGGTAGTGAGATTAGTTGATGCGAGTATAATATCAATTTATGTGGATACAAGGACCTGGGTATGGAGAGGATTTTATTAGAATTTTAGTAATGTAAAGAGGAAATGTGTATTACATTTAAGATTCAGTAAAAAGAAGGGGAAAAAATTGTGAATAAATTGGTAATTGATGAGGGTTGTGGGTAATGTAGTCGAACTAGAGATACCAAAAAAGATGATATAAGTGGGTTGTTTTTGTGACTTTTTCTGATGAAATTAGTTAAAACGAGAAAAAATTGTGGGTTGTTGGTGATGTGGGTTGTGGGTGATGTGGGATGTGGGTGTTGTGGGTTGTGGGGTGTTGTGGGATGTGGGTGTTGATCTTAGTTTATGGTGATTTTGGTGGTGTTTTGAGTGTATTCAGTGGTGTTTTAGTAGTATTCAGTGGTGTATTTAGGAGTACTCAAATGGTGTTTTGAGGTTATTCAAAGGTGTGATTATAAGTTGTGGGTTGTTGTTGTTGTGACTTTCTGATGAAATTAGTTAAAACGAGAAAAAAAAAATTGTGGGGTGTGGGTGATGTGGGTGGGTTGTGTGTGTTGTGGGGTGTGGGTGATGTGGGTTGTGTGCGTTGTGGGGTGTGGGTGATGTGGGTTGTGGGTGTTGTGGGATGTGGGTGTTGTGGGTGTTGTTGTCGAACTAGAGATACCGAAAAAAGATGTTATAAGTGGGTTGTTGATGTGACTTTTTCTGATGAAATTAGTTAAAACGAGAAAAAATTGTGGGGTGTGGGTGTTGTGGGTTGTGGGTGTTGTGGGTGTTGTTGTCGAACTAGAGATACCGAAAAAGATGTTATAAGTGGGTTGTTGTTGTGCCTTTTTCTGATGAAATTAGTTAAAACGAGAAAAAAAAATTGTGGGGTGTGGGTGTTCTGGGTTGTGGGTGTTGTGGGTGTTGTGGGTTGTGGGTGATGTGGGATGTGGGTGTTGATCTTAGTTTATGGTGATTTTGGTGGTGTTTTGAGTGTATTCAGTGGCGTTTTAGTAGTATTCAGTGGTGTATTTGGGAGTACTCAAACGGTGTTTTGGAAGTGTTTCAGTGTTGTTTGGAAATGTTCAAAGGTGTTTTTGAAGGTGTTCAAATGATGTGCAAGAGTACTTATGAAGGTGTTCTGAGAGTATTCAGAGGTGATTTTGGGGGTGTTCGAATGATGTTTTTGGAGTATTTAAAGGCAATTGATGGTGTTTTTTGGTGATGTTCAAAGTAAAGTGTTTGAGTTAGTTTTTGTGATAATGTTGTGAAGTCTGGAGACTGAGGGAGGAGTTTGGGGGGATGAGTTGTAATTTAATGAAATGTGTAAGTGTAGATAAATTAGAGCTGTCAAATCTTATTTGGGAGTATTCAAAATGTTGTCTTGGAAGTGTTTCAGTGTTGTTTGGAAATGTTCAAAGGTATTTTTGTGAGTATTCAAATGATTTATGAGAGTGTTTTGAAGGTGTTCAAAGTAAAGTGAGGTGTGTGTGCGTATTAACTTCGTAATATGTAAAATTGTGACTAGTGAATTTATCGAAAAGTGGTTATAAGTGTTGTGGTGACTTTCTGATGAAATAGTTAAAACGAGAAAAATTGGGGGTTATGAGTGAAAATTGTGAGGTGTTGGTTGGAGTGTGAGGGTTCGGGAGGGTGGGGAGGAGGAGAGAGAGAAGGTTACTTCGTGGGGAGTGACCTGAGATGAAATAGTTAAAACGAGAAAAATGTCTAGACTTGTGTTGTAAAGAAATTGTGGATTGTTGTGGGTATTAACGAAAAAAAAATGTGAAATTATTTGGAAAATGTTTTCCCTATGTTGTATATGAAATGTGTAGGGAGGGAAGTCGACAAGATTCAGCCTGTGTGCGGGGTCATCACGTGACGTCATTGACATAGGGGGAAGTCGACAAGATTCAGCCTGTATGTGTGAGGTCATCACGTGACGTCACTGACCGCCGAGTAAACACACTTTTTAGTTACCTGGTTACCTGGAGGTTATTCCGGGGATCAACGCCCCCGCGGCCCGGTCCACGATCAGGCCTCCCGATGGATCAGGGCCTGATCAACTAGGCTGTTGAACATTAAAATGGTATAAAATACCGACAGGTTGTTAGGTAAGACACATATGCAACAGTTAGGTATCTTTATTATGAAACGTTTCGCCTACATCGTCTTCAAGTATCTTCTGCTTCTATCAACTTTTCTGTACTTGACTGAAGAAGCCTACTGAGTAGGCGAAACGTTTCATAATAAAGATACCTAACTGTTGCATATGTGTCTTACCTAACAACCTGTCGGTATTTTATACCATTTTAATGTTCAATCTGTCAGACACTGCAACACAAGGGTATCTTGGTACAGACCTGCAATCAACTTCGACAACTTCCACTAGTGAGAGCGGCTGGATTTGAGAGGGACCTGACCTTTCAACATCTGAGTTCTTACCTCTCCTAGTGGCCTACGTCTCACCTCTTGGCGCTATAAAAAGCTCCATTCTGTCACTTCATCTCCATAGTGTTTCATACTATGGAACAATGCTCTTCTCCAGACTGAGGGACTGACCACCTCAAAACTTTAAGGGTGATGGACTGATTTCATCGTCTTCAAGTATCTTCTGCTTCTATCAACTTTTCTGTACTTGACTGAAGAAGCCTACTGAGTAGGCGAAACGTTTCATAATAAAGATACCTAACTGTTGCATATGTGTCTTACCTAACAACTAGGCTGTTACTGCTGGCCGCACGCAGTCCGACGTACGAGCCACAGCCCGGCTGATCCGGCACTGACTTTAGGTATCTGTCCAGCTCTCTCTTGAAGGCAGCCAGGGGTTTATTGGCAATTCCCCTAATGCTTGATGGGAGGCTGTTGAACAGTTTTGGGCCCCGGACACTTATGGTGTTTTCTCTTAGTGTACCAATGGCGCCCCTACTTTTTATTGGCGGCATTTTGCATCGCCTGCCCTGCAAGTCTTTTACATTAATGAGAGGAATACTTGTTTAGACCTGTAGTAAGAGAAAGTACCATGCCTCATAGGAGGAGTTCATTTGAATGCTTACCCTGAGAGGGGGGAATCCAAAAAACTCGATCCAAGGAGATGGAGGAGAAAACCTTAATCCGAGGAGATGGAGACTTTGTATTATCGAGAAAAACTTGATCCGAGGAGATGGAGACTTTGTATTATCGAGAAAACTTGATCCAAGGAAGTAGAGTCTTTGTATTATTTTGATATCGAGAAAAAAAATGGGGTTGAAGTGGGAGTCCATTTTGAATGCTTATACCCAGAGGGGGGTATCCAAAAACTTGATCCAAGGAGATCATAAGAAAATGAAATTCGAAAAAAAAAATTGGGATGCAAGTGGGAGTTCATTTGAATGCTTACCCCCAGAGGGGGGAACCCAAAAATTTGATCCGAGGAATTGGAGTCTTTGTATTATCGAGAAAACTTGATCCAAGGAAGAAGGGCAACATGGGTTTAGAACAGGTCGCTCCTGTCTGTCTCAACTATTGGACCACTACGACAAGGTCCTAAATGCACTAGAAGACAAAAAGAATGCAGATGTAATATATACAGACTTTGCAAAAGCCTTCGACAAGTGTGACCATGGCGTAATAGCGCACAAAATGCGTGCTAAAGGAATAACAGGAAAAGTCGGTCAATGGATCTATAATTTCCTCACTAACAGAACACAGAGAGTAGTCGTCAACAGAGTAAAGTCCGAGGCAGCTACGGTGAAAAGCTCTGTTCCACAAGGCACAGTACTCGCTCCCATCTTGTTCCTCATCCTTATATCCGACATAGACAAGGATGTCAGCCACAGCACCGTGTCTTCCTTTGCAGATGACACCCGAATCTGCATGACAGTGTCTTCCATTGCAGACACTGCAAAGCTCCAGGCAGACATCAACCAAATCTTTCAGTGGGCTGCAGAAAACAATATGAAGTTCAACGATGAGAAATTTCAATTACTCAGATATGGTAAACATGAGGAAATTAAATCTTCATCAGAGTACAAAACAAATTCTGGCCACAAAATAGAGCGAAACACCAACGTCAAAGACCTGGGAGTGATCATGTCGGAGGATCTCACCTTCAAGGACCATAACATTGTATCAATCGCATCTGCTAGAAAAATGACAGGATGGATAATGAGAACCTTCAAAACTAGGGAGGCCAAGCCCATGATGACACTCTTCAGGTCACTTGTTCTATCTAGGCTGGAATATTGCTGCACACTAACAGCACCTTTCAAGGCAGGTGAAATTGCCGACCTAGAAAATGTACAGAGAACTTTCACGGCGCGCATAACGGAGATAAAACACCTCAATTATTGGGAGCGCTTGAGGTTCCTAAACCTGTATTCCCTGGAACGCAGGAGGGAAAGATACATGATTATATATACCTGGAAAATCCTAGAGGGACTAGTACCGAACTTGCACACGAAAATCACTCACTACGAAAGCAAAAGACTTGGCAGACGATGCACCATCCCCCCAATGAAAAGCAGGGGTGTCACTAGCACGTTAAGAGACCATACAATAAGTGTCAGGGGCCCGAGACTGTTCAACTGCCTCCCAGCACACATAAGGGGGATTACCAACAGACCCCTGGCAGTCTTCAAGCTGGCACTGGACAAGCACCTAAAGTCAGTTCCGGATCAGCCGGGCTGTGGCTCGTACGTTGGTTTGCGTGCAGCCAGCAGCAACAGCCTGGTTGATCAGGCTCTGATCCACCAGGAGGCCTGGTCTCAGACCGGGCCGCGGGGGCGTTGACCCCCGGAACTCTCTCCAGGTAAACTCCAGGTATTATCGAGAAAAGTTGGGATGGGGGAACCACAAAAATTTGATCCGAGGAGAGCACAAGATATTCAAAAAAAAATTCGAAAAAAATCGGAAAAAATTCGGGGCGCGGGGGCGATCCGGCCGACGCTGCAGAAGGCGCAGCAGAAGGCGCGGGCGGGGCGCGAGGGACGCGGGGGGGGGGGGGGGGGTCGTGGGCGGGGGGCGAGGGGGGGTCGTGGGCGGGGGGCGAGGGTGGGGGGTCGTGGGCGGGGGTCGTGGGCGGGGGTCGTGGGCGGGGGTCGTGGGCGGGGGTCGTGGGCGGGGTTAAGGTCATTAGCATATAGGTGTGAAAAAGGGCATTAGCACATAGGTGTGAAAAGGAGACCGCTCTGTAGAAATCCTTTTGGGAGGAGACCGCTCAGGAAGAGACCGCTCTGTAGAAGAGACCGCTGAGCGGAGGAGACCGCTCTGTAGAAGAGACCGCTGTGTAGAAATCAACACTACTCTTAAGGAATGCAAGATGGAGCTTAGTCAGCCATTGTAATACTCACTTGTGCTTTATAGTAATCTGTTTACATTAAAGTTTTATCACTGATTTCATCATTGCTTAGTTAATCTTAAGTTAATTTTAAGCCAGCCCGTAATGCTATGCATAGTATAAGTGGCTTTGGCATGCTGCTCTTATCTGTATTTTTTGTACCTCTGTATGTGTGCTCAAATTTTTAAATAAATAAATAAATAAATAAATAAATAAATAAATAAATAAACTAGTGTATTCAATGCGTCCATCCTTACCAGTGTTGTGCCAGAGTTGTGGAAGATGGCTAATGTGGTTCCTATATTCAAATCAGGGGATAAGTCCACTCCTTCAAATTACCGTCCAATAAGCCTGACATCTATAGTGGGCAAGTTATTAGAATCAATTATAGCTGACATTATCAGAAGTCACCTTGAAGAGCATAACTTGATAAATGAATCTCAGCATGGATTCACGAGAGGTCGTTCCTGCCTGACAAACTTACTGACGTTCTTCAATAGAACATTTGAGGCAGTTGACAGTGATAAGGAATATGATATTGTTTATTTGGATTTTAGTAAAGCCTTCGACAGAGTACCTCACAAGAGACTCTTAAGAAAAGTGGCAGCTCATGGTATAGGAGGTAAAGTTCTAGCATGGATTGAGGCATGGCTTACCAATAGAAAGCAGAGAGTTACCATTAATGGAGTGAAATCTGAATGGGGATTAGTCACTAGTGGCGTTCCACAAGGATCAGTTTTAGGCCCTCTCCTGTTCATAATTTACATTAATGACCTTGATGAAGGGATTACTAGTGACATGAGTAAGTTTGCTGATGATACAAAGATAGGCCGTATAATTCACTCTGAGGAGGATATCAATGGTATAAACCTTGGTAATAAATACCGACAAGTTGGTTTAGAAAGACACGTAAGCAAACACTATAACATATTTATTAGAAAACGTTTCGGTCCTGGGACCTTGATCACTTCTGAAGTGATCAAGGTCCCAGGACCGAAACGTTTTCTAATAAATATGTTATAGTGTTTGCTTACGTGTCTTTCTAAACCAGGATATCAATGAACTCCAGGACGATTTGAACAAATTAATGTCTTGGTCTGAAAAATGGCAGATGAAGTTTAATGTGGATAAGTGTAAGGTACTTGCCCTTGGTAATGAAAATAACCCTCGAAGCTATAATCTAGGTGAAGTAGAGCTTGGTCATACAGAATGTGAAAAAGACTTGGGAGTCATGGTAAGCAGAAATCTAAAGCCAAGACAGCAGTGCCTTGGTAGTAAGACACATAGGCAACAGTTAGGCAACTTTATTCCGAAACGTTTCGCCTACACAGTAGGCTTCTTCAGTCGAATACAGAAAGTAGAACATAAGAACATAAGAATGTAGGAACACTGCAGAAGGCCTACTGGCCCATACGAGGCAGGTCCTTATCAAAACGATCTCTGTAAAGTAAAAGGACACAAGTGCAACTAATGTGACATTTATTGTGGCAACGTTTCGCTCTCCAGGAGCTTTATCAAGCCATTACAAACAATACATGGACACAGAGGGTATATAAAGGCTCAGAGTGAGGTGAATACTAGTGAGGTACCATTTCGATGTTGATAAATTAGACACATGTGCAACTCTTGGGTATCTTTATTGAGGAAACGTTTCGCCACACAGTGGCTTCATCAGTCCATACAAAGGAGAATGTTAGGTAAGACACATATGCAACAGTTAGGTATCTGTTGCATATGTGTCTTACCTAACAATCTGTCGGTATTTTATACCATTTTAATGTTCACAAAGGAGAATCTTGAAGAACAGGAGGAGAATGAGGTAATCAGTCCCTCAACCTTGAGTCGATGTGGTCAGTCCATCAATCTTGAATAGAATACAGAAAGTAGAATAAATAAATTCTATTCAAGATTGATGGACTGACCACATCGACTCAAGGTTGAGGGACTGATTACCTCATTCTCCTCCTGTTCTTCAAGATTCTCCTTTGTATGGACTGATGAAGCCACTGTGTGGCGAAACGTTTCCTCAATAAAGATACCCAAGAGTTGCACATGTGTCTAATTTATCAACATGTCGGTTCTCTGAACCATTCATCTACAAACATTTCGATGTTCACTAGTGGTAGTAGTAGTAGATTTTGTTGACTTAATTGAACTCTGTGTTAATTTCAACTGTTTTTCTTTCAATAACAAGCTCTACAAACAAACCTACGGCATGGGAATGGGGTCCCCCATAAGTGCCGTCCTAGCCAACTTATACATGGAACACCTAGAGTCCGAACACTTCGCCAACATCATCCCTTCAAGCGTCACTTGGTTACGTTACGTGGACGATGTCCTCGTAATAACTCCAAAACGTTTTGATGTACGGGATCTTCAGGCAAGGCTCAACGCAGTTGAACCGGCGATCCAGTTTACACTAGAAGAAGAGTCCAATGACAAGCTACCTTTCCTCGACGTCCTCATTCACAAAGTAGACAACAACCTAAGATTTCAAGTTTATCGGAAACCCACCAATAAAAATGATCTCACACACTTCTATTCCAGTCAAGATACCAAGACCAAAAGAGGCATCATCATTGGGTTTTTCCTAAGAGCATACCGAATTTGTAGTCCTGAGTTTCTTGACGAGGAGTGTACATACATTCACCAAACATTCACAGAGTTACATTTTCCTTCTTTTTTCATCAAAGACTGCAAGAAAAGAGCTCTTCAGATCATAAATTCTCCACGCATCAACACCACTCCCAGCAAAGTTATAATTCTTCCCAACAGTCAGGTTGCACTGAACGTCTCAAAAGCACTTTCACAAGATTGTTAGGTAAGACACATATGCAACAGTTAGGTATCTTTATTTTGAAACGTTTCGCCTACACAGTAGGCTTCTTCAGTCGAGTACAGAAAAGTTGATAGAAGCAGAAGATACTTGAAGACGATGTAATCAGTCCATCACCCTTAAAGTTTTGAGGTGGTCAGTCCCTCAGTCTGGAGAAGAGCATTGTTCCGTTGTCTGAAACAATATGAAGTTGAAGTGACAGAATCGGGCCTTATATAGTGCCAGGAGGTGAGACGTAGGTTGATTTGGGAGGGCAGGTCCCTCTCAAACCCAGCCGTTCTCACTAGTAGAGGTTGTCGAAGTAGATGGTCTGTACCAAGATACCCTTGTGTTGCAGTGTCTGACAGAATGAACATTAAAATGGTATAAAATACCGACAGATTGTTAGGTAAGACACATATGCAACAGTTAGGTATCTTTATTTTGAAACGTTTCGCCTACACAGTAGGCTTCTTCAGTCGAGTACAGAAAAGTTGATAGAAGCAGAAGATACTTGAAGACGATGTAATCAGTCTATCACCCTTAAAGTTTTGAGGTGGTCAGTCCCTCAGTCTGGAGAAGAGCATTGTTCCGTTGTCTGAAACAATATGAAGTTGAAGTGACAGAATCGGGCCTTATATAGTGCCAGGAGGTGAGACGTAGGGTGATTTGGGAGGGCAGGTCCCTCTCAAACCCAGCCGTTCTCACTAGTAGAGGTTGTCGAAGTAGATGGTCTGTACCAAGATACCCTTGTGTTGCAGTGTCTGACAGAATGAACATTAAAATGGTATAAAATATCGACAGATTGTTAGGTAAGACACATGCAACAGTTAGGTATCTTTATTTTGAAACGTTTCGCCTACACAGTAGGCTTCTTCAGTCGAGTACAGAAAAGTTGATAGAAGCAGAAGATACTTGAAGACGATGTAATCAGTCCATCACCCTTAAAGTTTTGAGGTGGTCAGTCCCTCAGTCTGGAGAAGAGCATTGTTCCGTTGTCTGAAACAATATGAAGTTGAAGTGACAGAATCGGGCCTTATATAGTGCCAGGAGGTGAGACGTAGGTTGATTTGGGAGGGCAGGTCCCTCTCAAACCCAGCCGTTCTCACTAGTAGAGGTTGTCGAAGTAGATGGTCTGTACCAAGATACCCTTGTGTTGCAGTGTCTGACAGAATGAACATTAAAATGGTATAAAATACCGACAGATTGTTAGGTAAGACACATATGCAACAGTTAGGTATCTTTATTTTGAAACGTTTCGCCTACACAGTAGGCTTCTTCAGTCGAGTACAGAAAAGTTGATAGAAGCAGAAGATACTTGAAGACGATGTAATCAGTCTATCACCCTTAAAGTTTTGAGGTGGTCAGTCCCTCAGTCTGGAGAAGAGCATTGTTCCGTTGTCTGAAACAATATGAAGTTGAAGTGACAGAATCGGGCCTTATATAGTGCCAGGAGGTGAGACGTAGGTTGATTTGGGAGGGCAGGTCCCTCTCAAACCCAAAGGTTGAACAAGTGTTGAAGAATTCTTTGTAACACTTGTCTTCAACACTTGTTCAACCTTTGGACGAAGACCTACTTCGACTAGTGGATGGTACCACTATGACCCCGCCTCCGCCTGCTTCACCTCACCTCACTACAGTACATAAGCCACGTCTACGGCCCTATGCAGTACATTCTACAAGATTGATGGACTGAACACATCGACTCCAGGTTGAGGGACTGATTACCTCATTCTCCTCCTCTCCTTACGCCTTCCTCTTTGTATTGGACTGATGAAGCCACTGTGTGGCGAAACGTTTCCTGAATAAAGATTCCCATATGCTGCATAAGTGTCTCAATCTTCAACTTGTCGGTTTTTCAAACCATTCATCACAACTGTCAGACACTGCAGCGTCATGGGATCTTGTTACAAAGAATTCTTCAACACTTGTTCAACCTTTGGACGAAGACCTACTTCGACTAGTGGATGGTACCACTATGACCCCGCCTCCGCCTGCTTCACCTCACCTCACTACAGTACATAAGCCACGTCTACGGCCCTATGCAGTACATTCTACAAGATTGATGGACTGAACACATCGACTCCAGGTTGAGGGACTGATTACCTCATTCTCCTCCTCTCCTTACGCCTTCCTCTTTGTATTGGACTGATGAAGCCACTGTGTGGCGAAACGTTTCCTGAATAAAGATTCCCATATGCTGCATAAGTGTCTCAATCTTCAACTTGTCGGTTTTTCAAACCATTCATCACAACTGTCAGACACTGCAGCGTCATGGGATCTTGTTACAAAGAATTCTTCAACACTTGTTCAACCTTTGGACGAAGACCTACTTCGACTAGTGGATGGTACCACTATGACCCCGCCTCCGCCTGAGGTGGCCCGGTGGCCTGGTGGCTAAAGCTCCCGCTTCACACACGGAGGGCCCGGGTTCGATTCCCGGCGGGTGGAAACATTTCGACACGTTTCCTTACACCTATTGTCCTGTTCACCTAGCAGCAAATAGGTACCTGGGTGTTAGTCGACTGGTGTGGGTCGCATCCTGGGGGACAAGATTAAGGACCCCAATGGAAATAAGTTAGACAGTCCTCGATGACGCACTGACTTTCTTGGGTTATCCTGGGTGGCTAACCCTCCGGGGTTAAAAATCCGAACGAAATCTTATCTTATCTTATCTTATCTCACCTCACCTCACTACAGTACATAAGCCACGTCTACGGCCCTATGCAGTACATTCTACAAGATTGATGGACTGAACACATCGACTCCAGGTTGAGGGACTGATTACCTCATTCTCCTCCTCTCCTTACGCCTTCCTCTTTGTATTGGACTGATGAAGCCACTGTGTGGCGAAACGTTTCCTGAATAAAGATTCCCATATGCTGCATAAGTGTCTCAATCTTCAACGAGTACAGAATTGTTTCAGACAACGGAACAATGCTCTTCTCCAGACTGAGGGACTGACCACCTCAAAACTTTAAGGGTGATGGACTGATTACATCGTCTTCAAGTATCTTCTGCTTCTATCAACTTTTCTGTACTCGACTGAAGAAGCCTACTGTGTAGGCGAAACGTTTCGAAATAAAGATACCTAACTGTTGCATTTGTGTCTTGTGTAAAGTAAAAGGACACAAGTGCAACTAAAGTACTTTCACAAGCTAACACCAGAGTCGCCATCGCTTCTACCACTTCAATAAAGGATCTAACCAGGACAAAACCCAAGCACCACGAACCAGTCAATGCAGGAGTTTACACTATACCCTGTGGAGGCTGTGACAAGATCTACGTAGGTGAAACAGCAAGAAACCTCGACACCCGCCTCAATGAACACATATACGCATGTAGGAACGACAACTTAAACAACGCCTGTGTACAACACCGAAATTCCACCAATCATCTTATGAAATTCAGAGACGCCCAATTAGTGATAAAAGAAACTAATTTCCGCACACGCAAGTGCCTTGAATCAGCACTGATCGCTGTTTCGAATACAATTAAACAAAACAACGGCAGCTTCACCATCTCCGAAGTCTTAGCAAGAATCCTCCTGAAAACAGTAAACCCTGCCATCACATAGTCTCTCCTGTTATACTACACAAAGCACAGAGAGTGAACACTGAAACAAGCTGCCTCATTCCAGTTTATATTTGTCCAACCTATTTTTATGTTACCCAAGTAATAGCTTTTATATCCTTTTACTCATGTACGAATTAATTGCTCTACCATATTGTATTACTTTTGTCACTACCACTACTACTACTACTACTTCTACTACTACTACCACTAGTGAACATCGAAATGGTACCTCACTAGTATTCACCTCACTCTGAGCCTTTATATACCCTCTGTGTCCATGTATTGTTTGTAATGGCTTGATAAAGCTCCTGGAGAGCGAAACGTTGCCACAATAAATGTCACATTAGTTGCACTTGTGTCCTTTTACTTTACATATTGTCGGTAATTCTACCAACTTTATTACAATTGTGTCTTACCTAACAATCATGGAATCTTGGTACAAAGACTTCAACGCTTGCCCAACCTTTGGACGACGACCTACTTACACTAGTGGCAGGTCCCACTGTGATCTCACCTCCTCCTGCTTCAACTCATCTCACCGCAGTATATAAGCCACCTCTCTGGCCCTATGCTGCACTTCCTACAAGAGTGATGGACTGAACACATCGATTCCAGGTTGAGGGACTGATTACCTCGAACTTCTACTCCACTTACCCATTTCTACTTTGTATTGGACTGATGAAGCCACTGTGTGGCGAAACGTTTCTTCAATAAAGATTCCCATGTGTTGCATAAGTGTCTCAATTCTTCAACTTGTCGGTTTTCAAAACCATTCATCACAACAGACCCCTGGCAGTCTTCAAGCTGGCACTGGACAAGCACCTAAAGTCAGTTCCTGATCAGCCGGGCTGTGGCTCGTACGTTGGTTTGCGTGCAGCCAGCAGCAACAGCCTGGTTGATCAGGCTCTGATCCACCAGGAGGCCTGGTCACAGACCGGGCCGCGGGGGCGTTGACCCCCGGAACTCTCTCCAGGTAAACTCCAGGTAATGGAAATATAAACACAAATGCAGTATAATGTGATCCTTTATTGACAACGTTTCACCCACACAGTGGGCTTTTTTCAAGTCACACACGGATCTACCTGGGGTTGGAATGTACGGGAGTATTTATAGTCATGTTCAGAATGTTGAGGTCAGGTGGAGAATGCTGCATCTGATGATCTACCGGGTGGGGTTATAGTCTTGGGTAGCTAGGCAGGGGTATTGGACAAGTTGTGAGTAGACCTTCTGCAGTGTTCTATGTTCTTATGTGGGATAGCGATGAAGAAGTTTCTTGGCGAGTGGTTCAGCTGTGTTATAGAAGCCATTGTTCTGGTTGAAATTGTTGGTTATAGAGATAAGCGATGATTCCAGGATTAGGGAATGGTATGGTGATACCGACAAGATGTGGAAAAAGACACTTATGTACAGTTCAGGACATTTATTAAAGGAAACGTTTCGCCACGAGTGGCTTCTTCAGTCCTAATACAGAGAAAACTAAGAAAACACACATATATATAGTGGCAGGAGTCAGGTGAGGTGACGCGTGGGTAGAGGTGGTAGTAGTAGTAGTAGTAGTAGTAGTAGAAGTAGTAGTAGTAGTAGTAGTAGTAATGAAACTAAGGAGGTGAGGCTAGAGAGGGACCTGCTGGCATCAAGTAACACCAGTTCCCAGGATGGGTAATATCCTCTTGCTTAGTAATTTTGAAATACTGTAACTACCGGATTTTTGCTTTATAGTGTTACTGACAGAAATTAGTGCAGCTTCAATGCATTTTCTCCGTCTTAAGTCGTCTTCTTTAATAACTAGTTTAGCTTCATTGAATTTCATGAGGTGTCCAACATCGTCTCTATGTTGAACACATGCGTTTTTGCGGTCATCATTTCTGCAAGCATTTTTGTGTTCTGCTATCCTAATGTCCAGAGTTCTGGCTGTTTCCCCTACATATACTTTGTCACACCCCCCACATGGTATAGTGTAGATTCCTGCACTTGTGCCAGAATCATGCTTGGGTTTTTGTATCAGGTTCCTAATAGTAGTTGAAGAGCTGGTAGATATTTTTGCCAGTTTTCTGTCAAACATTTTTGAAACATTAGTGGCAACGTTGCTGACCGGTAAAACGATGTAACTTGGAGGCTTTTCTTCAATTTGATAGGTGTTGGTCTTGCTGAGGATACGTGTTGCACGTTTCCTGCAGTCACGTATGAAGTGTAGGGGAAAGTGTAGTGAACTAAAAGAGTTGGTGATGTATGTACATTCTTCTTCGAGGAACTGCGGACTGGAAATTCTGTAGGTTCTCAGAAAGAAGCCAATAACTACCCCTCTTTTAGTTCTTGTGTCATGGTGAGAGAAGAAATGTAGATCATTCTTGTAGGTAGGCTTCCGGTAGACTTTAAAAGAAAGTTTGTTTTCCCCTGTGCGTAAGAGAACGTCGAGAAAAGGTAACTGGTTGTCCTTCTCCTCCTCTAGAGTAAATTTAATAGTAGGTTCCAGAGTGTTGATGGTGTTGAGGATGCCCTGTACGTCAAGATTTTTGGGTACAATGACCAAAATATCATCTACGTACCGCATCCAAGGAACTGAACTAGGGATGTTACTGAGGATCCTTCTTGATTCCAGGTCCTCCATATATAAATTGGCAAGAACCTGGAATCAAGAAGGATCCTCAGTAACATCCCTAGTTCAGTTACTTGGATGCGGTACGTAGATGATATTTTGGTCATTGTACCCAAAAATCTTGACGTACAGGGCATCCTCAACACCATCAACACTCTGGAACCTACTATTAAATTTACTCTAGAGGAGGAGAAGGACAACCAGTTACCTTTTCTCGACGTTCTCTTACGCACAGGGGAAAACAAACTTTCTTTTAAAGTCTACCGGAAGCCTACCTACAAGAATGATCTTCTACATTTCTTCTCTCACCATGACACAAGAACTAAAAGAGGGGTAGTTATTGGCTTCTTTCTGAGAGCCTACAGAATTTCCAGTCCGCAGTTCCTCGAAGAAGAATGTACATACATCACCAACTCTTTTAGTTCACTACACTTTCCCCTACACTTCATACGTGACTGCAGGAAACGTACAACACGTATCCTCAGCAAAACCAACACCTATCAAATTGAAGAAAAGCCTCCAAGTTACATCGTTTTACCGGTCAGCAACGTTGCCACTAATGTTTCACCTCATCACATCGATCCTGAGCATAATGACAGCCTTAGAAGTTCAGGGTAACAGATCGACATTGAACTGGATCCCCAGCCATGCTGGCATCCGGGGAAATGAGGCGGCAGATGATGCAGCCAAGGCAGCAACAGACTATCCACATGTTGGGATTACTGTCCCAATCAGCCTACGACAGACCAAACTGGTGGCTGCCAGAGCCATGAAACTTATGGGGGAGGTCTTAGGTGATACCCCATCTCAACAGTGGTACCGAGCAGCGACTCAGGGAGAACCCCCTCCAGAGAGCAGTGTACCGCCATCCATCGGCTTCGTTTGGGCTTTCCCACAGCCAAGATGATGGTAGACAAGGCTGAGGAGGAGATGTGCCAGTACTGTCAGCACGTTGTCCAGCGGCCCCTAACACACTATCTTCTGGAGTGCGAAGTTACTGAGACGCTCCTCAGGCAACTAGGAGTGATATTCCCTCCCGAAGAGGACCCAGAGATGAATGCGGCCACACTAGTGTACCATGGAGTCAACGAACCAGACAAGCTGTTACCAGTGATAACGACATATCCTCCTCCTTGCTAGTGTCCACAGTTAGGAGTACATACGATGTTGTCGCTTATGAGATGCACCAGTTGAACTGACCAGAAGAGTGCTTGAACAGCATATGTCGCATCATTGTAGAAACCTTTCTCCCTCGGGAGCCAGAGACGGGTCATCGCAAGATTGAGACCCGTGCCAGGACTACTGTCTTGGCGAACATTATACATACATACTTTTCTCTGTATTAGGACTGAAGAAGCCACTCGTGGCGAAACATTTCCTTTAATAAATGTCCTGAACTGTACATAAGTGTCTTTTTCCACATTCCAGGATTCTTCTGTATTGAGTGTTGTCTTCTGTGGCTATAAGTCTTGAGTTTCTGTAGTTAATTAAATGGTTGTGTGAATTGCGATGTTGTACACAGGCATTCCTTGTATCGTCAGTCCTGCTTGCATATTGGTGTTCTGAAATACGTGTTTGGAGGTCTCTTGATGTTTCGCCCACATATAATTTGTTGCAGTCATTACAAGGGATTATGTATACCCCTGAACATTAAAATGGTATAAAATACCGACAGGTTGTTAGGTAAGACACATATGCAACAGTTAGGTATCTTTATTTCGAAATCCATATTGAACATTAAAATGGTATAAAATACCGACAGGTTGTTAGGTAAGACACATATGCAACAGTTAGGTATCTTTATTTCGAAACGTTTCGCCTACACAGTAGGCTTCTTCAGTCGAGTACAGAAAAGTTGATAGAAGCAGAAGATACTTGAAGACGATGTAATCAGTCCATCACCCTTAAAGTTTTGAGGTGGTCAGTCCCTCAGTCTGGAGAAGAGCATTGTTCCATGGAATGAAAACCATGGAACAATGCTCTTCTCCAGACTGAGGGACTGACCACCTCAAAACTTTAAGGGTGATGGACTGATTACATCGTCTTCAAGTATCTTCTGCTTCTATCAACTTTTCTGTACTCGACTGAAGAAGCCTACTGTGTAGGCGAAACGTTTCGAAATAAAGATACCTAACTGTTGCATATGTGTCTTACCTAACAACATGTATACCCCTGCAGAGGATGGAGGCTTGTCCTGTCTACTACTGGTGATGTCCTTGATGGTCGTGGTTGTGGAGGTAGATACTTGGAATGATGTTTTGGCAAAGATGTTGGAAACATGTTTGGCAATGGAGTTGGTGGGAAGGACTATGTATCTCTTCTCGGCAGTGATTCTCTGGGTGTGTTGAAGATGTTTAATGCCCGCCGTCTGCAGTCTCTGATGAAGTGACGAGGATAGTGGAGTTTAGAAAATACTTGTTCAATTATAGTGCATTCTTCCTCAAGGAACTCGTTGCTGCAGATTCTGAGTGCACGCAGGAAGAAGCCTATAATTACACCACGTTTGGTTTTGGTGTCGTGGTGAGAGTAGAAGTGGAGAAGATCGTTTTGGTTGGTGGGTTTTCGATAGACTTTAAAACGAATTGTACAACATCGAATTGTACAACATCGCAATTCACACAACCATTTAATTAACTACAGAAACTCAAGACTTATAGCCACAGAAGACAACACTCAATACAGAAGAATCCTGGAATCATCGCTTATCTCTATAACCAACAATTTCAACCAGAACAATGGCTTCTATAACATAGCTGAACCACTCGCCAAGAAACTTCTTCATCGCTATCCCACATAAGAACATAGAACACTGCAGAAGGTCTACTCACAACTTGTCCAATACCCCTGCCTAGCTACCCAAGACTCTATAACCCCACCCGGTAGATCATCAGATGCAGCATTCTCCACCTGACCTCAACATTCTGAACATGACTATAAATACTCCCGTACCTTCCAACCCCAGGTAGTTCCGTGTGTGACTTGAAAAAGCCCACTGTGTGGGTGAAACGTTGTCAATAAAGGATCACATTATACTGCATTTGTGTTTTATTTCCATACTTCTTGAGATAAATCCAAGTAATCTGTTGGCCTTGTTGCGCACACTAAGGCACTGCTGTCTTGGCTTTAGATTTCTGCTCACCATGACTCCCAAGTCTTTTTCACATTCTGTATGACCAAGCTCTACTTCACCTAGATTATAGCTTCGAGGGTTATTTTCATTACCAAGGGCAAGTACCTTACACTTATCCACATTAAACTTCATCTGCCATTTTTCAGACCAAGACATTAATTTGTTCAAATCGTCCTGGAGTTCATTGATATCCTCCTCAGAGTGAATTATACGGCCTATCTTTGTATCATCAGCAAACTTTATTATGTCACTTGTAATCCCTTCATCAAGGTCATTAATTTAAATTATGAACAGGAGAGGACCTAAAACTGATCCTTGTGGAACGCCACTAGTGACTAATCCCCATTCAGATTTCACTCCATTAATGGTAACTCTCTGCTTTCTATTGGTAAGCCATGCCTCAATCCATGCTAGAACTTTACCTCCTATACCATGAGCTGCCACTTTTCTTAAGAGTCTCTTGTGAGGTACTCTGTCCAAGGCTTTACTAAAATCCAAATAAACAATATCATATTCCTTATCACTGTCAACTGCCTTAAATGTTCTATTGAAGAACGTCAGTAAGTTTGTCAGGCAGGAACGACCTCTCGTGAATCCATGCTGAGATTCATTTATCAAGTTATGCTCTTCAAGGTGACTTCTGATAATGTCAGCTATAGATGTCAGGCTTATTGGACGGTAATTTGAAGGAGTGGACTTATCCCCTGATTTGAATATAGGAACCACATTAGCTATCTTCCACAACTCTGGCACAACACTGGTAAGGATGGACGCATTGAATACACTCGTTAATGGCTGACTAAGCTCCATCTTGCATTCCTTAAGTACCCTTGAAAACAACTCATCGGGTCCTGGGGACTTATTTTGTTTCAGTTTGTCTATCTGTTTAATAACCATGTCCCTCGTGACAGTAATATTAGTTAACTTAAATTCTTCAGGAACTAAATAATTGTTAATTACTGGAATCTCATTTACATCTTCCTGTGTAAAAACTGACAAAAAATAGTCATTAAATAAGGAACACATTTCCAGTTCATTATCCGTCAGCTGTCCATTCCCAGTTTTCAGAGGTCCTACTTTTTCCTTCACCTTCGTCCTATACACTTGAAAGAACCCCTTTGGATTAGTCTTTGATTCATTAGCAACTCTAATTTCATAGTCACGTTTAGCCTTTCTAATCGCCTTTTTTACTTCTCTTTTAAGCTGAACATATTGGTCAGTAAGGTTAACCTCTCCTCTTCTGATGCGCCTATAAATTCCCCTTTTCTCCCCTAATAGATGCTTTAGCCTCCTGCTAACCCATTTGGGATCGTTATTATTAGACCTAATTTCTCTCTGGGGAATGTATATACTCTGGGCACTGTGTACATTATTAAGAAAACAATCATAAAAGCAGATCCCTTCATATTCATAAGTATGATTATCGTCAATAAAATCATTAGCTAGATAACCCCAATCAAGATTAGACAGATGTTCCCTAAGTCCATTATAATTGGCAGAACGAAAATCAGGGATTTTTACTGTATTATCATTATTCTTGCTTTCCCAATTAATGCTAAAAGTGATGGATTTGTGATCACTTGCGCCAAGCTCTTCAATGATCTCCGGATTATTAACGAGTGTTTCCTTATTTGACAAGACTAGGTCTAGCAAATTATTACCCCTGGTAGGCTCAGTTACGCTCTGTTTCAGAAAACAGTCCTGAACTGTTTCCATAAAGTCACTGGACTCTAGATTACCTGTCAAAGAATTCCAGTCAATTTGACTAAAGTTAAAGTCCCCTACTATGACTATGTTACTGTGTCCAGAAGCCCTTACAATTTCGTCCCAAAGAAGTCTCCCTCTATCGTGATCCAAGCCTGGAGGTCGGTATATTACACCTAGAATTAGTTTTTCTTGACCCTCCACGAACTCTACCCAAACAGACTCTGTTACTGCTCCATCTATTTTTATACCTGTTTTTATGCAACAATTAATATTTTCTCGAACATACAGTGCAACTCCTCCCCCCTTCCCATTACATCTATCCACATTGAACAACTTAAATCCCTGAATATTACACTCAGCAGTCATATCCCGACTCTTTAAATCATACCACGTTTCAGTTAATGCAATGATATCAAAGTTCTCAGCACATGCTACCAAACGTAGTTCATTAATTTTATTTCTTGCACTTCGACTGTTAGCATAAAATACCGTCATATGTTTTTTCTTCTGCACATTTTTCCTATTCATCTTTGTGTTTACACAATTTCTGAAATTATCATTGCCCAGAGTTACTCCATGACAGTTACTAATAAGATTCTTAATATCAGAGCATAAGTCAATATATCCATACTCATTATTTATCATTTCTAAACCCATACCTCTAACTAATCCTAGTTTAAAGTCCTAACAGCCCCTCAACTGAGTTAGCAAGAAAACCCACACCTGCCCTGGATAAGTGAACCCCATCCCTGGCATACATGTCATTTCGATCATAGAAGTTGTCCCAGTTGTCAATGAATGGCACTGCATTATCCTTACAGTGTTTATCCAGCCAACAATTAATACCAATTGCTCTGGACAACCATTCATTACCAACACCTCTTCTTGGCAAAATGCCACATATAACAGGGCGCCCCCCCTTCTTCCTAATTATGTCTATAGCTGTCCTGAACTTTCTAACTAAATCCTCACTTCTACGCTTGCCTACATCATTGCCTCCAGCACTGAGGCAAATAATAGGATTGATCCCATTACCGTTCATGATGTTGTCAAGCAGGCTAACAATGTCCTCCATCCCAGCCCCAGGAAAGCATACCCTCTGTCTCCTACTCCTGTCCTTCAAGTAGAATGCCCTATCCATGTATCTAACCTGGCTATCCCCAACAACAACAATATTCTTACCTTCCTTGTTGTCGTTCGTCGTGACGATCCCAGTAGTCGACTCACATTCGTCGGGTAGCACCGAGAATGCGTTGGACGTTTCCACAGGAGTTTCCACAGCAGTCTCTTTCTTCTTCATCGTTTCTGGCTTTTCATTCGTCTTCTTGATCGTCAATTTCGTCGTCCCCTGCTGTCCAGCCACTGACCACGATGCCTTCTTGACCTGAGGACTCGAAACAGGAGGACTACTACGAATCCTCTTGTTTTCCTCGGTCAATCGCCGTATCTCCATCTTCGCTGCCCTCAATTCTTCCTTAAGTTGCTGGTAAAGTTGCTCGATGGAGGGCATCTTGGTTCGGTCCACGGGAGCAAACAAGACACTTCTTCAAAGAGTTAAGTACAGGTCACCACTCTTAAGTACAGGTCACCACTGAAGTACAGGTCACCACTGCAGAAGGCCTACTGACCACTGCAGAAGGCCTACTGTATGTTATGCATGTAACAGTGGTAATGAACCATTTACAAAATTTATTGATTTCAGCCATAAATTCAGTCACAAATCATTGTAGAATATTTACAAATGGTTATGAGTTATTTAGGAATTATTTACAATAGGCAGAGAGTGAAAAGTTATGGGTGATAAATGTTCCCATTGTATGGGACAAACATTGTATGAGTGAAACGTCGTGGATACTAAAGGACACCACTGTGCGAGACGAGCATTTTCATTAATAAAAGTATCCACTACATTTAAGTGTAATTCTCTCCACCTCGTCGCTATTTACATACTATTTCAGTTCCAGTTCCGACTATTAAACTAGTTGAAATCCCGTGTGTAATGACCCTAGAGTTTTCTTGCTTTGTTTCTCTACTACGCCCACAGGCTGTTATATAAGGTACACAATAAAGTTAATAAACTAACATTGTTTCTCGTATATATGTTTCTGTAAATAAACAGTTGGAAAGAGTTTAACAACCTCTTGATTTGGCGGAAAAGACTAAGAATAGCTTCATAGAATATTTATTGTAAATAATTGATGGATTTATCACCGAAACGTTGAATTCCTACAATAAATATTCCCTGAAGATATTCTTAGTCTTTCCCACCTGCCAAAATTATAATCTCTTGATTGCCATACACTTCCTCCCACCTCACGTATGAATATAATCTATGGTGTGTGCCAGAGACAAAGGGAAAGCGGGACTTACTAATTTAACTAGAGAGTAGGGGTGAGGGGACAGGTCAAATAATGATCAATTTAAGCACCTAATATGAAGAATTATCACTGGTACACAATGAGACGGGAACGTTTGAGTCTCCTAGCTAAACACCAGTTATGACACTGCGCGAAAGCTGGTTATTATCCATTTTATCATTGCCTTTGCAGAAGAGGCAAGAAAAATCTTAATCGAGTACTAAAATATTTAAATTATATCTCATTTGTATTTGATGCCTTATTTTGTTTTCACATACCTTTTGTACGGTTAGGGAAGGGTCCTCAAAAGTCGAAAATGGCACTGGCCCCAGTGTCTCTGTAGTCCATTTACTACCACCCATAGGCTGGGTATGGGATGCATAGTAAAGATATTAAGCGAACCACGTTGGACCTTTGAGAGGGAATGATACTATGGTGTTTCCCTTCTGGGTTCTGCATATCCTTCGCTATTTCCCAGCTGTATCATGCGTATTTCATGCTGTTTCTTTACATAGTCTTTCGTATTCTACACTCAACTGAAGCGCTGATAGGCCGTGCGCACAATTCCCCTGAGAAGCACCTCACGATTGTGCACAATACGTATGATTAGCTTTGCTGTGATATAATGATTCACATCGCCGGATTCTCCAACAGCCTTAACCATGCACATCCTTAACCAGGATCTGGGGTTGGTCATATCGGCTGAGAAAACAGAGATACTCAACAGGAGGCCTCCTCGACAGAGAAGCACAGTCCAGCTACATGATGGGTCTCGACTAGAATACGTACCAAGATACGAGTATCTAGGTCATAAAGTCCCAGTACTTGGACTTGTTGCAACAAGACCTTGTTGGCAATACAAAGAAAGTCTGAGAACACTTGTTGTAGCAGGTTTTCATCCCAAGTATGGAGTTGATGTTAAAATTGTGAAAATTATGTATTTTGCTTACATTAGATTACTAGTTAATTCTTCCACACCCTTACTTACTCTTGTGTCCAACTGGAAGCACGAAAGGCGTAAAAAAATGCAGAACGAGGCAATGTCCTCGTACTGCCAAAATTCTTAACACGAGAAAAGAATCTGCAACTCGAAGCATCAGAGATCGTGTCACTGCAAAAAAAAATGTTCTCACTGATGTTGATATGCTCAGGCAAACCATGCACAAAAGCCCTCCAAACTTTCTTTAGCACTGGTGATCACTCCTCCAGATGGATCGTAAAATTTGGAACTCACCTCCGAATGAATCAGATACATGATATACTGTATGTCAAGCAAGAAAACGGCGACACTTCCCCGCATCAGGGAAAATTAGCTCATTCCAAACCACTATCCATCACTTCCTCCCCCCCCCCC
Source organism: Cherax quadricarinatus (assembly GCF_038502225.1). NCBI lineage: Eukaryota > Metazoa > Arthropoda > Malacostraca > Decapoda > Parastacidae > Cherax > Cherax quadricarinatus. The sequence continues at coordinate 9,205,417 of NC_091307.1, forward strand.
CAAAAAAAAAAACCACATCCAAAATTTCTTAAGTTGTACAAATTATGTATGTTGATGGCTCTGCTCACCAAGTCATTGGTGCAGCTGGTAGTGCCGCTGTTGTTATACAGAGTGATGGATCGCATGCAGACATTCGAGCACGCACTAACAATTTGTCTTCTACCCTTCACACTGAACTGTCTGCTATACTCCTTAGACTCAAATGCGTCTATGTATCTAAGGTTGACATTTTAATTGTAACTAAGTCTATCATCCGTTAATGTTCTTAACTGCATGAGTGTCAATGGTGGCAAGCTTGTGTCACAATCCAAACACAGGTATGGTAGGATTGTGAATAATGTAATCAGCGTACACCTTCTTGGGCTGTCCATTACTAGTTTGAAGGCAATAACACGAAATTAACTTCAGCTGAACTTCATTAACGTGAGACTAAGGGAGACTGACACCAATCAGTCCGCCTATCATCCTTCTATCATGCAGGAGGAGCCACATGTCTATGGTACATCCAGCAAAATCAGCAGACTCTTGATGTCACTTCCGCCCAGCTTCGATTGTGCTACAAATATCTCTGGAAGGTTGCATGAGTATCACCAGCTATAGTGCAGCAGAAGATGCAAATTGTGTAAACGAAGTACACGAGACCAGAACACCAATCATCATATATATTTCAAAAAAGTCAACTACCCCCAGTTCTAATATAAATCCAGAAACACATCAATTAGTTGGCTATGTTCCACAGTCAGCCCTCCTGGCCCTATATCACTCTCTTATTTACCCCTATCTCACCTATGGAATTTGTGCATGGGGCTCAACAACAATTAACCATCTCAGACCACTAATTACCCAACAAAAGGCTGCAGTCAGAATGATAACAAATTCCCACTACAGGCAACACACTCCACCAATATTCAAAACTCTAAACCTACTCACCATACAAAACATCCATACTTATTACTGCACCTATTACATACATAGAACACTTAACTCTGATATTAACCCTCCCCTCAAACATCTCCTTGCCAACCTCAACAGAACACATGACCATAACACAAGGCACAGATCACTCTTTGATGTTCCTCGTGTCTATCTCACACTATGCAAAAACTCAATGCACATAAAAGGCCCTAAAATCTGGAATTCATTACCTGTAAATATAAAAGAAACACTACCTGTTTATAAATTCAAGTCTCTTCTCAAAGATCACTTACTCACCCAAAACCAAATAAATACTGAATAACTGAACCTTATAAATTGTATATCTTAAATGTTTCTCACAATTATATCACATAAATGTTAAACCTAAGACCCAATCTAACTTTGTTATTTTTTAAATACACTATCTAACAGAATACTCCATTCTACTGAATGTACAGCAATTCATGCAACCATATGACCTGTCTTTGTAATACTCATTTGTGATTTATTGTTATCTGTTTACAATAATGTTTTATCACTGATTACATCATTGCTTAGTTAATCTTAAGTTAATTTTAAGCCAGCCCTTAATGCTATGCATACAAGTGGCTTTGGCATGCTGCTCTTACCTGTACTTTTTTGTACCTCTGTATGTATGTTCAAATTATTAAATAAATAAATAAATAAAGCTTTAAAATTGGAGCGTGCATTAAAAACTGGGCTTCCATTATACACACTGATCTCTTCGCCCTATTCCTTGCACTCAAATGTATCCATATACCTTATGTTAACATCTCAGTTGAACATCAAAATGGTATACAATACCGACAGGTTGTTAGGTAAGACACATATGCAACAGTTAGACAACTTTATTCCGAAACGTTTCGCCTACACAGTAGGCTTCTTCAGTCGAATACAGAAAGTAGGCAGGAACAGTAGAGATGTGAAGACGATGTAATCAGTCCATCACCCTTGTAGTCGTAGAATTTGAGGTTGTCAGTCCCTCGGCCTGGAGAAGTTCAGTTCCATAGTCAGGAACTATCTGAAGATCAAGCGACAGTGCGGAGACTTAAATACTGTCGGAAGGAGAGGTGCAGAGTAGTAGTAGTAGTAGTAGTAGTGGGAATGTAACCACTGAGAGGTCATGTCCCTCTCAGATCCAACACTTCTCACTTGAAAAGCTTGTCCAAGGTGTTTTCTGTACCAAGATGCCATGTGTTACAGTGTCTGACAAGATGAACATCAAAATGGTATACAATACCGACAGGTTGTTAGGTAAGACACATATGCAACAGTTAGACAACTTTATTCCGAAATTCTACGACTTCAAGGGTGATGGACTGATTACATCGTCTTCACATCTCTACTGTTCCTGCCTACTTTCTGTATTCGACTGAAGAAGCCTACTGTGTAGGCAAAACGTTTCGGAATAAAGTTGTCTAACTGTTGCATATGTGTCTTACCTAACAACATCTAAGTTGTAAGTGATTCCCTATTATCCATAAGTGCTTTTGGCTCTGTGAGTGACAAATGGAACGATCAAATGTCAGAAGCTAGACACAGGTTGGCCTTCAAATGTAAAGTAAAAGGACACAAGTGCAACTAATGTGACATTGCACTTGTGTCCTTTTACTTTACATATTGTCGGTAATTCTACCAACTTTATGGCCTTCAAATGCAAAGCAGAACTGCTGGTTTGACAAAGGTGTATGCCTTCAACAAGGGAGTAGGTTATATCTTTGAATTTTCAACTTTAAGTTTGAGTACAATAATGCAAAAAGAATTTCAACTGAAACTTCGTGAATTTGAGGCAGAAGAAGACTGACACCAGTCAGTTTATCATCTATCATCACTATAATGCACGAGGAATCACATGTTTATGGCACACCTAACAAAATCAGCAAATACTTGGATATCAATACAGCTGGGCTGAATTGAAGCTAAAACCTTGAGTAGCCTTAAAAATAGGTTAGAAATGTACATGAGTGGGTGTGACTTGGACCTGCCTTGCATGGGCCAGTAGGTCTGCTGCAGTACTCTTTCTTTCTAATATATATATATATATATATATATATATATATATATATATATATATATATATATATATATATATATATATATATATATATATATATATATATATATATATATATATATATATATATCTAGGCTGGAATATTGCTGCACACTAACAGCTCCTTTCAAGGCAGGTGAAATTGCCGACCTAGAAAATGTACAGAGAACTTTCACGGCACGCATAACGGAGATAAAACACCTCAATTATTGGGAGCGCTTGAGGTTCCTAAACCTGTATTCCCTGGAACGCAGGAGGGAGAGATACATGATTATATACACCTGGAAAATCCTAGAGGGACTAGTACCGAACTTGCACACGAGAATCACTCACTACGAAAGCAAAAGACTTGGCAGACGATGCACCATCCCCCCAATGAAAAGCAGGGGTGTCACTAGCACGTTAAGAGACCATACAATAAGTGTCAGGGGCCCGAGACTGTTCAACTGCCTCCCAGCACACATAAGGGGGATTACCAACAGACCCCTGGCAGTCTTCAAGCTGGCACTGGACAAGCACCTAAAGTCAGTTCCGGATCAGCCGGGCTGTGGCTCGTACGTTGGTTTGCGTGCAGCCAGCAGCAACAGCCTGGTTGATCAGGCTCTGATCCACCAGGAGGCCTGGTCACAGACCGGGCCGCGGGGGCGTTGACCCCCGGAACTCTCTCCAGGTAAACTCCAGGTAATATCCTAGGTAGTAGGTTGGTAGACAGCAACCGCCCAGGGAGGTACTACCGTCCTGCCAAGTGAGTGTAACACGAAAGCCTGTAATTGTTTTACATGATGGTAGGATTGCTGGTGTCCTTTTTTCTGTCTCATGAACATGCAAAATTTCAGGTACGTCTTGCTACTTCTACTTACACTCAGGTCACACTACACATACATGTACAAGCGTATATATACATACCCCTCTGGGTTTTCTTCGATTTTCTTTCTAGTTCTTGTTCTTGTTTATTTCCTCTTATCTCCATGGGGAAGTGGAACAGAATTCTTCCTCCGTAAGCCATGCGTGTTGTAAGAGGCGACTAAAATGCCGGGAGCAAGGGGCTAGTAACCCCTTCTCCTGTATATATTACTAAATTTGAAAGGAGAAACTTTGGTTTTTTCTTTTGGGCCACCCTGCCTCGGTGGGATACGGCCGGTGTGTTGAAAGAAGAAAGAATATATATATATATATATATATATATATATATATGTCGTGCCGAATAGGCAGAACTTGCGATCTTGGCTTAAATAGCAACGTTCATCTTGCCGTATAGGACAAGTGAAAATTTGTGTATGCAATAATTTCGCCAAAATCATTCTGAACCTAACGAAAAAAATATATTTCACTGTGTTTGTTTAGTATTAAATTATTGTAAGCAAATCTAAAATATATTTAGTTGGGTTAGGCTAAAATAAATTGTGCTTGTTATAATAAGGTTAGGTAAGTTTTCTAAGTTCCTTTTGGTGCAAAATTAAAAATTTTTACATCAACATTAATGAAAAAAATATATCTTTAAACGTATAAGAGAAAATTTTAGAAAGGACTTAATTTTAAATGAGTTCTTGCTAATTGACCAGTTTTACATATTCGGCACGACATCTACATATATATATATATATATATATATATATATATATATATATATATATATATATATATATATATATATATATATATATATATATATATAATCATAACAAAGCGTTAAATCAGTAAGGGTCCAAGTATGTATAAAATTGAGGACTCCTATTATTTAAACTTTTTGATATGAAGCTATTATTTAAACTTTTTGATATGAAGCCAAGAATTATGTTATCTTTATTGCGAACACTTATACAGTGTTGTCTTGACTTCAGATTGGTGTTAACCAAAAGTTCTAAATATTTTTCTCAATCAGTGAGTGAGATCTACATTATTCAGTTCATAAGTGTCATGCTTATTCTCTTTTCCTAGGCTTAGAACCTTATATTTGCCAACATTAAACTGCATCTACCACTTCTCTCACCATTGCATCAACTTATTCAGATCTTCCTATAGTGCTCTACTGTCTTCATCATGCTTAGCAAATAAAAATGTTGGGGTCCAGGCCCTGGACCCATTATTTACCTCTGAAGGTCTTTGACTACCACCCACAAGATTAGTATGGGTTGCATAATAAAGATATCAATAAAACAGCTTAATTATATTATGGTTTAAGTCATACTTGAAGGTTAGAGACAATATTTATTATTTTTTCCAAGAACTGATAAGCCTTAAGAAGTGATCTAAAGTGTAAATTTGTAAAGTCGTAGATGGAACGCGTTTGTATACAATAATATTGTCTATTGTCTATGTAACACTAAGGAATGCTCTGTACTGCATATCAAGAAGAAATTTTTGTTAAATGCAGAAATAAATGTTGTAAAAACTTATATACTATATATAAGATCATTGTATCGTGGATTTATTACATGGCTTCACTGTATGAGATAGATTGATTAAGTAGTACAAAGCAAGGAAGCTTGCGATATGGCAGTTAAAAATCCCGCTTACTCTCAATACCAACCGTAAATAGCATCAAACCTTCATAAGATTATATTCCTTGAATAATTATAACCTCAAAGAAATTTTAATGAATGAATGAATTAAAAGGAGTATTGTGGTAATACTGTCAGTGAGGTAGGGTTAAATGTATGATGTAAATACAAGGTTGGTGGTAGACCTGGTACCCAGAATGCCTCAGTGCAGTCGTACACAACAAGAAACATGTCGGCGATGCTAGTACACCAAGTGCTATTATTTTGCTCATGAAACGGACTTGATTTAAATGAGGGTGAAGCCTGATGCCAGCTCCAAACCATGGCGGAGTCCAGTCTAGATTTACGGCCTTTAACGGCCCTGGAGAATCTAGTGGGAGTGCAGATAGAGAGTTTACCAATGGTAGGCGGGGAGGCAGCGGACGAGGAGTCGGCAGCGGCAGACAGGCACGGGGGAATGGACGCCGATGACCACCAGCCTCTTAAACTACTCCAAGATGACGTAGATACCCCTGCCACGCCTCCGTCAGCCTCTGAGCAGACTCCAGAGGCAGCGGGGAGCTCCATACCTGATGGTGACACTGGGGTAGAGGCGGGTGAGGAGGACGGGGAGCTCCCCGAGTTGGATAGTGAGGCTGGTGGGGACGACTCTCACGACCCACGACACCCCAGTACTGAGTCGTCCTCCCCACACCAACCTAACACACTAGTAGAACACGACTCCACACCCACAGTCTCACAACTAGAACGACTAAGTGTACAAAATGACACAGAACAAGTTTCTGAGAGTGAAACGACTAGAACCTGGACCGTGCCAGAAAAGAACACGGTGCCCATTGAAGATCATGTTGAAACAGTGGCCCGGGAGCCTGAAACTGAAATGATGGAGGGAGGGGGGGATTCTAGTGCCAGTAGTGGGGGTGGTGAGGGCAGTGTGTCTGGAACTGGCCCTAACGAGCCTGAGGATCAGTTTAGTTGGGACAATGTGCATTGTGTGTTTTGTGACTCTAGTGCAATGGACCAGGAGCCTAAACTCTTACCGTGTCTCCACTCTGCGTGTAGTAAATGTCTAACTCATGAAGCAGCTGAACCAGAAATGAACAAAGATGAAGATATTGTTGCAAGTGAGTGTATGCTACTATTAAGTTGACTTTAGGTAATATTGACGAGGAATTACTTCATAGAATTTATAGTGCACCTTTCAGCTCTTTAGATTCTTGTTTCCTTCTTACCATGTTAGGAAATTTTCATATTATATTTTATTTTTCTATGTAATATTTTCCCTTGTCACACTATAAATATGTGACATTTTAAATTGAGAAAATATTGTACTCTTAATGAAAACATGGAGAGAAAGGGTATAAAATACTGACAAGATAGATACAATTGCAGTATATTGCGAACCTTTTATTGAAAACGTTTCACCCACACGGTAGGCTTTATCAGGTGACAAACGGATCTACCTGGAGAGAAAGGATGCTCTCACTATATATATGTAAGTACATTCTTTCTCCCCAGATAGATCTATTTGTGACTTGATAAAGCTCTCTTTGGGCAAAATGTCAATAAAAGGATTACACTATACTGCATTTGTGTCTTTACCCAACAATATATGAATGTTTTAGAGGAGCTCTGCAGTACATAGCTCTGTTCCTATGTTCAAAAATTGTATTGTTACTTATTAACCAGCAAGTAAAATACTCGTATAGGTTACAGCTTGGAGAAAGCATTAATAGTTAAAGTTTAATCATGTACTATTGTTGTATACCTAAATTGCCTTATGTGTCCTTAGAATCATTGAAGGTTTTGATGGCACTTGGAGAAATCCAAATTTGGCCAATTTCATAAATAACTAATGACACAAAAATAAATTACTTGAATGAAAATTATGATACCCTCAGTGTAGCCAACATTTCACTTGAAAACTTACCTAGCAAAATTAATAAGCTAGTGAAAGCCATTGCTTGCCAACAAACTGTGCAAAACACATTGGCCGAGCTCATACATCTCACTCAGTTTACACACTGAAGTCCGGGTTTCATCTCTGGTACAGGTGAAACCATTAGGATGTGTCATCTCAAGACATCCGCTGTCCCTCTTCACCTATCAGTAAAATAGGTACCTGGGTGTTAGCCGACTGTTGTGGATTACATCCTGGGGACAAAATTGACCTAATTTGCCTGAAATGCTCTGCATAACAAGGGGCTTTCTATATAGCATTATGTCATTGATGTCAGCTAGGCTTGTATACATTGTACATGTAATTGTAGAAATAAAGATATTTCTAACTTTTGAAGTCTGAAATGCAAACTTCAGAAGTTAGTGAAAAGGTGAGACACACTGAAATGCAAATTAATTTTCTTGATGGAAAGATTGAAAAGTAACATAGACTGGAAAACACCCATTGATACACAGTTGACTGATCTACACAAACACGCTAATCAGTTGGAGCAGCTAACAGCTAGCAGGTGCTTCTGTAAGTAGGACCTTAGCAAACCATTTGCTAAATTCTTCAACAGATTGCTGCAAATGGGTATCATACTGGATAAGTGGAAAATGGCAAATACAATGCTCATATGTAAAGTGGGAAATTGTAGGCCCTTAGCTTCAAATTATAGACCAGTAAGCCTAATCTCAATTGTGGGAAAGTTGATGACATCAGTTATTGCAGATGCAGTTTGAAACCACCTTGAAAGATATATTAACTGAATCATAGCCTGACCTTATAAATTAACTACGTAATCTTTTTTGTAAGGTATTTGAGGTGGTAGACCAAGATAAAGAAAACAATATTGTGTATATGGACCTAAATAGTGCCAGTTAGTGTCACATAGTATAGAAGAAACCATTTATTGGATTTATTCATGGCTGACAGATAGATGACAGTGTGTGCATAAATGGGGACCCATTGTAAATGGTATGCCACAGGTATATACATGTATTATCATATATCTCTCTCTCCTCTGCTCCAGTGGGTACATATTTAGGAGTTTAAGGCATTCCCAGTAATTTAAATACTTTATTGGCTCTATGCAAGCAGTAAACAGTCTCTATCTATTCCAACTCTGAAATTTCCCCTGCCCTGTATGGGGCTGTGAACACAGCAATATTCCAAATGAGGGAGCACAAGCGATTTGAAAAGTATCACCATTGGCACTATTTCTTTTGTTTTGAAAATTGTCATTATCAACTCTGTTATCTTCCTGACTGTCATGACATTGGTGTTATTGTGTTCTTTGAAAGAAAGGTCAGCTGATATACGTAATTATTCCCAGGTCTTAAACGTGTTCCTTTCATTTTGTTTTGTATACATTGTCCCTTTTGAGTTTTTCATCATTTCCATACCTAAGGTTGGAACTTATCACCGTTGAACATCATACTGTTCTTCACTGCCCACTGGAAAATCCCTCCTTATTTCTTCCTGTAATTTTTGGGTATTGTCTACCAAGGTAACTTTCATGTTTATTTTAGCGTCATCTGATGATAATGATGTAAAACTGTGATGGGTGTTTTTATCTATGTCTGCAATGATAAGAAATAGAAGAGGTGCCAGAACAGTGTCTTGAGGAACTGAGCTTTTTACCTCACTGATGCTGGATTTTGATGTTTACTACTACTATGCATTGTGTGTGTTAGAAACTTGAAAATCCCTCTGTCTATCTTCTCAGTTATACTTGTGGCCCTCATTTTGTGTGCAATCATTCCATGATCGCATTTGTCAGATGCTTTTGCAAAATCTCCATATATCACGTCTACGATTTGGTTTTCTTAAAATGCCTTGGTAATTCTTACATAGTGGTTTAGCATTTGTGACATACCTGGAGTATACCTGGAGGGGATTTCTGGGGTCAGCACCCCTGCAGCTCGGTCTGAGACCAGGCCTAGTGGTGGATCAGGGTCTGATCAACCAGGCTGTTACTACTGGCCGCATGCAAACTGATGCACGATCCACAGCCTGGCTGGTCAGGTACTGACTTTAGGTGCCTGTCCAGTGCCTTTTTGAAGACAGCCAGGGGTCTATTGGTAATCCCCCTTATGTATGCTGGGAGGCAGTTGAACAGTCTTGGGCCCCTGACATTTATTGTGTTGTCTCTCAGTGTACTCGTGGCATCCCTGCTTTTCATTGGGGGAATGTTGCATCTCCTGCTGAGCCTTTTGCTTTCATAGGGAGTGATTTTCGTGTGCGAGTTTAGTATTAATGCCTCTAGGATTTTCCAAGTGTATATTATCATGTATCTCTCTCCCTCTCTCTCTCTCCTGCATTCCAGGGAATACAAATTAAGGGACTTCAACTGTTTCCAGTAATTTAGGTGCCTTATCATACTTATGTGTGCCGTGAAAGTTCTTTGTACACATTCCAGGTCAGCAGTTTTGCATGCCTTGAAGGAGGAAGTTGGTGTACAGCAGAATTCCAGCCTAGAGAGAACAGGTGATTTGAAGAGAGCTTGGCATCCTTAGATTTGAAGGTTTTCATTAGCCATCATTTTCCTAGCAGATGCAGTAGATACATTGTTGTGGTCTTTGAAGGTGAGATCCTTTGACATTATCACTCACAGGTCCTTTTGCTCTATTGTATGGTTAGAATTTGTTGTATACCCTGATATAGTTTTAATTTCCTCAAGTTTTCCATATCTGAGTAATTGAAATTTCTCTTCATTGAACTTAATATTGTTTTGAGTGGCCCATGTGAAGATTTGGTTGATGTCCGCTTGAAGTCTTGCGGTGTCTTCGATGGAGGTCACTGTCATCAATTCGGGTGTCATCCGCAAAGGAAGACAAGACAGGCAAGATCTTCCAGTTTTAAAACCATGCTGGTTTGGTTATGAAGAATGTGCTGTTCCAGAAGTTTGTAATTTGATATTTCATCACTCTTTCGAAGATTTTTATGATGTGGAATCACTGTATGACCCTTGTGGGTTTAGCACTTAGTAATGATGTTGTGTGGTGTTTGGGCTACTGGTCTGTAATTTTTGGCTAGTTCTCTGCTACCTCCCTTATGCAAAGTAGCTATATCTGCACTCTTTAGCCCTTTCAGGGTCCAGAGGCCAAATTTCAATGGGTGCTTCAGTGTCCAAGAAATTTTGAAAAATCCGAAAATTATTTTTTCCTACAGAATTAAAAATAATAATTTTGTGAAGGCAATGAAACAAAAAAAAATTCTGATCAGTACTTACCGAGATATAGAGGCGTAAAGTTAACCCAAAATGACCAGGTGGCGGCAACATCAGCGACTTCCGCAAAATCGCATTTGTTTATTGTGCGTTTTTCATACTTTTTTCTTTTCTTTTCTGATTTTTTTTTCTAGTAACATTTGTGGCCTGTGAGACCAATACCGTATATAATGTGTGTGTGTGTATATATATATATATATATATATATATA